>NC_091120.1:187565626-187880626 GCF_040183065.1 Periplaneta americana | reverse complement strand
CAAATGACATACTTTCCGTTTAATGTATCGTATGGCGTTCTTGGAGGGTGAACGGACTGCAATTACAACCAGTAAAACAAGATACGGAACTCTTCTGACGTCCACTATCATGGGCAGTTATGATCGATTCTGTCTTAGTCTATGATTACGTAGAAATTGAATCGTAAACAGACTTCAGTAGGAAGGAAAGATTATAGACCATAAAATGTGTATAAAATACACTGTATTCACAGAAACATTCCATGATTATCAACTGCTATAAGTTTGCAACAATTCGTATTACGAAATTCATATCGGTGCCATTAGTAACAACGGCTCAAAGAATTTCAGGGAATGTGTAATCCGATTATTAAAGAGTCCTCTGAAGTTAAGTATTTAGGCATAATTTTCGATAATCATTTAAAATGGAACCAACACATTAATTACCTTTGTAATAAATTACGTAAAACAGTATATTATTTTGTTTTATTGAGGAATTACTTGTCAATAAGTTTATTACGCACAATATATTTAACTTTATTTCAATCGGTAATTATGTATGGAATTATAGGATGGGGTAGCTCATTTAAATCCAATTTTAATCCACTTTATTTATTACAGAAGAAAATAATTAAAATATGTCTTCATAAACCTATTCATTTTCCATCTCGAAATTTGTTTTTAGACTTTAATGTACTTAACGTAAGACAGATTTATTACATTATATTAATAAAATTCATACATAAAAATCGAAATAATTTTGAATTGTATTCTCATAGTTTTGAAACAAAAGGTATGAATTCTTTAAGATTGTTTGAACAAAAATGCAACACTATTACAGTATTTAATCATAGTAGTAATTTAGGCCCAAGAAAATATAACAAATTTATATTTAAATATCCTAATCTTGTCAATTCTAATAGTTCTAGTAATAAATTTAAAAAGTTATGTATTGATTTTATAAAACTTGAAAAATTGTAAATTTAAATTTATATACTATAATTGCATAGTAGACATAAGACAAATTGTATTGTATAATTATTAATTTCAATTAAGGAATCCGCCCCTGGGCACGAGTTCTACTCTTTAAGGGGCGAGCTAAAGTTTTTCTGTATATATTATATTTTATGTTACAATTATTAAAAAAAATAATAAATAAATAAATAATAAAAAAAACGTGTTCCCGCTCTTTCACTTGTCATTTTGACATTGTTGAATAGAAGCAAATTGTGTTAAATAGTATGAATGTTTACGTTTCAGCTCCGTATGAATTCTGCAGTATTTAAAGAGTTACGGCAAACCAACAGAAACGTAGTTGATGTGTATTATACCACCTTAGAATAGTCTTGTCAGTATGTGCCGCATGTTGAAACTTCCATCTGAAGCACTCCGTGTGCTATGGTATTCCAATACACACTGACTATGTTCTTGTGGGTTCGCCATAACTCTAAATGCTGCATAATTCACACTGAGTTCAAATGTAAATAGTCATACAATTTTAACAATTTGCTTGTATCCAACAATGCCACAAAACAATAGAAAGAGCGGAAACAGGGTCTGTTTTTCTGTTTTGGTGCCATCTACTGTTTTCCGCCAATAATTAGAATTGAGGTGCTGGCTGGAAGAAGGCATAACTCAGAAAACATAGTTTTGAGATAATCAACAAAAACTATCTGTACCCTGCATCTCTTGCTGGAATAGGACACTATTCATATATATATTGTTGGATAATACGTTCTCTTGTGATGACAATGAGTTCCATGGTTAATGTTTAAATATTGTGTGGAAACGAAGCATTCAATTTTTTTAATTACACCCTTCTTCCATAGAAGAGGGTTGAAAATGTTGCAATACTGTTAACTTTTCTATATTTCTATAAGAAAGGCTAGATATAGGTCTATAGGCCTACTACAATAATGAAGATAATTACAATGTATGTTCTACAAAAAAAATATATGTAGGCCTATATAATATGCAAATCAAGCTTCCAGGTATAACTCCCTGTAAAGTTAATTTGAATAATTTCGAGGGAAAACTTGTTCCGGGGCCTGGAAGCTTGATTTGCATAATACACGTCACTGTACGTAACAGAAAACCACAATTTAAGTCACACAGAGTTAGTGTGCACTCAATGTTGGTTGCTTGACAGTTGTCAGCCCACTTTGAGGTCCTTGGAATAGAGGGAAAAATTGGATAGATGTCGGGTAGAGTTCCCGGGTAGCTCAGTTGGGAGAGCATTGGTACGTTTAACCAAAGGTCCCGGGTTCGATACCCGGCCCCGGAAAATTTTTCCCTCGAAATTATTCATGTATATAATATGTTCGTTTACTAAATTGTTATCACAACATTAAAAATAATTAATCGACTTATTTCTCGTTATCATTTTAACTAAAAGTACCTAGCATTTAGGCTTACAAATACTATACCATTTGTAAACAGAAACAAAAATATATTGAAATCAACATAATTATAATTTTATTCCCGAAACTAGGTTATTGCCTACTATATTCTACGTGCCATATATTATTCTCCCATCTACGTCTCAACCTCCCCAAAGATCTTTTTTCCTCCGGTCGTGGACAGCCGATAAGGGGTGGTCCTCCAATTGGGGGGTTGGGGAATGGGCTAACAACCCACCACCGTAAAAAACAGCTTGTTACGAATCCATACAATAAGCCTCGGAATGGGACTGATTCTCTGGCACTACCACAGCAAAGGAATAATATAATAATAATAATAATATAATAATAATAATAATAATAATAATAATAAAAATAAAATAATGCATTCTTGTTTGAAACTTGCGTTAGAGCGTGCACCAACCTTCTTGAAGTAAGTTGTACATATGACAGACAAGATGATCGTGACTATTTCGAAACAACTTGCTGCCATTGTAACGTACGTACATCTGTCAAGGACAGGTCACTATTGTTCATGAACCGGCTTCTAGTCTTTGTTTACACATGTTGTTCTTCAAGAATTGCAAACTGCTTTACGCCGAGTCATACTCTTTTCACTATAGCCAACAGGTCGAGAATGTTCGAGAATGCTGAAGCAAAGTTGGTAGTACTTAAAGAGTCGCTCTACTAGAATTGATAGCATATGATTTGCACCTAAGGAAAAAACGAGCAAATATGTTAAAACCTCCCCCTATAATCACATTCTGCAGCATGTTCAAATAGACCCGAAAACAATGTTGGTGGCAGACGAATTCAAGGTCTTCGTCGATTTCTCGTTACCTACATTCTTATCATCACAATTTTATTGCCTCATTAATAAATATTAACTTATATAAGATATATTTGATAATAAATATTAACTTATATAAGATATATTTGATAATAAATATTAAATGTAATTAAAATGAGTGAGGTAATTATTTTACTGTGGTTCTTAATTGCGATTGTAGATAACACTGCCTTAGTTGGGCTTTCCGGAGAATATGTCAAGGATATATTAAATTCTGCCCTTCTGTTCCCTTGCAAGTCCTTATAATCTCAAGACCATCGCAATATTAGCCTGAGTGTTGTTATCCCAGTAGCATGAAGGTCAATGTTTCTGCATTCAGTATAGAATAAAAATATGAGAATATAATCAACCGTAACTAAAGTCAGGATATGTATGGAGATGGATACTCTGATAAGAATGTAAATATCAAAAACACGTAATAAAATATGCACTATTGTTATTGTTATTACTCTTATTACTGTTATTATTATTATTATTTTAATTTGTTTATTTTACGACGCTTTATCAATTGCGATGTGATCTAGTGATATTACGTGACTATTACACTTTTACTACGTCATAATACTTTTGACCAATAAAACGGTACGAAAGGACATCTTTCAACCGATCATGGCTGCTTATCGCACGATTTTATCGCGTCCCTAGCATTAGTTTATTTTTATCGCTTCCCTATCATTTGTTTGTTTTTATCACTACCCTAGCATTTGTTTCTTTGTTTGCCAACATTTCAAACTGCACTGGTCTGGACGTCAAAAAACAAAAAATTACAAACCACTACAGTCGATGCACAGCAGTTTCAAATATGACTCGCATTGGCATTCAAGAACAAGAATTATTAATAAAGATCACTGGTCATAGCTATGCATCTTCCCCGAAACCTTATTTACAAATTAATGAAGAGGACCATTCGGAAATTCTGAATAAGTTGAAGAATAAACCATTTGCATCAAACGAGTTCCACTTCTGTTATGCACAAGTCCAATATAACATCAAATGAACCACCAACCACTACAACATTCAAATTTAAAAATTGTACTTTCAATAATAATTGTTCCCTTTAAAATTATTAATGTTTATTTTTTATTTAATCATCCTTAATTAAAACTTTTCTAACATTTGTTTATATTATTTAGGTTATGTTACAGCTTCTGCTATATGATATTATGGATAGTCACGTATCAGAGATTGTTTAATACTAAGATTGATTGAAAATGATCTGTAAAGTGATGTTGATTACTGGGATCCGGATAATTGAAGTGGAATGCAACTGTTTTAATAAAAATGAAACTGAATCAACAAAATCTTCTTGACTAGTAACAGTCCACAGAGTTCAATGAAGATTCCATAGTTGGCACAATTGATAACAAGAAAACAGCTAATCATAACATACTACTGCCATCTAGTGTAATATTTGTAATGTTGAGATAGTACAATAATACATTTGAAGACAGTTGTATTTTCCTAAGTCAATTAATATTTTATTGTATTGGAGTACTTCGTTACTTCTAATCTTTACGTACTTTCTTCTAATCGTGTAACAGTCAATTAAATCCCACTCGAGTTTTGATTTTCTCTAGAAAAATCAAAACCTCTAGTGAGATTACTGTTGATAATACCGGCGAAATGAATTAAGGGTCCAGCGTCAAAAGTTGGCCAGAATTTCGTCCATTTACAAGCAAAACACATTAAGTAAAAAATATAACTTCTGAGAAAAAGCGGTATATAATGTACACAATGTATATGTATAAACTTAGAACTGGAAAATTAAGTACACGTAAGGGGAAAGAACTAGCTAAAAAATAATTTTTTGAGGATTCAGTTTTGTCAAGAACATCCAAACGCCTTTTTTCTCAGAAGTAATATTGTTCTACTTAATGTGTTTTGCTTATAAACAGACTATTTGCTCGTAATGAGTTGAAGGAAAACTCCGGGGAGAAAAAAAACCTCAACCAGGTAACTTTTCCCAACCAGAATTTGAATTCCGGCCGCTCTTTTCACGGTTAGCATGTCTAACAACGGTGGACATTATTTTTATTATTATTTTATTATATTATCATAATTATTATCGTTATTATTCTTATATTATTATTATTATTATTATTATTATTATTATTATTATTATTATTATTACTTATGGATTGGAACCCGGAGGTTCATTGCCCCCCCCCTCACATAAGTCCTCCATCGATCCCTATCCTGAGCAAGATTAATCCAGTCTCTATCATCATATTCCACCTCCCTCAAATCCATTTTTATATTATCCTTCTATCCACGTCTTGACTTCCCAAAGGTATTTTTCCATCCGGTCTTCCAACTAACACTCTATTTGCATTTCTGGATTCGCCCATATGTGCTACATGCCCTGCCCATCTCAAACGTCTGTATTTAATGTTCCTAATTACGTCAGATGAAGAATACAATGCGTGCAATTCTGTGTTATGTAACTTTCTCCATTCTCCTGTAACTTCATCCCTCTTAGCCCCCAATATTTTCCTAAGCACCTTATTCTCAAACACCGTTAATCTCTGTTCCTCTCTCAAAGTGAGCGTCAAAGTTTCACAACCATAAAGAACAACCGGTAATATAACTGTTGTATAAATTCTAACTTGCAGATTTTTTGACAGCAGACTAGATGACAAAAGCTTCTCAACCGAATAATAACAGGCATTTCCCATATTTATTCTGCGTTTAATTTCCTCCCGAGTGTCATTTATATTTGTTACTGTTGCTCCAAGATATTTGAATTTTTCCATCTCTTCGAAGGATAAATCTCCAATTTTTATATTTCCATTTCTTACAATATTCTGGTCACGAGACATAATCATATGCTTTGTCTTTTCGGGATTTACTTCCAAACCTATCGTTTTATTTGCCTCAAGTAAAATTTCCGTGTGAAATATAAGGAGTACATGGAGAAAATAAAGGGGAACAATGGGAATACAAGGAGTGCCAGGGGAATACAAAGAGAAGTATGGAAAGACGGGAAGAAGTAGGGAAATATAGGAAGTAGGAAAACACAAGGAGAGCAAGGGGAAAGACAAGGAGAACAAGGGAAAGGCAAGGAGAACAAATGGGATATAAGGAGAGCATAGAAAAACAAGGAGAACAAGGTGAAGACACTTGATAATGAGAAGAAAGATTTACTTCTACGTCGAAGCAACTAATCGACACAGAAGGATTATTATTATTATTATTATTATTATTATTATTATTATTATTATTATTATTACTATTAGTCAAATTTGAATTTGTTTACGGTATAGGACTCAGCACATCCTCTTCGATTTCACAATCAAATAGTCCGTGTATCATTCTATCTAATGTGGTTATGTTTCTGATCGATTCAGGAAAACCGTCGCTTCCATTAGTCTCAATTAACGAGGTTCCCTGTATAACGCAATTCGTCACGCATACATTTATCTTGCCAAATGTTTAAAGCTGTCAGTGAATGCGTTCTCTGTTGATTTATAGTCGACAATTTCAATCACGGCTCTGATCGACCCGATGACGTCAAGCATCGTTCTCACAAAGCCACCCAGTCACATCCCTACGGGCATCCGTCACTTATCCACAAATACATGGGCTACTGTTGTAAACAGTTCTGAGAAATGTTCGCCGATTTAATCTTTTAGTTTAATTTTTAAGCAAATATTTGTAGGCTACTCACTGGAAAGCTGATTCAATATTAAATTAGCTATGGTATTAAATTTTTCCATGATTCGTTTCGTCATATCAAATAGTGGAAAATTACTGGATATCATTTTCATACAGTCAGTTCTTGGTAGTAGCGGTGATAAAAAGTTATCCTGCTCGACATTAGATTAGAAAATCACAGCTTCAAATCAGATATCCGCGGGCGATGGAATTTTAAAGAAGAAGAAGAAGAAGAAGAAGAAGTCCTAAACATGGCTTCCTCCAGAAGGGGACTCAGACTGGGAGTTTCGTGTCGAGGATTTTGAGTATCTGTTGCTGAAAAATAAGGGCTCCAGACAAAATTTTCCGGCCGTTTGTCTTTCATTTCATCATCCTCGTCTACCACACCAACAGTTGGATTGTGTATTCTGTCTTGAAGTTGTCCCTATCTCAGAAATAGCCTACAATTTAAATCTGTTATCATTTTTATTGCGATTTTATTTTATGAATTCCCAAACGTATCAGACTGAACATTCTCAGTGTATCCACGATTCAGAGAAAGGAGTTTTCGGTACGCTGTCTATCTCTATACAGCAATATCTCCTGAAATAGCGAAAGAATTTTGTTTATATTCAGTATCAAGCTGTAGAACTGGGTTACGAAATACCTATTTGGAGGTTTAATTATGCAAAGTAAGAAAAGAGGCAAGCAACCATTTTCCTAACACATGTCTGTCTGTCTGTCTGTCTATTCATTTCTCTATTTATTTATGTATTTATTAAATTCTTTATTTATTTACCTCCTTATTTATTTAACTATTTACGCAATTATTTATTTATTTGTCTATCTATTTATCTCTTTATTTATTTGTTTATTTATTTATTCATTTATTTATTTATCTATTTATTTGTATATTTATTTATTCATTTATGTATTTATTTATTTATTAACTTATTCATCTATTTATTTATCCATTTATTTCTCCATTTAATTATTTATTTATGTATTTAATTAATTATTTATTTACCTGTTTTTTTATTTATTTAAATATTTATGCATTTATTTATTTATTCATCTATTTGTTTATCTGTTTATTTATTTATTTATTTATTCATTCATTTATTTATTTACCTATTTGTTTATTTATTTAAATATTTATGCATTTATTTATTTATTCGTCTATTTATTTATCTATTTATTTGTCTATTTATTTATTTATGTATTTATTTATTTATTTCTCTAAATATTTATTTACTTCTCCATTTCATTATTTATTTCATTAATTATTTAATTATTACCCATTTGTTTATTTATTTATTTATTTGTCTGTTTATTTATTTATGTACTTGTCTGTTTATTTCTCTATATATTTATTTATTTCTCCATTTCACTATGTATTTAATTATTTATTTATTTACCTATTTGTTTATTTATTTAAATATTTATGCATTTATTTATTTATTCGTCTATTTATTTATCTATTTTATTTGTCTATTTATTTATTTATGCATTTATTTATTTCTCTATACATTTATTTACTTCTCCATTTCATTATTTATTTAATTATTTATTTATTTACCTATTTGTTTATTTATTTAACTATTTATTTATTTGTCTGTTTATTTATTTATGTATTTATCTCTTTATTTCTCTATATATTTATTTATTTCTCCATTTCACTATTTAATTATTTATTTATTTACCTATGTGTTTATTTATTTATCTATTTATGTATTTAGTTATTTATTTGTCTGTTTATTTATTTATTTATTTATCTATTTATTTGTCTATTTAATTATTTGTTTATTTATTTATTCATTTATTTATTTGTCTGTTTATTTATTTACTTATCTATTTATTCATTTATTTATCTATTTATTTATTTATCTATCTATTTATTTATTTATATATTTATTTATCTATTTATTTGTCTATTTATTTATTTATTTATTTGTCTATTTATTTATTTGTCTATTTATTTATTTACTTGTCTATTTATTTATTCATTTACTTATTTATCTATGTATTTATTTATTTGTCTATTTAGTTATTCATTTATTTATTTATCTATTTATTTATTTATTTATTTATTTATTCGTCTATTTATTTATTCATTCATTTATTTATTCGTCTATTTATTTATTCATTCATCTATTTAGCTATTTATCTATTTATTTATTTATTTATTTAATTTATTTCACTTTAGATTTCAGATCTTTGCGCCAGTATCGCGTAAATAGCAATGATGCAACAATAGAAAGACTTGGACAACGGAAGTTGTATCTGATTGTGTGAATGCCGTACCCAGCAACCCTAGCGTTGGCACAAACTGCAGGGCCCCCTGTTGTTATTCATCACACAGCAGGTTTCACTTAGGGAATCCCACTCATTTCATCTCTTTAGGTCATGTCATAATGCAGTAATTTTCTTTTGTTTTTCACGTCGGTATAATGTGGAGAAATAATGAAACTCTTGACAGGATCTTTCCTTAACTGACTGTGATTCTAACAAACATCGAGATATTTTAACTGGAGTTGATCGTATAGAAAACCTACATGCTAACGGTACATCAATCTTCCTGCAACTTATCTGACGATAAGAGTATCTACGTTTAAATTCCTGTAACCCATGAAGTGTGTCATATTCCGATTTTTGAAAGGTAACCAAAGAGGTGGAAAGACCGCTAGATTTAATATAGGCGTGTGTATTCCAATGAACTTGTTTCTAGTGGCCCACTATCCTCACTTAGGTTTTCTGGTTTATTAAGTCCCTCCAAGCGAATACTGGGATAGTACCAATAATTACCAGGGTCACGACCCGTTTCCTTCCGAATCTATACTAATAATAAATCTGTAGCCAAAATTTTTCTCGTAATTTTCGATTTTCCAAAAAATAATTGGTGTTAACATGTATAATTAACCATCCTGAAACCGAAAATCGCTTTTTTTGACATTTTTGTTTGTATGTCCGTCTGTCTGTCTGGATGTTTGTTACCTTATCACGCGATAATGGCTGAACCAATTTATATGAAAATTGGAATAAAAATTAAGTTCGTTGTAACTTATATTTTAGGCTATATGGCGTTCAAAACACTTTATTTAAAAGGAGGGTTATAAGAGGGCCTGAATTAAATAAATCGAAATATCTCGCTTATTATTGATTTTCAAGAAAAATATTACATAACAAAAGTTTCTTTAAAAATAATTTTCGATGAGTTTTACTCTATACAAAATTTTGATAGGACCGATATTTAATGACATAAATGAGTTTTAAAATTACAATAATAACGCCATCTAAGGCGCTGTACTGAAATAAAATCAAATGACTTCGTCTATAGGGGGCCTTGGACAACAACAATCGAAAGCTATTAAACATAGCCTAAGAGAATGTTTCTGTGTTTGTATGAAGTAATATCGGAAGCTAATTAATTGTTTAATTATTATTTCACCATTGGAAAGTGTAGTTTCTCTAGATGGACATAATTCTACAACATTAGTACAGTAACTTCTGAAACGTATAGCAAGTAATATAAAGTATACACATTAAAACTAAATGATATGTCAATCTTCATTAAACTATGGTTGCATGTAATAACAATTAAGAAACATGTTAAAGAAATTCTTATTGCATCAAATGATTGCTCTCTGGACCAAAAATGACTGCATTTTAATTATTTAAATACAATTTCAATTAAGTAACATATTAAACGATTTATCCTTCTATCAAACACGAATGTTCCCTGATCAAACGTCCTATTTTAATTATGTAATTACTTCATATTTATTTCTAACAGGTGCAGCGGAGCGCACGGGTATGGCTAGTCCTACAATAAGGCTAACAGACATTTCCGTTTCCCGGGGATAGTTCCCGAATTTTACTTTTTGTCCCCGAACAAAATTCGTCCCCGGAATGTCTCCGAATTCGATAATTTGTCCCCAGATATTCCCGTATTTTACGTGTTATTTATTATAGCCTAATTTTATGAAAATGCTGTTAAATTCCATATTCATACACAACGTATCTGTGGTATGTATAGTGCTAAGATGTCTTTCAGAAAGAGAAACATTTGAAGACACAGTCTATTATTTTTCTTCCATTGTACATGGGCTTGACCTAGATGAAATAATTTATTTTATGAAATTTATTGCTTGAAAAAATATGTGACTTCAGAGAAAATAACAAAGTGAAATATCGACTTTTGGAATGACATTTTTAAAATTAAAGATCTCACCGAAAAAAGGATGTAACATCAAATTAATTAAACATATGACTTCGGTGGAGAAGGTAATTTTGAAGCATTAAACAAATGAATAAACTTGTATTTTTGATTAGTCAAATGGTTCTGCTAGTAAATATAGTCCTAACGAAATATGCCCCTGAAATTATCCTTCTTTCTTCCGAAACAATTATTGAAGATATATTGGTAACACTCTTATTCCGAAGAAGTCTTCAATTGTCTCTGAGAAAATGATATTCTATGCGCAACTCCAGAAGTTGATTAAAATATCTCAGTGTCTTCCTGGAAGTAATGCTTCGGTGAAGAGAATGTTTTCTTCACTGAATATGATATGGAAATCCCAAACATCCAGAATTACTTCAGGAACTGTTCGAGCCAGGCTTGCTATCTTAACTAAATTCAACATGATCTGAAGGGCATTTGCTGCAATTTTGAGGATCTAGAGAAGATCTGCTTAAAAACATTCAGTCTTCTGAAAATTACCACCAGTTAGGTGGAATTAATATTTTTATTGTGTAAACAGAATGAGAGTTTTAATTCTGTAAGGCAGTGGTTGCCAAATACCACGAAATTGTGACGTAATAGAAATGCAACCCGCACACCACTACCGCTGGGAGAGGGTTGGACTGCATATCTCCTCAGGTAATGCAGTGAATAACAGTACAGAGACGGACTGTGACCAAAAAACAAAAGCAATATAATATTATTCTACTTATTAACTGTACACACTTTTTTCCATGTATTTTTTTTTCTCTTATTCATTATTTTTGTATTATTAATAAAATAAAATAAATTTATTTTCTTATTTACCATAAAAAGAACGTGTACTTTACATCAGCAGATATTTGAAATTAGAAAAGCGTACCAGGCTGGTCACGAGGTTGTAAATTACACTATATACTTAAAAAAAACGTGGAAGTACGTACAGTATTTTACTCCGGTTAAGACACAGAAGCCGATACTTTTTATTGTTTATTTATTAATGAAATATTCAAATTACACTACATACGTCGAAAAAACGTCGAAGTATTTTACCCCGATTAAGACATAGAAGCCGTTACTTTTTAATGTTCGTTTATTATTCAAGTTACAGGTAAGGGCGTCGTAGTCTTCATAACAAGAAGAATAATGACAATATACATTGTTCTTTTACACTTCATTTAAAATTTTACAACAAATTAAGTATCTCATATTTTTGCCATCTGCACAAAATAAATACTTTTCCTTCCATGCTCCTTAAAATTAAGTTTTTACTTACTATCTGTTTTCGAAAAGACATCGAAACATATTATCCTATACACTTGCAACATTACATGTGTACGTCCACTGCTGATAAACGTCTTTACTTATATCGAAGTGACGGCTATAAACAGAGGGTGGGGGTATGATGTCATGGTTACGCTTGAGTGGAGGCAGGGGCATATGTCGAGACACGGCTTTTGGCGATCACTGCTGTAAGGTGTGTAAAAACAATTTAAGTGAATGGTAAACTAACAGAAATGTTAAAAGTTGTTTTTTCTTATATCGATATTTGTCCCCGAAAATTGTGAAAAAGCATCTGGTAACCTTATCCTACAAAGCTACATGGTATAATTTCGTATTTCAGATTCTTACCTTTCGCGAGATGCCAGCCATCCGTCCGAGAAGTACCGCAACCAGCTGAGTTCTCCAGTCTATAGAGAAGAAGAGAGTAATGGGCACCATCGAAGAGGGGAAACATCTAAAAAAGAAAGAAAGAAATTGTAACAACTTTTTTTTTATCTGAGACAACAGTCGTTAGAAAGTAATACTATTCTTCATGGCATAAATCTTCAAAGTTCTATTTGAAACTGAAAAGTTAACTGTTAACGAGTTTGTATACAAACCTTCCCACAAACTCCGCACATTATATCCACAGCTGGCATACAAATACAATAAAATAGCTCTCCATACTAACTGTAAGATTTAGAAATTAAGGGCCATATTCATAGACATTCTTAGCGCGGGCTTCTGGTGGATGATCTGCGAACTAACGGTTTTTCGTATTCATAAACCAGTGTTAGCGATATGATATGATATGAGATATGATATATGATATGATATATGATATATGGTATGATATGATTTGAGATATGATATATGATATATGATATGCCATGATATATGATATGATATATGATATGATATATGATATATGATATATGGTATGATATGATATGATATGAGATATGATATGATATGAGATATGATATATGATATGCCATGATATATGATATGATATGCTATGATATGATATATGATATGATATATGATATATGGTATGATATGATATGATATGAGATATGATATATGATATGAGATATGATATATGATATGATATATGATATATGGTATGATATGATATGATATATGAGATATGATATATGATATGCCATGATATATGATATGATATGCTATGATATGATATATGATATATGGTATGATATGATATATGATATATGGTATGATATGATATATATGAGATATGATATATGATATGATATGAGATATGATATGATATGATATGATATGATATGAGATATGATATATGGTATGATATATGATATGAGATATGATATATGATATGATATATGGTATGATATGATATGAGATATGATATATGATATGTCATGATATATGATATGATATGCTATGATATGATATATGATATGTCATGATATATGATATGATATGCTATGATATAATATATGATATGATATATGATATATGGTATGATATGATATGATATATGAGATATGATATGCTATGATATATGATATGATATGCTATGATATGATATATGATATGATATGATATATGATATATGGTATGATATGATATGAGATATGATATGATATATGATATGATATGATATGATATGGTCCACACCTGTGGAGTAACGGTCAGCGCATCTGGCCGCGAAACCAGGTGGCCCGGGTTCGATTCCCGGTCGGGGCAAGTTACCTGGTTGAGGTTTTTCCCAGCAAATGCTAGGTAACTTTCGGTGCTGGACCCCGGACTCATTTCACCGGCATTATCACCTTCATCTCATTCAGATGCTAAATAACCTAAGCTGTTGATAAAGCGTCGTAAAATAACCTACTAAAATAAATAAATATATGATATGATATATGATATGATATGATATGATATGATATGATATGATATGATATGATATGATATGATATGATATGATATGATATGATATATGATATATGATATGATATATGATATGATATGACATATGATATGAATCCTGTACAAGTAACCAGTCGGTAGCCGGGGCTAGTTTAGCACGCTCGTAGCGCGGGCTAGCGAAATGTCTATGAATATCAGCCTAAATATCTTGAATACAAACATTACCAAAAAATTTAGCAGCTTCTGATCTTGACTGGATATTGCTCCCTCAGTTGAGTTCTCTCGTATCACGTGACAGGACAGACATTTACAGAGGATTGGCAACTCAACTATTATTTGAAGTACGCTTCGTGTTTTTTATTAATACAACAAGGTACACTTTTCACATTCTTACATTTAGTATGAGCAGATAACATTTCTGCCTATCATCACGGCATGGCGCGTCCTCAGGTTGCGGATAGAGGAGACGGTCTCCAGATACGGGGGATAGCTGCCAATACATTGAATAAGTACAGTAGAGCATCGATTATCCGAATACCGATTAACCGAAACATCGGTTAACCGAAAGCTTTCCAAATTCAAATTTGCGCGCTCGCCATGTAGAAGTTCCTTTAGTGTTGTTTGCGAGATTTAGCTGCAAAAAAAACGAGTTTCAGCTACTGTACTTTATCATAAATTTGTATATATGATCCAGTACTTTACACTCGACAAATATCGACAATTACTCATTAGTGGCCAATATACATGATCATGAAATTAGAAATAGTGAACAAATTAATATTCCATATTGTAGATTACACAAGAGCAACACAAACTTTTTTAATTATGGTGATGAAATCATATAATAAGCTCGCAAGTCAATATTACAAAGTACCAATCAATAGCGTCAAAATTAGATTTTACAATTGGTTATTAAATAATCCTTTTTATTCTGTTGCTGAGTTTTTCAACACAGATTTGTATGAAATTGTATTTTAATAAATAAGTTTAATTGCAATTTAGTTAGTTTTCTTTAATTTAAAAGTTTCAAATTATTTCATGTTTTCATTGTATTACTTAAATTTTACCGTTTCTTTTATTAGTGTTTTTAAAAATGTATTTATATGTTTTTTCAATGTATTCTGACGAAGCCTAAAACTGTATGTCTAATGGCCAAATAATTTGAATTGAATTGAATTCAAGGAAATAAAAATTTGGACTTCCTTTCCTAAACTGTATTTCCTACTTTAATGGCCATTTTGAACTTGTCAAACTAGGCTTGTCAGTTCTCTGTGTTATTTATAAGACGTGTGATACAATATATACATGTACAGTTTTGTGTTTAATATCAGTGTTTCTTTATTTCATACTGCTCCTATGACACCGGTACAATTTTTTTTTCGTAAATGATTGGTTATCCGAACATCCCCTGTCCCCAATTGTTTCGGATAATCGATGCTCTACTGTAGTCACGAACAGTAGATAAGGGGTGGTCCTCCAGCTTGGGGGTTGGGCGAAGGGCTAACAACCCAACGCCGTAAGAAATAGCCTGTTACGAAACCCCAACATAAGACCCGAACTGATTCTTTGGCGCGACCACAGCAAAAGAATAAGGTTATAAGATTTGGTACTTGGAATGTTACAAGTCTTTATAGAACAGGAGGGATAACGTTAGTAGCAAAAGAACTAGCTAGATATAAAATAGACTTTGTGGGAGTACAGGAAGTTAGATTAGGTGGAAATGGCATATCACCGAATAGAACATTACTTGTTTCAATTGCTCGTCATTGAAACTCCCTACCTCATACTTTAAGGGGCTATCAGACATTGATTACTTTCAAAAGTCGATTGTCAAATAGAGTGCTTAGACTGTGATCTTTATTAAAATGTAATTTTTCTAATATATGACTTTTATTTTAATACATAATTTTTTTCTATTAATAGGCCTAAGTAATGTGTTTAGGAGTAAATCCCGATAAGGCAAAGTAGCCTATATGATTATGTCTCGTGACCAGAATGTTGTAAGAAATGGAAATATAAAAATTAGAGATTTGTCTTTCGAAGAAGTAGAAAAATCCAAACAAATATAAATGGCAGGAGGAAATTAAACGCAGAATAAATATGGGAAATAAAAGGTAAAAGGTAAAGCTATCCCCGTCACATGCCATGAAGGCGTTTGGGGGGCATGGAGGTAGAGCTCTATGCTTTCCATGACCTCGGCACTAGAATGAGGTGATGTGGTCGGCATCACGCTCTGACCGCCTTTTACCACTCGGGATCGAACCCTGGACCTTCCAGTCCGTAACCAGATGCTCTACCAACTTAGCTACCCGACCACGCATATTGTTATTGGGTTGAGAAGCTTTTGTCATCTAGTCTGCTGTCAAAAACTCTGAAAGTTAGAATTTATAAAACAGTTATATTACCGGTTGCTCTATATGGTTGTGAAACTTGGACCCTCACTTTGAGAAAGGAACAGAGATTAAGGGTGTTTGAGAATAAGGTGCTTAGGAAAATATTTGGGGCTAAGAGGGATGAAGTTACAGGAGAAAGGAGAAAGTTACACAATGTAGAACTGCATGCATTGTATTCTTCACCTGACATAATTAGGAACATTAAATCCAGACGTTTGAGATAGGCAGGGCATGTAGCACGAATGGGCGAATCCAGAAATGCATATAGAGTATTAGTTGGGTGGCCGGAGGGAAAAAGACTTTCGGGGAGGCCGAGATGTAGATGGGAGGATAATATTAAAATGGATTTGAGGGAGGTGGGATATGATGATAGAGACTGGATTAATCTTGCACAGGATAGGGACCGATGGCGGGCTTATGTGAGGGCGGCAATGAATCTCCGGGTTCCTTAAAAGTCATTTGTAAGTAAGTAGGCCTATTTAATATAGTGCGATAAGGTGGACTCACAGCTGTTGCTATGGTAACATCGTCTTATACAGACTATTCTCTTTGTAGTGCGCTGCTTCACAAAACAAAAGAAAGTTTACTCAGACAGCTAAACTGGAAGCTTCATACCGTTGAACATAATGTATTTACCGGTTTGTGTTCGATTTCCGTTTGGGCTGATTACCTGGCTGAGTTCTATTCCAAGGTTTTGTCAACCGTAAGGCGATTGTCAGTTAACCTATAATGAATCCTCGTCCTCATCTCGCAAAATACCATATCTCGTTACCACCAATTCCAACGTTGTTAAATAACCCAGTAGTTGATACAGCGTTGTTGAATAAATAAGTACAAGAATGAATATCCTTAGAGACAGTAAAACAGCTCCCAAGGTTTGGTCCAACTTTTCAGGAACACACTGTATATCTATCTGTACGTGTGTAAATTTGACGTAGTTCATTGCACGCACTCGAAAGCAGACTATCTGGACAGTTCGACAAACTCTGATCTTGTGTACAAACGCACGTGATAACATCAGACATCAGACCTCGACAACTGTGTTCTTTCCTTTTTGTGCCTTCTATTTTTTTTTTTACTCCTTTCTCCTCCATTTCGCAATTACAGGCTGATTTCCATCCTTCTAGCAAGACTACGAAATTTCCCAAGGTGGTAATCGAAAGAGATCCCCTCCTTCAAAAAGATTTCGTAGGCTAGGTACCACTCTACTCGATATTTGTTCTGGCATTTGACTTTGTAACCAAGCTGATTGTGGTTTTCCATGTATACCGGATCTCTGGAATCCTTGAGGTTGGTTAGGACGTGTTGCTTATGCATTTCCTATGTCTAGAAAGCTGCACTCTGGGTATGTTCCATTCACTGAGTTAATTATACGTACAGTGTACGTTTTCCAATCTTTTAATACACAAGCAAGGAAATATCAGAGTATCACAAAAGGGCGTGTTACATAAAATGGATAAATAAAAGTCAGTGCAACCTTATAAATGTAACAAACTTAGCTAAAGACTGTATAACAAAATTAGAATGGGTCACAATATAGTTCACTGCTATCGCTTAGGCTAAAGACACAAGACCGATCTAATTCTTACGAACAGCTGAAGTTTCAAACTATTTTAATCTTAGCAGTAGTTAAGATAGTATGATGTTGCTTTGGTTCAAGTACTGCCACGACGAGAGTGTGTGTTGTTAAGAAGCAACCATGTCTTATGTTGTCCTATGTAGAGGCGTTACCTTACGCTGACATACCCTAATGACTATCATGAGTCATGATATTCCCAACGTATTTTTTTCTATACGATGTGAAAATGGTGACGCACCACACGATCGAACGTTAACAATGTTAGAATACCTATGAAGCAGGAAATGGGACAGACATAAGATATAAATGGAAATGAAAGAAAGAAATAAAGGAATTAAAGCTTTGAAAATGTAAAAATATAATAACAAAAAAACAACAGAGAACAATAAAAGAAGGAAAGAAAGACGATAAAGGGAAGGAAAAAGAAAAGAAATAAACAATGAATGAAAGTAAGATACAAGTACAGAAATAAATAAATTAACAAAGAGAGAAAGAAACGAGGATACAAAGAAATAAGCAAGGAAAGAAATAAAGAAAAAATAAGCAAGGAAAAAGGACGAAACGAATAAGCAAAGATTAACCAAGGAATAAAGAAAGAAACAACCAAATAAGCAAGGAATAAAATAAATATGAAGAAATAAAAGAAATATGCAAGGAAAGAAAGAAATACGCAAGAAGAAAGAAATAATTAAAAGCAGAAAGAAATAAGCAAAGGAAGAAAAAAGTAATGTTATTGTTGTTTAGTCAACCGTCCGAAGACCGGTCTGAACCTCACAAGCAACACCAAGAAGGCACCACTTACGGGGCAACTAGGCCAGGAGTAATGGGGTAGGGTGGCCAGTTCTTCTCCTTTCTAAGAAAATAAGGAAATAGGCAAAGATAGAAACAAAGGAAGAATAAGTAAAGAAAACAGAAAAGGAACCAGGAATAAATAAACGAAGAAACAAAAAACAAGGAAAGAAACAGATAAACAAGGAAAGAAAAAGAGAAATAAACAAGGAATACAGAAGGAATGAGAATGTGTAAAAACAAAAAAAATAAATAAATAAGTAAGAAAATAAGAAATAAACAAGGATAGAAAAAATCAAGGAAAGAAAGAAAAAAAAAGAAATAATGAGAAAGATAAGAAAAAGAAAGGATGAGGAAGAAAAGAAAGGAAAATGAAAGAATGAACAAAAAAAGAAACAAACAAACAAAGAAGAAAGTAATGTCGAAAGAATAAGAAAGCAAAAATGAAAGAAAGTTGGAACGAAATAAATAAACAAGCAAAGAAAGAAAAACGAAAGAAAAAAGAAAAAAGAAGAAGCAAGGAACAAAGAAAGGAATAAAGAATAATTGAGAAATAAATAAAGAAAAAGCAAACATATAAAGAAAAAAGAAAGAAAAAATAAAGAAAGAAGAAGCAAGGAAACAAAGGAAGGAATAAAGAATAACTAAGAAATAAATACAGAAAAAGCAAACATATAAAGAAAAAGCGAAGGAAAAAATAAAGAAAGAAGAAGCAAGAAATAAAGAAAGGAATAAAGAATAACTAAGAAATAAATAAAGAAAGAAAAGGCAAACGTATAAAGAAAAAAACGAAAGAAAAAATAAAGAAAGAAGAAGCAAGAAACAAAGCAAGGAATAAAGAATAACTAAGAAATAAATAAATAAAGAAAAGGCAAACATATAAAGAAAAAAGAAAGAAAAATAAAGAAAGAAGAAGCAAGAAATAAAGAAAGGAATAAAGAATAACTAAGAAATAAAGAAAGAAAGAAAGAAAGAAAGAAAGAAAGAAAGAAAAGGCAAACATATAAAGAAAAAAACGAAAGAAAAAATAAAGAAAGAAGAAGCAAGAAACAAAGAAAGAAATAAAGAATAACTAAGAAATAAATAAAGAAAAAGCAAACATATAAAGAAAAAAGAAAGAAAAAATAAAGAAAGAAGAAGCAAGAAATAAAGAAAGGAATAAAGAATAACTAAGAAATAAATAAAGAAAGAAAAGGCAAATATAAAGAAAAAAACGAAAGAAAAAATAAAGAAAGAAGAAGCAAGAAACAAAGAAAGGAATAAAGAATAAGAAATAAATAAAGAAAAAGCAAACATATAAATAAAAAAGAAAGAAAAAATAAAGAAAGAAGAAGCAAGGAAACAAAGAAAGTAATATAGAATAACTAAGGAATAAATAAAGAAAGAAAAAGCAAACATATAAAGAAAAAACAAAGAAAAAAGTAGCAATGAAACAAAGAAAGGAATAAAGAATAACTAAGGAATAAGTAAAGAAAGAAAAAGCAAACATATAAAGAAAAAACAAAGAAAGAAGTAGCAAGGAAACAAAGAAAGGAATAAAGAATAAGTAAGGAATAAGTAAAGAAAGAAAAAGCAAACATATAAAGAAAAAACAAAGAAAGAAGTAGCAAGGAAACAAAGAAAGGAATAAAGAATAAGTAAGGAATAAGTAAAGAAAGAAAGAGCAAACATATAAAGAAAAAACAAAGAAAGAAGTAGCAAGGAAACAAAGAAAGGAATAAAGAATAAGTAAGGAATAAGTAAAGAAAGAAAAAGCAAACATATAAAGAAAAAACAAAGAAAGAAGTAGCAAGGAAACAAAGAAAGGAATAAAGAATAAGTAAGGAATAAGTAAAGAAAGAAAAAGCAAACATATAAAGAAAAAACAAAGAAAGAAGAAGCAAGGAACAAAGAAAGCAATAAAGAATAACTAAGAAATAAATAAAGAAAAAGCAAATATATAAAGAAAAAAGAAATAAGAAGCAAGGAAACAAAGAAATAAATAAAGAATAACTAAGGAATAAATAAAGAAAGAAAAAGCAAACATATAAAGAAAAAACAAAGAAAGAAGTAGCAAGGAAACAAAGAAAGGAATAAAGAATAAGTAAGGAATAAGTAAAGAAAGAAAAAGCAAACATATAAAAAAAACGAAAGAAAAAAAAAGAAGAAGCAAGGAAATTATCGTATTTGGCACGTATTAGTAGTAGTAGTGGAAATCTTGTTTCAGTGTGTTTGCGTGTATTTGCGTAAATATTGCAAGTTAAAAGTTGGATCGGTTTAAATGAGGGGAGAAATAAAAGTGACATAAGACCGAGGAATGTGACAAGAACAGAGTGGATTAGACGAGAGGCTAGGTAAGTGACAGAAGATCGAGAACTGTGACCAGGTTAGAGTGGATTAGCTGAGTGGATAGAAGGCGAGAGGCCGTGGACTGTGGCCATGTTAACAGTGGGTTAGATGGGGAATAACGCATCTAGTCACAGCTGAAATCGCTGAACTAAAGAATTACCAAAGAAACAGACAACTGACAGACGGACATTTAAAATGTAATCTTTTTAATTCACTTCTAACAATTTGGCCTATTTAATATCGTGTAAAATTGTAACTTGTAAGAAGTACATGCTTACCTCACGTCAACGAAACTACGTAGGCCAACAAATGCAACAAGCATAAGAGCAGATGTGTTTTTGTGTCTTTATAAAAGTTAAACAATAACTTTTTTATCTCTTCTTCTCAACAACTTATAGGCCTAACTCTAGATAACACAGCAAGTAAAATGGAGGAGCTAGTTCGCCCTAAAGGTTCTTGAGAATGTCTACATTGCTCACATAATCCAGTAGCTACTTCTGGAAGTAATTATAGTCTATGATTAATAGATTTTTACTTTCTGAATTAAGTACCGATACACTGAAAGATAATACATATTTAGTACAAACCTTATTACGCAAAATCACCACTATCCAATAATACATACACAAATATCAACAGCAAAAATTGCACAGCTTCATTACGCTTGCATTCAAATCGAAAAACGAAGACACAAACATATGACCTAGCGTCAACACGTCAATGCCACTGATACCAAATCCTTATGACATAAAATTCTTTCTCTTCATAGAACCTGCAGGCCCTAGTAACCTTGACAGAAGTCACCAGAGGGCCAGCTCTGTCGGTAAAAGCAGCACACTGCACAATGCACGAGCTAGGAATCAAACTCAGAAGCGCTCATCATTTTTACATGCAGAACGGACTTCAATAACGTAAACGACAGGTTGTTTTTAATTTTTTAGCGCTATAGAAGTGCTCTGCTCCTGGCAGAACCCAAGAACCTTTATTCAGTGGCTATGATATAATAATTGACTATTTTCCCGACTTCTTAATGCTTTTTCAAGGGCCTGTGTCCTTTTTCTAGCTAGTAATTCAGAGTTTCTTCCAACAGTTCCCCCTTTTTTCACTTTCTACTATGTGTCCATTCCAATTATTATTTTATGGTACTTTATTCTCTGGTTAAGTAAAAAGCAGACGCATGAATAGGAGTCCAACTATTTGAAACGTCTTGTAAAAATTACTTTTTTTGTAACTCTGTAAATGTCCGAAATTTTGTTGTAAGTTGGTATTTATGCCTTCCACTTTTTATCTGTAACTTGATAATTAAAATTCCAAGTCTGTTGACTATAAATAGCCTAGCTCAAGTCTTTTGATTAGTATTATTTATTTATTTAGTATTTATTTATTTAACCTGGTAGAGAGAAGGCCTTCTCTGCCCCTCTACCAGGAGATTCCAACTATAATACTAAGAATAAAATTACAATTAGCATTAAATTTACAATTACAATTACAAGTAAAATTACAATTAGTATTAAATTTACAATTACAATTACAATAAAAATCAAAGTACGAAAAGATTACCTCACTAATTAAAGCTAGATAATTTATCTGTAGTAATGTCACGAGAGGTCCGAGATCTGCCGATAAATCCACGACCGAAGCGAGTGGATTTATCTGGGAAATCTCAGACCTCGAGTGACATTTATTAGGACTATTTCGTGAATAAAATAAAAATTTAAATAATATATCCCTAAAATTCGATCACAAAATGTTGATAATTGTATATTAACGAATACTTAACCTATTCAGACATTGTGAAGTTGAAATACTCGTAGATGAATATCGATTATTGCAATAAAGAAATTCGATGTTATTATTCAGTAATGCCAATTGCGAAAAGCGAAATACTAGTTTAACAATGTTAATTACATGTACTGCACTTTTCTATTATTATTATAGCAAATACATTTTCATTATCTGCTGAAATCATAATTTAATTTAACAGCAACAGTGGGGACAGCTATATACCAATGCTTATGTATTCACAGTGAGACATGTTGCTACACAGTGAAACCATCTCTGTATAGATAGGCCTAATTAAAACACGAATTTTATTACGCCATACGAAAGGCAGTTTGATCAAAGACATTATTACTATGCAAGGTCTTTGAGTTTGATATGCGATGATGTTACATAAATTTGAACGTCTATTAATTGTTTAATTTCAATACAAATGTTATAGGCTACAATTTTATAGGTTACGTTAGGCCTACCTGTGGAAGCAGGACCAATGTCAGCTGTGCCTTGTTTCGATCGTTACTTACAATCAGTGCTACACGAAAGCATTTTTTATAGCTCGACAAACGCATTCTCGCTGTAGTGTGTAACGGAACTAAAGCTGCATCTACACAGTTCAATATTCCAATCGTTTATGCTTGCAATCTGGGAAGAATATTGAAAGAATCAAGTTTAATAGGTACGTTCAATTAAGATGCTTAAAGATTTTGTGTCTACATGTGCGCCGTTTTGAACGTGGTCTTCACTGCGTAAATATATTAATTAATATTAAATATCAATCTTGCATTCATTGCTTTAAAGTTGAAAGGAAAGTGTAACCGTGTAGTTGCAGCTTAATGTATTCATGATCATCAATTTAAGGGGAAACAGTTGGCGACAACGACTAAACAAAAGAACGACCATGGGATAAATTAATAGCGATAAATCTAGCTGCAGAAATTATCGCAAAGTCTGACTGTGATTGGTTGGAATTCAAAATTGTATTACACTTCATTGGTCGAAAATGCAATGACGTCATATAAACGAAATAGTCATAGAAAAACAAGGAATAGTTTATATTTACTGAATTACAAATTAAATCTAGAATAACAAAATTGTATAGTGATGAAATTACTGGATATTGAAATATTTTGTGATAGATTAAGGAAACTATTTACAAGAAATCAATTACTGACCAAGTGCCTAGTAAGTTTGCATTTGAATTCAATTTTATTTCGACAGTCCCTGATGCTAGCAGGTAGCGAATTCCAGAGTCTTGGCAGGGCTATTGTGAAAGAGGATGAGTATGAGAAGGTACGATGGGATGGTATTGTCTTTTGATTGTAACATGGCAATTAATTTTTCAAGTCTTTTTGTTGTAAACAGGAATATATACTTTCAAGTCTTCTCACTGTTACATAACAGTTACTTTTCCAAGTATTTTTTATTGTAACTAGATAACGTAACTTTACATTGTAACTTAGTAATTTATATCAAAAATCGGTTTTAATGTAACTGGATAATGAAACTTTTAAAGTATCTTTATTATGACTTGATAAGTAATCTCGTAAGTACTTCTACCCTTAACTAAGGAATTAAAGTTCCATATTTATTTATTATAATTTGACAATTTATCTTAAGAGTATCTTTATTATAATTAAATTTCACACTTAAGTCCAAGAGTGTTCTTATTGTAACTTGTCTATGAAGTTCTTATGAAATTATTCCTTATAACTTGTCAATAAAGTTCTCTTGACTATAATAATTAGTAAATGAAGTTCCTGCGAGTCTCATCATTATACAGGGACATCATTTTATTTTTACTTCAATTTTTATTGTAACTGAGTTTTGGAATGTACTTCACTCCCACCCCTTCTACTAGTAAACTTCCAACCGTTCACGACACAGAGCCGAGGGCGCGTAAGCAGTACTGAGTTACTGAGTATAGTACGTTTCAGAAATATGTTCGCGTTTTCCAGTGACGAAAGAGCTTTCAATATTGAATCATATTTTCGTACGGGTACTGTCGTCCGTTTCCCTATGTCGCATCCCGGTTTCCCCCACCTGCTTCTGTTCGCCCCTTTGTAAAGTCTAGTAGCTGGGCTATCTTAGCTCTTTTCTGAAAACATTAATTTCTGTTAGGAATTGGACGTCTGCGTAATATTATTCAAGTGTTTAAAATAACTTAAATAAAAGGGCCTCCTTAAGTAATTAACTGTCACGTGATCCCCCCCCCTTCCTACAACCCTGCGACAAAACCACTTGAACGGACAGTAGATAGCATTTCTGAGTAATTTTATCTTTTCGGATCGGGCAGAAGTGAAGATTGAATTTACAGTACGTAAGGTACTCTTTTACAGAGTAGGTACAGAAATATTTCAACATGAGTTACTCGTATGAAGGACGAAACTGGTAATTGGAATTAGGTACAATAGTCTATAGTGCGATAATATGCACAAAAGAACTGAAGCCTGTATCGAAATGAACGGCCACCATTTTCTAAAATGTGTTTAAATACCCATATTAAAATTATTTTTCAATTTAACTTCATTCTCTATATAGTACGCTAATGTGCTGTAACAGTACAATATACACTGCATAATTAATACTTCCGAATGGATAGCTCAATTCGTGTGTAAAAACACTAAGTGTTAATACAGTACTGTACTTTGATTAAACAAAAACCTAATGAAAATTATCAAACTCAAAATTGCGATATTTCCTAGTTTACATAAATGGATGAACTACTTTTCTTCCCTCCTATACCTAGTAAAGTGATTTGTATTTTACGCCAGTATCATCGAACTCCGTCGTGGAAAGGGTAGCAAACGGTGTTTCCTGTTTCAGTCGTTAATAGAAAGGTATAGCTAGGTTAATATTAAAAATGTTAGTAAAAATAAAATGATGTCCCTGTACCTTGTAAGTAAAAGTTCTCTTGACTTACTTACTTACTTACTGGCTTTTAAGGAACCTCAGGTTCATTGCCGCCCTCACACAAGGCCGCCATCGCATCGGTCCCTATCCTGAGCAAGATTAATCCAGTCTCTATCATCGTATCCCACCTCTATCAAATCCATTTTAATATTATCCTCCCATCTACGTCTCGGAGTCGGCCTGGTTGGCTCAATTGGTATAGCACTGGCCTTCCGAGGTTGCGGGTTCAATCCCGGGCCAGGTCGATGGCATTTAAGTGTGTTTAAATGCGACAGGCTTATGTCTGTAGATTTAGTGGCATGTAAAAGAACTCCTGCGGGACAAAATTCCAGCACACCGGCGACGCTGATATAACCTCGGCAATTGCGAGTGTCGTTAAATAAAAACATATTATCTACATCTCGGCCTCCCCAAATGTGAAGTTCTCTTGACTATAATTAGTAGACTTCGTTGAATTGCAGCATGCAATCAGGTTGCCCATGTACGGTAGTATAGAGAAGGTGGGCGACCGCCCGGTCTCGTAGTATAAGCAGTTCATGTTGAGAGTTGTAACCGGTCCAAATAGATAGAGCAGCTACAGCTAATGTATACCTATGTAAGCACTTGTTTTTGCATTACTGTGGTTGGAATAGTCAAAGCTTAACATATGTTCAATACAGACAAGAATTCAATCAAACATACTGCAATGAGAGTGTTGCTGTTTCAAATAATTGCCCCTGGAATACCCTTACCCCCGCAGCCAGTCTTGACCCTTTGGAAAACGTGGTTGGATGCTGTTAATTATTATGCAGAACATTACGGCAAAATAATGGAGGTAATTGATGCATTGGATAGCACAGACAGTTCCGCTGTTGCAGCTGTAAAATCATTGTCTTCTGAGCAGCTATTGGAAGATATTCTGTTCATTGATTCTAATTTTAAAATCGTGTCCAAAAGCATCACCCTGTTAGAATCGTCTGAACTACAACTCTCAGAATCCCTTAATATAGTTTATAAAGTATCACAAACCGTTATCCAAAATAACAATTCACTAATTTCAGAAAAGGTGAAATGTAAGTTGAGAAATATTATTGCTAAAAATTCTGCCTATTCACAAATTCGAATTATAAATACTACCAGGTCACGACAAGACGTCTGAAGTTTGTGTACTAAAAAGTAGTGACTTTACGTTCTTCAAATATGCACCTATTAGATCGTGTGATGTTGAACGTACATTTTCCCAATATAAAAACTGTTTGAGTGACCATCGGAGGAGATTCACTTTGCAGTCGCTCAAAATGTATGTAACTCTTCACCGCAATGCACATATTCAAGGATGATGTGAGTATATTACATTAAATTTTAAGAGTTAATATATCTCACTACAAAATAATTGTGTATTTACATGTTTAGACATTACCCACTTCAATGGTCATTCATTATATTTCTTGAATGCAGGATACAGGTTTTATTGTAACCGCAGTATACTGCTCAGTGTTTACATCAGAGGCATACTCCATCCTTTGCACGGCCCCTTCTCCTACAGTCTATACCGCGTGCGTAGTAAAGCTTACGATTCTAGTGGCAATTCCACGAAGTCTAATAATTAGTAAATGAAGTTCCTGCGAGTCTCTTCACTGTAACTTGTAAATGATTTTTACGAGTCTTCTCATTATAACTTGTAAATGGAATTCTTGCGAGTCTCTTCATTAGGCATAATATAACTTGTAAATGAAGTTTCCACGAGTCTATTGATTATAACTTGCTAGTTAAGTTCCTAAATAGTTTTACTAAAATTACTACAAAAAAAATAACCTCTTTATCTGCCTCCAAGAGAATGTTTGCTTGTGAGACGATTTACTGTAATTTTATATCTAATCATCTCGTATTTTTATTGTTAGTATTCATTAGATTCCCACGATATGAGGGGGGATTTCGACCTGAGTTCATTAATAGTATCCAAGTCTTGAAACTTGGTAATTGAACATCTGATTCCTTTTATTGCCACTCAGACTTTAAATTTCTAAATGGCACTTGGTTATAAACTTTCTAATTGTCTCAATTTGAATAATCAAGATCATCACTATTTCTGTCCAGTCTTTATCTCTCTCTTAAGATGCCATACGACCATCTGACTCTCATCTCAGTCAAAAACCCCTTTTCCGGTTTCACAACTGACGTTCTCTCAACTCTCCTTCCGACTAAATTGTGTAAGAATTGCCTTTCACGAATCGGTCTCTATCTTGTGAAGTTTAAGAATATACGAGGAAGTTATCCCCCTTTCAAAGAGAAGAATAGCATCTGTCCGTGTGTTCATCCTTCATCTTGTATTGGTCTGTATATTCACGTCCTACTAAATAGTTAAAACCACAATTTCAATATTAAAACTGGTGAATAATGATTTATAAGCTATGGTTCTGCTACGATGATCATCGCCTAGCGAACAACGCCGCTCGATCAGGTCTGTGTTTAAAATATACGGAGTTGGTTTCTTTACGACGTTCATCGCTGACTGCAGCGATGTGCATCGGCGTTCATCGCTATACAGAGTGATTCACGAGGAAAGGTCAAAATTTTAGGATGTAAATTCTGAAGTCATTCTGAGTCAAAACGTCCGCTTTCCAACGGTTACGGAGATATTGCTCTTTGATTTCACAAAAACTTCAAAGATTCCATTGTACTAAATCGCATTTAGAAATAGATAACGGACAAATTTAAAGTTTATATTCATGTATGCATACATACCTAATATTCTAGAAGTCGGGGTCGACGTTTTCGCACATTTTCAAAGGTACCTCCTCCAGCTTCAATGCACTGTTGCGCTCGGGCGTGAATCGCGCTCATCGCTTGGGAGAGTTGCACGTAACTGTTCTCTATGCCGCATCCAAAATACGGTCGATTAGCGCCTCTCTCGTTTCCCCCTTCCTTTGCAATACCAAGTCTTTCATCCAACCCCAACAGTAAATACTCTTCGATATGGTACCCTTCTGTTCGGAAAGCGTCGTTCATATTCAGTGACGGCACGCAAGGAACTTCTAACGCACAAACCATAAACATACACAATATCGGCGTATTTTGTAGTTGAAAATTTATAAGGCATCTTGAAAAACACAACTTAACACTTCCGATAACTGTACCTGTATAACTACTGTACTGTAGGTAGCTGACTGAACTGCTGTGAACGGATAAGTGATAGCGTATTTGTTGTGACATTTGTAATGCCCCATCACCCGGTTTGTTTCTCTTCTCTTATCTACATCGCTCACAATGCATATTCTAATGTTACGTCATTCATCGGTGATCTTGTCTCACGTCAGCAGCATATGGTAACGTCTGATTCACATTGGGGCGAGATGTTTTACCAAAAAAATGCATCTAACTCCGCCATCGTTCGAAAACGGACCTATGTTCATATGAACTTTTTCACTCAAAATGGCCTAAGATATCGTATCCTAAATTTTTTACCTTTCCTTATGAATCATCCTGTATATCTACAATCTTTCGAGATTTTCCTATAAAAATTTGTAGGCCTATTAAGTACCCGCTGTAAATAAAATTGCTGACCTGTAAGCAAAACGAAAGATTCAATTAAAATTTCATTTTTATTCTTGCTAGGAAGTTTTTTTCGAGGAATCAATTCGCCAGTGATAAACAATCGGGATAAAACTTAGGCCGGCTGATGTTTAGATGGCACATTTCATCTTTGACCTAGCTCGTTGTGTAACTATAGCGCCATGGAGTTTAATCTTTTAGTCTAAAAAGCAGAGAACAGATGGAGCGAGAAATATTTTGTCCGTAAATTTTGTCTGGGATCGTAAATCTACAACACGTTACTGCCATATTTTACTCTTCTGAAGACAGCAGTGCTAAGGGTTTCCTTCTACGTTCATAGCCCATGGCTGTGTTCGAACACGCAAACACCGGATCAAATGAAAGCTTGGCAACTATTAAAACGTGAAGGATGACAGACAAATGGGATATGCGCCATCGAGAGGCTGGGAATGAACAGGGTTAATGTTTCGTGCCACACGGTTCCAAGTCTGCAAAATCAAGGATCAAACTCTCTCCCAAGGGAATAAGGATTTAAATTGTTAAGTTTTATATATGCTGTAAAACTCAGCCGTGTGAAGGTTGAAAATATAATTCAAGATATTTATAAACTCAAGGATGAAGTGTCCCAGAGTAAGATACATCACACAATCCCACACGCGATCCGCTCAGCAGAATAGGAAGTTGTCATGTCTACAAGTCACACCCTGAACACACCCCAAGCATGATGTGTAGCAACGCATTTATATTGACAAAATTATTATTTTTTTTTATTTTTTTTTTATTTTAAATCCACCACCAACAGAAGCAAGCTTCCAATTACTGGTGGCTTACATGGATACATATACAAAATCCATAATAAGAAAAAACAAAATAAACAACACAAACGAAAGAAAGAAAATACATACCGGTAATAGATACTAGAATATAATATTGCAGTTAATATAGTGCCAAATGTCAATATAATAATGTAACATTATTTAAAAACTAGAGTAACAAACATTATAGTACACTTCTTCATAATTTAAATATCTAAGTAAATACAATTCTTTTTAATAGTGTATGAAATTTTTCAACTGTTAAACTGAAATCTAATTGAGAATCACAGTTTACAGGCAGAGAGTTTTAAGTATTACACATAACAAACAATAGAGAAAACAGTTCTAGAAATTGGAATAACAAAAGGTTGCCTATGACATAATTCTGTTCTTTTTACATTGAACTGAAGGAATTTAAGAAAAACACAGTTATTCAATATACCGTTAACAGTCTTATAGAGTAAAATTTGACTACCGTATTTATTAATCGTCGAGATTTTAAAGTTTTACAATTAAATTAAAAAATAACTGATTGTATGAAATTTGCTTTTCATAAGACGACACGTGATGTTTTTTAAAATATAAAATAACGTAAAAAATATTTTCTGTATTCTTTTTATTTGCATCTGATGGGACTGGAACTAAGGTGACCATATTACAGACGCATACTCTAGCTTACTCCTATCACAGTGAAGTAACATAAAAGTCAATGAAACAAAGATGAAATTCTTCGTTGTACGTCCTATGTGTTTTGAAACAATTTATATTTTTTATCATAATATCACTTGGACTGGAAAAAATATTTTGGGCAGCTACTAAATGTAATATACCCCAAATAGAAATGATCGGGACGATATTCAAATATGTATTAAGAAAAAAAATGGATTATCATACACGCCTCACATACAAGGAATTTAATTTACAGATTATTAAATAATAGTACATTATGCAACGAGCCTATAATGAAGATAATTAAGAAGCGAGTATGGATATTTATGAAACGAGCGCAAGCGAGTTTCATAATTTTCATACGAGCTTCTTAATTACCATTATAGGCGAGTTTCATACGACTTTTTATGCTCGACCATATTTTTAACTTGATATTATTAATTTTCTTTGTATCTGACCTTGGCCAATGTCCCGTATGTTGTGAGATGTGCGCAGACGCGAAAGTATTGATTTTTTCCGAGGAACAGATGTTCACATTGATCTTGCTAGGCCATAAGAACCTACAGAGATAACATTGAAATTAAATTAGACATTGAAAAACGAGATGACAAATTGAATTTATTAGAATATTATTTACAATTAACGCTAATTATTATAGTAACAGAACATAACCTTCTGCGACAGTATTGGATTTCCAGCCTCCGTGACTTTTCCCTAATTCTCTTTCGATTGCATATCCGAGAATAATCGGTACTTGCGGTTTTATAACGGTAGAAAGCTGATCTGTCATTGGCTGAACAGTTGTAACCTGAGTCGTCATTGGCTGAAAGACCTGACCTTTAATGAGTAGGTGTACTTTAATGATATGCATTAAAGGTCTGCTACCAGGTGTATAATTACTACATTTCGGCATGGTCGAGCATAAATATACATATATCCTATTAAAATACTACCATAAAAATAATAACTATTATGACCATGGTTACAGTACAAGAAGACACATTGTATCATGTCCTTTGTTTGAACCCAAATGCAATTCTGAAGCAGGACTGAGGTATGGCTCAAATTTCGGCCCGAGATTGTATAATAACTTTATTAAAAACATTCAAAATTAGCATCCTCCAATAATAAATTATTTAAAAATAATAAATTATTTAAAATACTGATTAGTATTCTAATAAATTTTTATTTTATTTTATTTCGTATATATGTTTTTTATTTTTTAATACTTTTCATTTTTAATATTCTACATTTCTTCATATTTCTCTCTTACATTAAATTAAAAAACAACATTTTTATGTTATGAATCTTTTAAAATTCAATAAATACAATAGAAATAAAATATAATTTATGTATATAATATAATACTGCACTATATTATGCGCTACATTTTGTATTTATTTTACAATTATATTATTTAATAATTTTTCATTTTACTTTATTATTGTTTACAGGGGTCATTACCTCTTGTATATTATACTTAACTTACTCTTCTGTATATTTAACATAATTTCATTGTATTTCTTGTATTATTATTTTGGTATTTTTTACTTTACGTTTGCTTACCTACATTTGATTACTTAAATTAAACAATTAAATAATTATTTTAGTATAGGCTTAAACTTGTAATATTACTTTTTAATTATTCAATATAATACTCCACTCCGGGCCACAGTGGAAGTGCATCGGAAGTGCCATCCAAAAGTGTACTATTAGGTATTACCTTTCAAACAAAAATTATTATTATTATTATTATTATTATTATTATTATTATTATTATTATTATTACTAGCCGTACCCTTGCGCTCCGCTATACCCGTTAGAAATAAATGTAAAGTAATTACATAATTAAAATAGGACATTTGATCCAGGGAACATTCCTGTTTGATAGAAGGATAAATCGTTTAATATGTTACTTAATTTAAATTGCATCCAAATAATTAAAATGCGATCATTTTGGTCCAGAGACACTCATTTGGTGCAATGACAATTCCTTTAACATGTTTCTTAATTTTTATTACATGCAGCCATAGTTTAATGAAGATTGACATCATTTAGATTTAATATGTATATTTTATTTTACTTGTTATAGGTTTCCATTGAATTATGGTAATAACTTAATTTTAACCCTTGTTTTCTACGTATTCAGTAAATGGCGCATGGCCCACTATGGTTCTGAACCTTTAAAATAACTTATATTATATAATATTACATATTATATTATATTATATTATATTATATTATATTATATTATATTATATTATATTATATTATATTATATTATATTATATTATATTATATTATATTATATTATATTATATTACATTACATTACATTATATTATATTATATTATATTATATTATATTATATTATATTATATTATATTATATTATATTATATTATATTATATTATATTATATTATATCAGAAGTTACTGTAATAACATTATAGCATTATGTCCATCCTGAGAAACTACACTTTCCAGTGGTGAAATAATAATTAATTATACAAATCGGTTAATTTAGCTTCCGATATTACTTCATACAAACACAGAAACATTCTCTGTAGGCTATCTTTCATAGCTTTCGATTGTTGCTGTCCAAGGCCCCTTATAGATGAAGTCATTTGTTTTTTAATTCATTACACGGCCTTAGATGGCAGTTATTTTAATTTTAAAACTCATTTATCTCATTAAATATCAGTCCTATCAAAATTTGTCAAGGAATAAAACTTATCGGAAATTATTTTTAAAGAAACGTTTGTTATTTAATATTTTTCACAAAAACCAATAATAAGCGAGATATTTCGATTTAATTAATTCAGACCCCCTTATAACCCCCCTTTCAAATAATGTATTTTGAATGCCATATGGCCTAAAATCTAAGTTACAACGAACTTAATTATATTCCAATTTTCATTGAAATCTGTTCAGCCATTATCGCGTGAAAAGGTAACAAACATACAGACAGACAAACAGACAGACAGACAGAGATACAAAAATTTCAAAAAAGCGATTTTCGGTTTCAGGGTGGTTAATTATATATGTTAGGACCAATTATTTTTGGAAAATCGAAAATTACCAGAAAAATATAGGCTACAGATTTATTATTAGTATAGATTATTATTATTATTATTATTATTATTATTATTATTATTATTATTATTATTATTATTATTATTATTATTATTTACACAACATTGTGAAGAAATGATTATAATTCTCACTATGCGTTTCGCAGCAATTTTTTATTATAATAATTTATGTTTACTGACAGATGGTTTGCACAGTGCAAAGCAACATATTATATTTCACATGGGCAATAATAAACAAAGAAATACAATAATTCGTATCTAATCTTGTCCTAATCTCTTGTTTTCTTTGTTTATTGTATTGTTTTTAGTACCTGGAGTCACGTTTGTTTAATAAATGTGCAATTAGGTATACCGTTAGACACACTTTTAGTGTCACGAGATAGAAATTAAAACAGTGCCGGAAATTCTTGTAAATTTGTCTGCATTCTCGTTTAAAGTGAGAACAGTTACGCATCGCCCTCCACCATATATGTTGCAGGCGGCCTTGCATCGCGAAGGTCATTGATGCACTGGCCAGAACGTGGCGAGGAACAAAAGAGCGGCAATTAAAATCGCGTGGGGCTCCAGGCCAGGCGGACGGTTACACAAGTCCAGCGGAAAAGATGCATTACCAGGAGCAACGTATCAATTACGTTTACGAATAGGAAATTTAGGACGATTTTACCGCACTTTCCCTGCATAAATCTGGAAGATCTTACGCCTACAAACCCACATACTGTGAACAGGTGCGGAAATCTAGCGTTTAATAACAGTCTAGATGCCCTCGGCAATCCTGTTTTCTCGAAATGTATGCATTTTGACGTGGCTACGTCCTTACTGAAAGTACAAATAATGAGAAAAAAAATGTCACGTTTTATGTGTATCACGAATCAATGACGTCACGCAGTAGATATCGGTTTTTAGGTAAAAACCAATCACTGATTAACTGTTAAGTTAATTGTTTATTTATTTATTTATTTATTTATTTATTTATCTATCTATTTATTACTAGCCGTACCCGTGCGCTCCGCTGCACCCGTTAGAAATAAATATAAAGTAATTACATAATTAAAATAGGACGTTTGATCCAGGGAACATTCGTGTTTGATAGAAGGATAAATCGTTTAATATGTTACTTAATTTAAATTGTATTTAAAATATTAAAATGCGATCATTTTGATCCAGAGACCGCTCATTTGGTGCAATGACAATTCCTTTAACATGTTTCTTAATTGTTATTAACAATTATTTTTGGAAAAGCGAAAATTAACAGAAAAATTTTGGCTACAGATTTATTATTAGTATAGATTATTTTATGAAAAAGTGTGTTGATAACGGATATACTCGAATTAGAAAGTTTTTAATTTGTTGTGGGAGCTCTTGAATCTCAGGAGGAACAACTTTTACAACAGCGCAACATAATCTGCTTGGCTCATTACCCAATTTTTTTGCATTGCATTTATTGCATATGTATTTTATGTATTTTAACACGATTCAATTGAGCATAGTTAAAATTTGAATTATAAAATAATGGATTGCTAAGCTAACGTACTATTACTGCATACTAAATCAATACACTCTCGTTGTTCGTTAATTCTCTGAGATAAAAATGAATATGTTCATAAACATTATTTTCAGAAATACAGGAAATGAATATACAGAATAACCTATCAAGTTTTCTGTGCATAAGAAGCTATTTTAATCTTACCTGTCCTCGATTCACTCAGAAGTTACTGTAATAACATTATAGCATTATGTCCATACAGAGAAACTACACTTTCCAATGATGAAATAATAATTAATTATACAAATCGGTTAATTTAGCTTCCGATATTACTTCATATAAACACAGAAACATTGTCTGTAGGCTATGTTTCATAGCTTTCAATTGTTGTGTCCAAGGCCCCTTATAGACGAAGTCATTTGTTTTTTATTTCAATACACCGCCTTAGATGGCAGTTATTTTAATTTTAAAACTCATTTATCTCATTAAATATCAGTCCCATCAAAATTTTTCAGGGTATAAAACTTATCAGAAATCATTTTTAAAGAAACGTTTGTTATGTAACATATTTCACAAAAATCAATAATAAGCGAGATATTTCGATTTATTTAATTCAGGCCCCCTTATAACCCTCCTTTTGAATAACGTATTTTGAATGCCATATAGCTTATAATCTAAGTTACAACGAACTTAATTTATATTCCATTTTCATCGAAATCGGTTTAGCCATTATCGCGTGAAAAGGTAACAAACATACAGACAGACAGACAGACAGACAGGCAGACAGACAGACATACAAACAAAAATGTCAAAAAAGCGTTTTTCGGTTTCAGGGTGGTTAATTATATATGTTAGGACCAATTATTTTTGGAAAATCGAAAATTACCAGAAAAATTCCGGCTACAGATTTATTATTAGTATAGATTTTGCTAATGATTTTGTAACATCTATATATACAATATGAACTGATAATGGAAATTACGGGAAAACGGCTGAACGAATTTTAATAAATGGCCCCTCATTTTGAAGCTTGGAACTCAAAGTTTTTCAGAAAAATAGTAGTTTTCAGTGAAATGTCAATTTTTCAACATAATTTTCCTATTTTCCAAAATCCATCTGTCGTCAATTTTGAGAACTAGCTAATTGCATTTCAGAATAAAACAAAACACACACAACAAACAATATTACACGAAGGCCATGATCTGTAAGAATGCTGACATATTTAGAGCTCATATTAAATTGGTTATTAAAAACTTAACTTACTAAAAATAATTTACACGTCTGATTCTGCGGTGTGTAATTTTCTGAGCACAGCTGTGTATTGGATATTAAAATCTACAAAACTTGAGGCGGTTTGATGACATTATTACCATTAGAAATGAAACGTTATTATAATTAATGCCATGATGCAACTATTTTTCATTAATTATACATATTAATGCTATATTGATGATATGAAAGTGAAACGTTTTGGGGTTATGTAAGTAGATGTAGAGAATATCTTAAATTATATCTTCATTTCTATAATTTACTGAGTGGCGGCTATATAGTACAAAACTTATGTAGGATAATAATATTGTTATTGAAATCAAATTTTTTATAGTTGTTAATGAAGTGGGGTTGGGTCTTTTTCATATACTTAATGACGGTGTGGTGTAGACATTTATGAGAGTTATTCTCTTCAGTATTGGCTCGAGAGAGCGCAAAAATTACAGTTCCTAAGGAAAGATTAAAGGTATTACTTACTGATAAAATAAGAAGCCTATAAAATTATGTAGTCTCCCGATCATTTCAGCAAGATCTTTTAGCAAGACTATTACACTCTTACTACGTCATACTACTTTTGACCAATAAAACGGTACGAAAGGACGTATTTCAACCAATCATGGCTGCATATCGCACAATTTTATCGCGTCCCTAGCATTTGTTTAATTTTAGCGCGTCCCTAACATTTGTTTCTTTGTTTGCCAACATTTGAAACTCCGCTGGTCTGGACGTCAAAAAAAAAAAAAATATATATATATATATATATATATAAAATTACAAACCACTCCAGTCGATGCACAGTACTTTCAAATATGACTCGCATTGGCATTCAAGAACAAGAATTAATAAAAATCACTGATCATACCTATGCATCTCCTGAAATCCTATTTACAAATAAATGAAGAGCACCATTCGGAAATCCTGAATAAGTTGAATACACCATGTAGGCCTAAATCAACGAGTTCCACTTCTATTACGCACACGTCCAATATAACATCAATTGAACCACCAACCATATTCAAATTTGAAAATTGTACATTCAATAATTATTCCTTTTAAAATTATTCAGGTTTATTTTTTATGTCATCGTCGTTAATTAAAACTTTTCTAACACTTGTGTATATTAGTTAGGTTATGTTATAGCTTCTGCTATATGATATTATGGATAGTCACGTATCAGAGATTGTTTAATATTAAGATTTATTGAAAATCATCTGTGAAGTGACGTTGATTACTGGGATTCGGATAATTGAAGTGGAATGCAACTGTAACTCACTACTGTCATCTAGCATGCGTCTAGCGTAATATTTATAATGCTGAGATGGTACAATAATACATTTGAAGACAGTTGTATTTTCGTAAGTCAATTAATATTTTATTGTATTGGAGTACTTCGTTACTTCTAATCTTTGTATACTTTCTTCTAATCGTGTAATAGTCAATTAAATCCCACTCGAGTTTTGATTTTCTCTAGATAAATCAAAACGTCTAGTGAGATTACTCTTGATAAAATGATTTTACCCTCAACATTTCAAGCTCTACATGCAGCAGCTATACCAAGATGCTATGTCCATTGCACAAAAGCATAGCAAACCTGACATTTTTTTAACTTTCACTTAGTATGAAACCTAAGAACGAACATTGGGGAAAGCGACTTTTGACCCACCTTGTATATTGAAGTGAGACTAATAAGTGTTCTCAAAATTGATTTTAGCAAAAAATGATATAAAGCCCTTTTAGAAATGATTGATTTAATTAATAAATAGGAGGAAAACGGAAATATTGCTCCAACTCCTGCCATAGAATATTTCTGTCCACAAATTTCCCTTGCTGACCGGGATTTAAACCCCTGTCCCCGGCATGGACGACCGACTAGAGCTATGTTTGTTCAGTTAACTGTTGCGTGAGTAAGTGATCTTCCCTTTCCTGTTCCTGACCTTCCCTCAACACACATAGTTGTCTTGCATGACGCACCCAGAACACTGTAAGCGGCTGAATATTGACCGCCGCAGAAACGAGACGAAACTGGAAACACGAAGGCTGTGGGAACACGAAAAGTGCGGTCAATTCCCTTGTTAACGATCTACCTACAAGAGTCTTAACTGTTATAACAATGTCTCCCTGATCTGTTTGTCCTCCAGGTCCCCACTTCGCCGTTCCGCTTATGAGTGGCATAATGGTACGTTCTCAAGTTCAGAGTGTCGGCTAATTATCTTATCGAGGGGAAAGTATCAAAATAAGCCTCAAGGATCCCAAGCTGCAATGGTTAATGGTTAAACATCATTATAGTTGTTATTTTTAAATATATTATGTCCGAAGTCTAACGGTTGAGGAGAACTTAAGAGAAGAAATACTGGGACGTTTTGCGGTTCCGTCTGCTAAACTTGAAATGTTACGCCAGATCATTTGCACATGGCAGTATCTGAGCACCGCAACACCAGCGCAACACATACAACTGAATACACGTTCACTTGACATTTAATTTGTGTATTCGCATAGTGAATATGCAGACACGCTTTTTCTTTATAGATTTTATGATGGCAATGCATTGGCTTCTGTTGAGGAATACAGACGACGTTTTCCCAATCCATCTAGTTGTCTGTTTTCCCGGGTGTTATCTAAAACTAGCAAGCTACCAAGTGTTTCAGTGAGGTCGAAAAGAGAATCGGTAACGGTACCTGATATGAATTTACAAATCGTACAATCCATAAGAACGGCAACCTTAGTAAATTGTGTAATTATTGTATGTATTATGGGTCCCTATCACAACGGCATGGCGCGTCCTCACGGCCTCCAGATATGGAGGGTAGCTGCGAATATATTGAATATATTGAAAAGGGGTGGTCCTCCAGCTTGCGGGTTGGGCGAAGGGCTAACAACCCATCACCATAAAAAAACAGCTTGTTACGAATCCATACAATAAGCCTCGGAATGGGACTGATTCAGTGACAAGAACACAGCAAAGGAATAATAACAGACAGGGTTTGGGATTGAACGGGTTACATCAGCTTCTTGTCTATTCGGATGGCGTGAATATGTTAGGAGAAAATCCACAAACGATTAGGGAAGACACGGAAATTTTACTTGAAGCAAGTAAAGCGATAGGTTTGGAAGTAAATCCCGAGGAGACAAAGTATATGATTATGTCTCATGACCAGAACATAGTACGAAATGAAAACATAAAAATTGGAGATTGACCTTTCGAAGAGGTGGAAAAATTCAAATTTCTTGGAGCAACAGTAACAAATAAAAATGACACTCGGGAGGAAATTAAATACAGAATAAATATGGGAGATGCCTGTTATTATTCGGTTGAGAAGCGTTTGTCATCCAGTCTGCTGTCAAAAAATCTGAACGTTAGAACTTATAAAACAGTTATATTACCGGTTGTTCTTTATGGTCGTGAAACTTGGACTCTCACTTTGAGAGAGGAACATAGATTAAGGGTATTTGAGAATAAGGTTTAGGAAAATATTTGGGGCTAAAAGGGATGAAGTTACAGGAGAATGGAGAACAACGCAGAACTGCACGCATTGTATTCCTCACCTGACATAATTAGGAACATTAAATCCAGACGTTTGAGATGGGCAGGGCAAGTAGCATGTAGGGCGAATCCAGAAATGCATATAGAGTGTTAGTTGGGAGGCCAGAGGGAAAAAGACCTTTGGGGAGGCCGAGACGTAGATGGGAAAATATATTAAAATGGATTTGAGGGAGGTGGGATATGATGATAGAGACTGGATTAATCTTGCACAGGATAGGGGCCGAGCGATGGCGGGCTTATGTGAGGGCGGCAATGAACCTCCGGGTTTCTTAAAAGCCAGTGAGTAAGTAAGTAAGTATCTTTTCAAAGTGTTAATTAACACTATAAATTCTTTATCTTCCTTCATTTCACTACCTCGCCAAAGACAGTTTTTTTTCTTAGCCATTTTCGGCGAGATAGATTTATGAATAATGAATATTAATCAAACATTTTAACAGTGCAGTTATAAATCAAGGCCCTCTATTACAGCTGCAGAATTTTAAATCATGGACAAACTGCCTGTTGACGTCACTCCTACTGCTGTAACGTCACTTATAATAAATGACTATTATTCATTACAGTAATATTTTGTTTGCTAATCAGGAAGATGTAAGACAGAACTTCAACTAGTAATCTGATAAATCTTAGTCAACACTGATCTCCGAGAAGCTCCAGATGTTTACCGGAAGTTCATCCTCACAACTGTGCGACTAATATTGAGAAATATGAATGGCTGCTTCCGAAACGTCATCACGCTTCCCGTTGCTAAGTCAGAATGAATTTTTAATCGTAAAAATATTCAGTCACGTTGCGTTTCATCAATGTCAACAACGCCTTTTACGTTCAGTGTAGTCACATTATCTTCTACTGCGGAGGGAACCCCCTTTGAGATGAGTGGCTCTTAGTGGACTCTGCCGCTGGAGGATGACGCCGCCGGTGTTTTCCGAATCTGGACAACGCAACAGAAGTAAACCGCAAAAAGTGACATCGGAAAGTCCAAGGCTGAAAGTAGTGACAGATGCGTTGCGAGTAGGTATTTTTCAACAGCTAAAAAGTTGCTATGAAACATCAACATAATAACATAACTGTAATTAATGCAGTTAATGACTTATAGCCAAAAGGACAGGAGTTCGATCCCAGGTAAATCTTGTCAGATTTATTATGAGTGTCCCATGAAGAACTCAAGATTTAATTTCCATTAAACTATTAGATATCCTATTGTCTTTTTTTCTGGACTCATTTTTAATTGGTTATTTTATGATGCTTTATCAACTACTGTACTATGGTTACCTACAGTCTGAATGAGATGAAGGTGATAATTCCAGCGAAAGTTACCCAACATTTGCTTGAGGGAAAACCTGGAAAATAACTCAACCAAGTAACTTATCTCAAAAAGGATTTGAACCCAGGTCCAATCATTTGTGGGTCAGGCATCCTAAACGTTAATTCACAGCGGTGGACTTCTGAAGTTATTAGAAATACTTCAGTGCACTTAGCAGGTATTTTTTATATTTGAATACGCTTATTTCACATTGATATCTCAACTATTAAACACTTAATAATTACATTAAAATCACTTACTTACTTACATATTGGCTTTTCAGGAACCCGGAGGTTCATTGCCGCCCTCACATAAGCCCGCCATTGGTCCCTATCCTGAGCAAGATTAATCCAGTCTCTATCATCATATTCCATCTCCCTCAAATCCATTTTAATATTATTCTCCCATCTACGTCTCGGCCTCCCCAAAGGTCTTTTTCCCTCCGCCCTCCCAACTAACACTCTATATGCATTTCTGGATTCGCCCATACGTGCTACATGTCCTGCCCATCTCAAACGTCCGGATTTAATGTTCCTAATTATGTCAGGTGAAGAATACAGTGCGTGCAGTTCTGCGTTGTTCTCCATTCTCCTGTAACTTCATCCCTCTTAGCCCCAAATATTTTCCTAAGAACCTTATTCTCAAAAACCCTTAACCTATATTCCTCTCTCAAAGTGAGAGTCCAAGTTTCACAACTATAAAGAACAACCGGTAATCTAACTGTTTTATAAATTCTAACTTTCAAATTTTTTTGACAGCAGACTGGATGATAAAAGCTTCTCAACCGAATAATAACAGGGATTTCCCATATTTATTCTGTGTTTAATTTCCTCCCGAGTATCATTTATATTTGTTACTGTTGCTCCCAGGTATTTGAATTTTTCCACCTCTTCAAAGGATAAATTTCAAATTTTTATGTTTCCATTTCGTACAATATTCTCGTCACGAGACATAATCATATACTTTGTCTTTTCGGGATTTACTTCCAAACCATCTCTTTACTTGCTTCAAGCAAAATTCCCGTATTTTCCCTAATCGTTTGTGGATTTTCTCCTAACATATTCACGTCATCAGTTAGTAAATATTTAATGGAAGACAGTTTTCAGGCTTTTAGGTGCATTAAAAAAATATCATCAATATCCTCAGAAATATGATCCCTTAAATGTTGCATTGTGCGTCATTTAAAAAAAAAATTAACATGCAATATTTTAAAACATATGGACATAGAAGGAAATAAAACATACGTATTAGTTATTGAACCCTTAGAGTAAAAAAATTTTATAAACACAATCAGACATAAAAGTCTAAATTTGTTTCATTTTATACGATTTGACTAATAACTCAATTTCTTCGGAGAAATGTAATTCAATTCAATTCAATTCAATGTATTAAGCCATTAAACATACAGTGATAGGCTTCGTCACAAATACAGAAGGGGAAAAAGCATACATTTGAAAATACATACATAATTGAAAACAGTAAAGTTTAATTAAAATGAAAACACAAAACATTTTGAAACTCTGAAAATTAATGAAAACACTTCACTCTTAATGTATTATTTGTAACTAAATATAAATAACTCTATTTATTAAAAACAATTTCATATGAATTTATGTTAAGAAACTCATGAAATGTTATGTTTATTTAACAACGCTCGCAACTGCCGAAGTTATATCAGCGTCGCCGGTGTGCCGGAATTCTGTCCCGCAAGAGTTCTTTTACATGCCAGTAAATCTACTGATATGAGCCTGTCGCATTTAAGCACACTTAAATGCCATCGACCTGGCCCGGGATCGAACCCACACCCGTTTGTCACTATTTACTAACAGGGAACACGCGCTATGCGATTGTATATGTTGTTAATCCCAAAAAATTAGAGCCTATACTACCGAGATGCAGTGTAGAGGAACAAAAATCAATCAAGGTCAATGGAAGAGTCCAAACCTATTGAGAGGGGTTAGATCCTATTTTACATTGTTGAAGGTATGTAAATACAAAACTTCAAGACAAATTTTTGCGAAGCTTTAACTTCTTTGACTGAGAGTCTTCCAGAATTCTATTGTAACAATACATATCTGGATATGGAATTTCACATTGTATTTATTTATTCATTATTTTTTATTTACTTACTTATTCTGATGTAGTTACGTCATCAGGCCTTCTCTTCCACAACACCAGGAATACGAATCTAAACTAATAATAAATCTGTAGCCGAAATTTTTCTGGTAATTTTCGATTTTCCAAAAATAATTGATCCTAACATATATAATTAACAACCCTGAAACCGAAAATAGCTTTTTTCAAATTTTTGTTTGTATGTCTGTCTGTCTGTATGTTTGTTACCTTTTCACGCGATAATAGCTGAACCGATTTCGATGAAAATTGGAATATAAATTAAGTTCGTTGTAACTTAGATTATAGGCTATATGGCATTCAAAATACGTTATTTAAAAGGGGGATTATAAGGGGGCCTGAATTAAATAAATCGCTTATTATTGATTTTTGTGAAAAATGTTACATAACAAAAGTTTCTTTAAAAATGATTTCTGATAAGTTTTATTCTCTGAAACATTTTGATTGGACTGATATTTAATGAGATAAATGAGTTTTAAAATTAAAATAACTGCCATCTAAGGCGGTGTATTGAAATAAAAAACAAATGACTTCGTCTATAAGGGGCCTTGGACAACAACAATCGAAAGCTATGAAACATAGCCTACAGACAATGTTTCTGTGCAGGCATGCAGTAATATCGGAAGCTAAATTAACCGATTTGTATAAATAATTATTATTTCATCATTGGAAAGTGTAGTTTCTCTGGATGGACATAATGCTATAATGTTATTACAGTAACTTGTGAGTGAATTGAGGACAGGTAAGATTAAAATAGCTTCTTATGCACAGAAAACTTGATAGGTTATTCTGTATATTCATTTCCTGTATTTCTTATAATAATGTTCATTTTTATCTCAGAGAATTAACGAACAACGAGAGTGTATTGATTTAGTATGCAGTGATAGTACGTTAGCTTAGCAATCCATTATTTTATAATTCAAATTTTAACTATGCTCAATTGAATCGTGTTAAAATACTTAAAATACATATGCAATAAATGGAATGCAAAAAAATTGGGTAATGAGACAAGCAGATTATGTTGCGCTGTTGTAAAAGTTGTTCCTCCTGAGATTCAAGAGCTCCCACAACAAATTAAAAACTTTCTAATTCGAGTACATCCGTTATCAACACACTTTTTCATAATATAATATAATATAATATAATATAATATAAACATAATAATAAATCTGTAGCCAAAATTTTTCTGTTAATTTTCGCTTTTCCAAAAATAATTGGTAATAACAATTAAGAAACATGTTAAAGGAATTTTCATTGCACCAAATGAGTGGTCTCTGGATCAAAATGATCGCATTTTAATATTTTAAATACAATTTAAATTAAGTAACATATTAAACGATTTATCCTTCTATCAAACACGAATGTTCCCTGGATCAAATGTCCTATTTTAATTATGTAATTACTTTATATTTATTTCTAACGGGTGCAGCGGAGCGCACGGATACGGCTAGTACAATAATAGAAATAAACAGAAAAAAATACACTATATATAAAGTAAAACTACACAAGAAATAAAGAGAGAGAGAGAGAGAGAGAGAGAAAAACACTATAAACAAAGTAAAGCCACACAATAATATACACAGGTTGCAGTCACACAAACTTTAAATAAGTGATTAAGTATCATAATTAATTGTATCCTAACTAATTAACGAACATAAACAAGAAACTTGGAATTTTAACCTAGATTAAAAAAGAAAAAGAAAAAAAACACAAATCAATACTTCTAGCAATACCTAAAAACATTAACTAAGACAAAATTTTCCAATTTAATTTTGAATTGTGATAAAGTCCGGCAGTCCCTGACGTCATTAGGTAACGAATTCCAGAGGCGAGGTATTTCTACAGTATAGGAAGATGAGTATAAAGACGTTCTATGATGAGGGATAGAAAGAAGTGCTTGATGTCGGTTTCGAAGAGTTGAAAGAAATTGAAAGCGCGATAACAGATAATTCGGAGTAGAAGTATGCATGATTCTAAACAGAAGAGACAGTGAATGTATTGTTCTTCGTTCCTTCAGACGCACCCATGAAAGTAACTGAAGGGAATGTGTTATATGGTCAAATTTACGAGTATTGCAGATGAATCGTATGAACACATTATGTACTGTCCATTATAACCACCAACCTTCACCTCTTTTTGACTGATGAAAATTGTGTTGAAATAACGAAGTCTGAAGCGCCAAAATGCAATAGCGTTCTCATATCGGGTAATATTTTCATTATTTTTGTATTTTATTAGCATTTGATTGAGGTAAGATAAATTATAATACGTGTTGTAATATTACTACCAGATTGTACACCAGTTTTCCCACTTGGAAGACAGACTTCTTTTGAAAGATAAATTAATAATCCATGCTTATATCCCAAAGTTGCAAAGTTTGCATAGCACGTTAGAGGTCATCTTTAACTTCTGTTCCCATTGTACGAACGCTTTGTTACTCATCATCCTTATGTCCGAGAAGATCTTGAACTTCAAGCCCGGAGGCACGAATCATCGAAGGCCGAGCCTCATCCGTCCACAGCTCTTCAGATCCAGAGCCATCTCTAGGTTTTTTCCTGCCCTAAGCTACTGTACTTTATAAATTGCTCTTGTTGTCCTTCAGTCTGTCTGCACAGGAACCAGAAACCTTCGTTGTTCACGCATTATTAGCCAAACAAATGAAAGCCGAACTGAAAAATATTTCAAGTCCACTCAACGGTTATGAACTATATACCAAAACGGCAACATATAAATCAATATAATATTGTGAGAAAGTGAATAAAATAATAATGGCCAGTTTCTCCAAGAAATATTTAATTTTACTTAACTAGTGTTACATTAACAGTCTGTTTATTTTTAACGTTTTGTTAATCTATTTTTCATTTCTTCAACATCGTTTTATTTAAAATAACCAACACTTAACTATAACAGTCGTTAACTTTATTTTAACCATTCAAAGCAGTTGGTAATGATTTTGCACATGTAAGGCTATTTTTTATTGGCTGATATTATTCTTTAAATTCTGTATTATAGAGTAAGTCATGAAACATGTATAAAATCATAACCTGGTACAGTAGGCCATGATCGATATAGAAGACAAATGAAAGTTGTTGGAAACTACTATTGAAAAATAGTATTATTATAAAGTAAGGTTATAGTACTAATGCTAACATATAACTTCTCATTTTTGCTTAAACATTTTCAATATAATACTCACTGTGTATTTTGAAACACCGTTGATATTGGCTGTAGTTAGTTGAAAAGAGCCAGTATCATAGAATCAGGAGTAGTAGATGCTGAATTGGAGTAAGTGGTCTGTTTCTGTTTGTAGGATATTCAAGTCTGGTTTAGATTTCTTGTAAAATTTTGAGGCCTTTTTTTTTTAATCTATATTTTTACAAATTGAGTACCATGCATAGTATATAAATCATCATTCCTAATTCTTGTCACTTGAGATCACACATTTTCTAAATATTCAATATATAATAGCTCAGTATCAAAATAAGCAGCCAATACTCGTATGATAATCAGATCACTTTTGAAGATTATCTTCCCTATATTAGCTTTCCAAAGTGTCTTTAAAATGTAATGTTATCAGTCATTCACGAAACATTCCTTAAAGAGAGACATAAAACACCTATTACGCTATACTGGAGAATTACCACGGTCACTTTGAACCGTGCCGTTACGTTTACCACCAAATTTAAGTAAATACACAATGTCACCAACATAAGAACATGACGTTGGTGTGTGGCGTAGTTGGCGGGAGAAATTTTCTCTCTCTCTCTCTCTCTCTCTCTCTCTCTCTCTCTCTCTCTCTCTCTGCCTCCTTCGTTCTGGACATTACTGAGAGATAGTACCAGTGTTAGCTACAAAGTATATTTGCGCAAATATATTGCAAGTAGATTAAGTGACTTATTACTTGTCTTAGATGAGAGTCTCGAGACAAAACAGTTTTGTGCTATATTTCTTTTTTTTTCTCTCTCTCCTTCGTTCTGAACATTATTGAGAGATGGCACCACTGTTAGCGACAATGTGTATTTGCGTAAATATTGCGAGTAGGTTAGGTTAGCTTAGGTTAGCTTTGGTTAGGTTAGCTTAGCTTAGCTTTGGTTTGGTTAGGTTAGTTTTGGTTAGGTTAGGTTTGCTTAGGTTAGCTTTGGTTAGGTTAGCTTAGCTTAGCTTAACTTTGGTTTGGTTAGGTTAGTTTTGGTTAGGTTAGGTTTGCTTAGGTTAGCTTTGGTTAGGTTAGCTTAGCTTAGCTTTGGTTAGGTTAGGTTAGTTTTGGTTAGGTTAGGTTAGGTTAGGTTAGCTTTGGTTAGGTTAGGTTAGGTTAGGTTAGCTTTGGTTAGGTTAGCTTAATTTCATTCGTCCATGTAGTAGTTAAAATTATATAATATGACAGTTTTTGATTCGTAATATTGATAAAAAAATAATAGTCCTATAATGAAAGCGCTGAATAATTTCATGGTCTCTAAAATTTTTTTTTCGTAAAAGGCTAGGTATTTTTCTATAGGCCAGAAATAAAACAGCAACGCCGTCATAATTACGTACTTTACGCTTTGGCGAACATTAACCGGAAATTTACTTTCCGTCATTTTAATGGTATTCCGTGAAACACACCTTTTTTCCTGTTAATTTCCTTGTGATAACCTAGTTTATGATCTTATTACATCTTCATTTTCTTTTAATGCATTCAAAAAACCGCCGTTGTACTACATAAATCCTTGAACTTGACTAATGGAGTGAATTATTTAAGAATATAGACGCGAATTTGACTACCACCATTTCGATTATATTTTGTTTGATACGGCTCGGTACGGCCCGGCGACTAGCGGCCAGCGAGTAGCGTCGACTATCGATATTGGTCTGCCGTGGGTATTATCCAGTTGTTCCACTGCCTAAAATCCTACATTTAAAGTTAACAAGGACTTAACAATCTGTTCATCCAAACTAGTGTTGAAGACATGAAAAAACTATATTTAACAAACTGTTTAGAGTTTAACATTCGTTAAATGTTCTAACAATACTTGAAGAAACCGGCCACAAATCTTTTAACTAAAACTAGAAGGATGACATTGTTTGACATTTGCATGTACAAACAGACCATCCACCAGTCATGGCAATTAACTTCGTGTCCTTAAACTGTTGTTAACTACGAAGATTTCCTTGATTTTTTCTGCTGTGTTTTTATTGGTTGCGGTCTTTTTCCTTTATCCATTTAACACTGGTTTTTGCATCAAGATAACGGATACAACAACAAAAAAGAACGAGATGTCAACAAAATAATAGCAATGTTTTCCTCGTAAAATAAAAATAAATGTAAGGATTAATCTAAAGTTGTGACTACAATAATGCGAAAAATCAACTAAGTAACAAAGAGGACTGGATATAAAGAAATTATGCTCTATATTCCATTAAAATAATACAGAGTGTTAAAAAAACATTTAATAATTTGAGAGGTCTTAGTGTTAATAAAAAGTGTAATAAACATGGGTTCTAAAATTAATATTATCCGAGATATGAGTATGATAATTTACGACAGGGATGTATAAGGAATAGCACGCGAACGACCTTGGATTCTGTCGCGTTCTACCTGGCAGCAGTATACTGGGTGTTCATTTCAAAGTGTGTCATGACGTCACTGTTGTTGGGTCACTGATTTGAAGCGAGTTTCAGCTTATATGTTAGAGAAGTTGCCTATTATTTAAGGCGTTCTTCAATCTGAACTTGAGAACGTGTACGGTATAACTTGAACGTCGTAGCAACAGATGGCGGTCTGTACGGTCTGTGTGCTACCATAACCTCTTTCGAACTGTGTTTTGCGCCGGCAAGTCGTACGCAGGGTATTTGTTATCATCGGTTGCGTACGGTAACATACCACAACACAAATCAAATGCTCCGTGTCCATGGTGACCGTTGAAGTTAATGTCAACAAACACGTAAGTAATCGTCTTAACCCTCTTCCCATATCCCGACAGTACCGTAAACTGGGGTAAAGAGGATCACATGTGGTAAAGTGGATCATATGTGTATTGTTAGATAAGTCAGCGCCACATGGATCACACATGCAAAGAAAACTATTTTTAGTGGCATTTATAGAAGAAAGGTTTTCTTTCATGTGTGATCCATGTGGCGCTGCCTTATCTAGGCAATACACATATGATCCACTTTACCACATGTGATCCTCTTTACCCCAGTTTACAGTACGTATTTCCAAACAGTTCACATTCCTGCCACTACCGGCGTTACCGTACGTATCGGTACGTACTCTTCAGAATGAACGCCGTACTTGCTAGGCAACTTCTCTGCCTCACAGGTTATACACCTCTGCGGAAGTGTAGGAAGCTTGAATTCTCTAGGCTCATCGGCTAGCCAAATGACGGCATACAGCGAGCCATGACACAGTTTGAACTGAATACCCAGTATATGCTGTCGAAATAGGAGCGACCAAAAGACAAGGGTAACAAAATGAACATTATGAAGTCGAGATGCAATAACACTTTATGCTTTCATTTACATATTTTTAATAAGCGAAATAGAATTATTTCAGAGTAGAAGTTGTTATATATGTACTATTTTGAACAACTGACAAAATGTTCTTTGTACATTAAAATACGGATTGAATACAGTAAAACCCCGATTATCCGTCACTCTATTAACCGGCTGGTGGATTATCCGACTTTTTTTCTAGCTCCTATTTTCTTTTTGCTGCAGAAAAAATATGAAGTACTCTAAGTTTTGTTTCTACAGAAGATTATTACAAGCCTTTACTCTGACTACAAAGTACGTAGTAGAAATGCTTCGCTGTGGGCAACAAACATAATTACTTTTAAAATAATCAGTACTTGCTGCCAAAGAAATTACCCCAAGAATTTCCACAAACGCTTGTACAATTTATTCAGTCCTTATTCCTACTATTCGAATGAACGTATTGTACAGGGACATCATTTTATTTTTACTAACATTTTTAATATTAACCTGTCTATACCTTTAGAGAACCGGAAACACCGCTTGCTCCCCCCTCCAAGACTGGAGTTGGATGATACTGGCGTAAAACACAAATCACTCTACTAGGTATAGGAAGGAAGAAAAGTAGTTCATCCATTTACGTAAACTAGGAAATATCGCGATTTTGAGTTTGATAATTTTCATTAGGTTTTTCTTTAATCAAAGTACAGTACTGTATTAAGAATAAGTGTTTTTACTCACGAAGTGAGTTATCCATGCGAACGTATTCATTATGCGGTGTATATTATACTGTCTACAGCACATTAGCGTACAATATAGAGAAAGAAGTTAAATTGAAAAATATTCATAATATGAATATTTAAACACAATTTTGAAAATGGTGGCCATTCATTTCGATACAGGCTTCAGTTCTTTTTTGCATATTATCACTCTATAGACTATTGCATCTAATTCCAATTGCCAGTTTCGTCCGTCGTACTAGTAACTCATGTTGAAATAATACTGTATCTACTCTACGTACTGTTAATTCAATCTTCACTTCTGCCCGACCCGAAAATATAAAATTACTCAGACATGCTATCTACTGTCCGTCCAAGTGGTTATGCCGCAGGATTGTAGAAAGGGAGGAAATCACGTGATAGTTAATTACTTAACGAGGCCCTTTTATTTAAGTTAAATTAAACAGCTGTATAATATTACGTAAACGTCCAATTCCTAAGAGAAATTAATGTTTTCAGAAAAGAGCTAAGACAGCCCAGCTTTTACAGAGGGGCGAGCAGAAGCAGGTGGGGGAAATCGGGATGCGACGTAGGCAAACGGACAGTACCTGTGCGAAAATATGATTCAATATTGGAAGCTCTTTCGTCACTGGAAAACGCGAACATATTTCTGGAACGTACTATACTCAGTAACCCAGTACTGCTTACTATCTGCTGTCTTGGCTCTGTGTGGAGTTGGAACTTCATTAGTAGAAGGGGTGGGAGTGAAGTACATTCAAAAACTCAGGTACAATAAAAATTGAAGTAAAAATAAAATGATGTCCCTGTATAACGTCTATGCAAATGTCTTTCACAATTGTCAAAGAAAACGTATTGTGTTAATTATAAAAAAAAATTACAAATAATTGAGAAGTTTGGGAAAGAAGAAATTGTGGTTAATGCTGCTTCAGAGTAGAAAATTGTCGTACAACTGTACGTGATTTAAAAAAAAAAGAACAAGGATAACAAGTATAATGTACGTAAATCTACAACACGAGACTTCACGTATTCCTATCTTTCCGCAGACAATCATCAAACATCAATCCTTAGCCCTTAAACACCCGTCGTTGACAACCGAACTTCTAATGAGCTCCTGATCCACTATACAGCAAGTTAACACAAGACCACAAAGGAAATTACGAAATTGTGTATTATGCGCTCAATTTATAAACATTTTTTATGGTACGGATTATCCGATTTTTTTCGATTATCCGTTCAGTCCACCTCCTTCATTACCACGGATAATAGAGGTTCTACTGTAATTGAGTGGTTTGGGAAAAGAGAAAATGTGGTTCATTTCACATCACAATACGAGATATGAATTATAACTGTAAGCGATTTAGGCTAATGAAAATTAAAATATAAACTGTATAAAATTTGTAAATCTACAACATGAGACCTCTACTATTCCTATGTTTCCACAGACGGTTGTCATAAGGAGTTTCCTTAGCCATTAAAAACCCGTCGTTGAAAACCAGACTTAAGTACAATTAATAATGTTTTAATAACGGACTTATCGGAAAATCAAACATGAATTGTAAAAAAAAAACAGACTTAAATTATTGCACTTCTGATCCACTACCTAGCGTATTAAAAGAAAAGACCATGGAGGAAATTAGGAAAATATTATCTAGTTAGTTCATTTTATGGTACGGATCATCTGATTTTTTCGATTAACCGTTCAGTCCATCCCCTTCATTACTGCGGATAATAGAGGTTCTACTGTAATTTCAAAATAAGCCTTTTAAGATCAAATTTCTCAAGAATCTCTCTTCGATTTCTGCCTCACACCAGCTGTATTACGTCTCGCAAAATGTTATTTAAAGAAACAAATCTAAGCATAGGGTGCTTATCATAATCTAATGCACTGGTTGCCAAACACCACGAAATTGTGACGTAATAGAAATGCAACCCGCACACCACTATCGCAAGGGTAGGGGTGGAGTGGATATCTTCTCAGGCAATGGAGTGAATAACAATACAGAGACGAACTGTGATCAAAAAACGAAAGCTATATAATATTCTTCTACTTATTAACTACACACATCTTTTTCCGTATTAACTTTCATCCTCCTATTCATTATTTTTGTATTATTAATCAAATAAAATATTTTTTCTTATTTACCATAAAAACAACGTGTACTTTACATCAGTAGATATTTGAAATTAGAAAAACGTACCAGACTGGTCGCGAAATTGTAAATTACGCTACATACTTAAAAAAAAACGCCGAAGTATTTTACTCCGATTAAGACATAGAAGCCGATCGTTTTTATTTTTCGTTTATTAATGAAATATTCAATTTACAGGTAAGGGCGTGGTAGTTTTTATATCAAGAAGAATAATGACAACGTACAGTGTTCTTTTATACTTCATTTAAAATTTCACAACAAATTAAGTATCTCATACTTTTGCCATCTGCACAAAAGAAATACTTTTCCTCCCATGCTACTTAAAATTAAGTTTTTACTTACTATCTGTTTTGAAAAAGACATCGAAACATATTACCCTACACACTTGTAACATTACATATGTACGTCCGCTGCTGATAAATATCTTGTCTTAAATCGAAGTGAAGGCTGTAAACAGAGGTTGGGGTTTGATGCCATGGTTACGCTTGAGTGGAGGCAGGGGCATGTGTCGCGACACAGCTTTGGCAATCACTGATCTAATGTCTCGGCTTTTAATCTTTGCTTTGTTAGGTTCCTAAAAACCTACAGGCATATCACATGCTGCTGAAAATCGTAATAGATAGCGCACCGCTCCACGTGTACTCCTGCAAAACAATTCAAGCATCTTTGGTGATCGTATCATCAGTAGGCACTTTTCAACAATATGGCCTCCATGATATCCAGATTTCAATCTAGCCATCTTTTGGTTGTGGGTTTACCTTAAACGAGTTTTCCTGGATCCTTGTTCTCACGTTAACGTTATGTTTACTTGTAAAGTAGAAAAGTCAATGAGATACATTCATTCAGTCATAGTGTTCTGCCCAAGGTCAGGTCTTTCACTGTAAACCCAGCATTCTCCAATCTTTCTTATTTTCTGCCTTCTTCTTTGTCTCCGCATATGATCCATACATCTTAAAGTCGTCTATCATCTGATATCTTCTTCCTCCACGAATTCTTCTCGCGTTCACCATTCCTTCTAGTGAATACTTCTCAGTCAGTGGCCCAAAAAAATTTCATTTTCTAATCCTGATCAGTTTAAACATTATTCTTTCTTCACCCAATCTTTCCAACACGGCTTCATTTCTTATTCTGTCTGTCCAATTAACACGCTCCATTCTTCTCCATATCCACATTACTATGCGCTTCTCTTCATTTCGTCGTAATGTCCGTGTTTCTGCCCCCATTACAATGCCACACTAAACAACAAAGCACTTTACTAGTCTCTTCTTTTTAATGAGGTGCATACATTTTTAATTTTACATTTTTACGTTTAGACTTACATATATCCATGTATTGTGGATCCCTATCACCACGGCATGGCGCGTCCTCAGGTTGCGGATCGAGGAGACGGCCTCCAGATATGGAGGGTAGCTGTGAATGTATTGAATAAGCAGTCGCTGACAGCCGATGAGGGGTGGTCCTCCAGCTTGGGGGTTGGGCGAAGGGCTAACAACCCATCACCGTAAAAAACAGCTTGTTACGATTCTTTTACCTTTTGAAGAGGTGGAGAAGTTCAAATATTTTGGAGCAACAGTAACAAATATAAATGATACTCGGGAGGAAATTAAACACAGAATAAATATGGGAAATGCTTGTTATTATTCGGTTGAGAAGCTTTTATCATCCAGTCTGCTGTCAAAAAATCTGAAAGTTAGAATTTATAAAACAGTTACTGTATATTACCGGTTGATCTTTTTAGTTGTGAAACTTGGACTCTCACTTTGAGAGAGGAACATAGGTTAAGGGTGTTTGAGAATAAAGTGCTTAGGAAAATATTTGGGGCTAAGAGGGATGAAGTTACAGGAGAATGAAGGAAATTACACAACACAGAACTCCACGCATTGTATTCTTCACCTGACATAATTAGTAACATTAAATCCAGACGTTTGAGATGGGCAGGACATGTAGCACGTATGGGCGAATCCAGAAATGCATATAGAGTGTTAGTTGGGAAGCCGGAGGGAAAAAGACCTTTAGGGAGGCCGAGACATAGATGGGAAGATAATATTAAAATGGATTTGAGGGAGGTGGGATATGATGGTAAAGACTGGATTAATCTTGCTCAGGATGGGGACCAATGGACGGCTTATGTGAGGGCGGCAATGAACCTCCGGGTTCCTTAAAAGTAAGTAAGTAAGTAAGACTTACATAAATACATAGATAATATTCACATTTACTGTCAAGGTTCTTTGTTGCCATGGCAACCTCATGTTTATGTGAGAATTATAAATGTCAATGAGGCCCGCAAACTTCTAGTTTTATGTTTTTAGAGCTATATTTAAATAATCACGTAAATAATGTTCATATACCCTGGCGAGATTGCATTTCAATCTTATGTTTGTTTATGTGTAAATTAAAAGTATCATTGTGTCAAGTAAGTTTATAATTTTACGTCTTAACCCTATTTTTAACGATACTGTATCAACTACTCTGTTATTTAGAGTTGAGATTGGTGATAGCAAGGTGGTATTTGGCGAGATGAGGCCGAGGATTCGTCATAGATTACCTGATATTCGCCTTACGTTTGGAAAAAACCTCGGAAAAAATCCAACCAAGTAATCAGCCCAAGCGGAAATCGAACCCACGCCCGGTTGCAACTCCGGATCAGCAAACAAGCGCCTCAGCCGCCTGAGCTACGCCGGTGGCTGCCTTTAATTTTACGTCTGGCTAATCTGTATTAGAAATGGACGAATTTCTCATCAACGCTATGTTATTTTGTAATTTGCAACGTGGGCGAGGATTTGGCTCTAAGCTACCGAGTCATGAAGCAAAGAAGTACGCCCAATGTTACATAAAGAATCACGAAAGGAAGAACATGATGTAAGAAAGGGCTAATTTAGTTATGAACGACAATGTATCATGATGAGACTTAAAGCAGTGATTAATAATAATAATGATGATTACAATAATAATATATCAAAAATCCGTCCTGCGATAGAAGCACAAGATTACAATCAACAATGGAACTAGATTCATGTAACATCTGCAAGTCAATCCCTCTGGTGTCGTAACATGAAACGAGATGGATTAATACACGGCTGACTTGATGCTCGCTTTGCTTCTCGAAGGGAGCATCAAGTCGGCCGTGATTGATAGGGAGCGGATTTTTATGTGCTAAAAAATTTAAACATATTTATTTTTTATGTGCTAAAAAGTATGAAAAAAAATTTGCTAAAAATAAAAAAAAAATATTTCTTTTAAATAAGTTATGACAAAAATACCTTACTTAGCTTGGAAAAAAAATGCTACTAGGTACTCACCAACCACACTTGAGTGCTAGTAGTTGGCCGAGAATTGCAGTGAACAACAAAGGTCATCTCCAAATTCTCCATCACAAATGCATGCCGATTATCTCTGAACAACGACTTATACTGTGAAAACGATCTTTCCACATCACAGGATGTCAGATGTGCATATTTAACACCGTCAATTTCACCTACAGGCACACCCTCCAATACTTAAGCAACTTTACACATTTTTTTATATCCACTGTTTTTCCCAAACACATTCTGGAATTTGTCCCTTAGTACTTGTACTTCTAAACCTGGTAGCGAGTCTAGTTTAATTTCCACGGCACGCACCTCCTTGTTTCAGACAACAGGTTTTTGGATGTTTCGAGTTTTTTTATGGTGTCACACAAAAAGCTTAGATTTGCTAATAGGAAAGCCAAATCGTTTTTTAAACAACCATCTTTCAATATATCTTGAAGGATATTGATTGGCGAAGCCCGATAGCAGGGAATCACAACAAGACATATTGCCTTACTTGATGGACAAGAGCGAGAGGCGAGAGATTTGTTTAAATTAAATAATGTTCATACCCGAGCTCTTATATGTTGTGTTTCACAAACAAAGCGTGGAATGAAATCATCTTCAGCAACAATAAACATTCCTAATTATGTGTTGCAAGATCTCTCCTCCTTGTCCATGTTAATTTATTCTCTTATAATAGCATTGATATGCTGCCTAGCAGTTCTCAGAACTTGAGGCGATACTATTACAAAAATGGATCACGGATACACCACACAGCGCTTAGAAACACGAAGCAACCAAGAATTCTTAAAAAGATAACGTACTTCTGAGTGACATAATTGATTTAGTTTTAAAATATTTAAAAGTTTTTGTAAAAAACTTATTTACGTAAAAAAACTAAAACATTTATATGTTTATAATAGATTTCCTGAAAATATGTATTTACAGAATTTTTTTGTTAAAATATGTGTTTTTATGTGAAATAAAATTCGGGTTTTAAACTTGAAACTTCATGTTCGGAATTTTTAACTTAGTTAATTGTGTTTTATCACACGCAAAAATAATATTTAATTGCATAGGAATCCGTTCCTTAGTGATTGATATCTATTAGCTCTGTACCATATTGTGACCTGCAACTGTTTGCCATATGGTAAACTCGTGGAGGAAACGTATTAAGAAACAGTTAAATTAACACAAGACAGGTTCTACGTGAAGAGTAGCAAAAGGAAGAATCACAAGATGTCAAACTTGACAAGAGTAAACCTTGTTCTAAACAAAGTAATTCTCAACCAAAGCGAAACAAATCGGTTTCTGCTGAAAACATAACAGGTCGTATTTTCATTTGAAAATCAAGTTTCAATGTTTGAGCTCACACATCACAGTACCAGTAGGCCTAAGCTATACTTTTCACGTCTTTTGTTAATGTGTTATAGTGTTCTTTCATTCTATTCCACAGACTATCAGGTAAAGAGTTGATACTTAGTTACTGATTTTATAAACGGAAATATATTAGCTGAAGTCTATACTTACTTATGGCTTTTAAGGAACCCGGAGGTTCATTGCCGCCCTCATGTAAGTCCGCCATCGGTCCCTATCCTGAGCAAGATTAATCCAGTCTCTACCATCATATCCCACCTCCCACAAATAAATTTTTATATTATTCTCCCATGTACGTCTCGGCTTCCTCAAAGGTTTTTGCTTTCAGATCTCCCAACTAACACTCTATAGGCATTTCTGTACTCCCCATATGTGCTACATGCCCTGCCCATCTCAAACATCTGGATTTAATTTTCCTAATTATATCAGGTGAAGAATACAATATGTGCAGTTCTGCGTTGTGTAACTTTCTCCATTCTTCTGTAACTTCAGCCCTCTTAGCTCAAAATATTTTCCTAAGCAACTTAGTCTCAAACACCCTTCATCTCTGTTCCTCTCTCTGGTCCAAGTTTCACAACCATACAGAAGAACCAGTAATGTAATTGTTTTATAAATTCTAACTTTCAGCTTTTTCGAGAGCAGACTGCATGACAAAAGCTTTTCAACCGAATAATAACAGGCATTTCCCATATTATTTATTCTGCGTTTTATTTCCTCCCAAGTGTCATTCCCAGATATTTGAATTTTTCCACCTCTTCAAAGGACGAATTTCCAATTTTATATTTACATTTCGTACAATATTCTAGTCACGAGACATAATAATATACTTTGTATTTTCGGGATTTACTTCCAAACCTATCTCTTTACTAGCTTCAAGTAAAATTCCCGTGTTTTCCCTAATACTTTGTGGATTTTCTCCTAACATATTCACGTCAAAATCTATAGTAATAATAAAATTGTAACTTAAATTTTTCTGGTAATTTTCGCTTCTACAAAAATAATTGGTGCTAACATGTAGGCCTATACTGTCCTGAGACCGAAAATTTCATTTTTGAAAACTTTATTTCTCTGTCTATATAATGGCTGAACCGATTTCTACGAAAATTGGTATGTAAAATAAGCTAGGTTCCATTTAGTTTTAAGATATATGAAACTCAAAATACTTTCTTTGCAAGGGGGGATTGTAAGAGGGAATGAAGTAAATATATCAAAATATTTCGCTTACTATTGATTTTCAAGATAATATTACATGACAAAGTTGCTTTAAAAATGTTTCCGAATTTATTCTAAGCAAAATTTTTATAGAATCGATATTTAACAAGATATATAAGTTTCAAAGCAACAATGCGTTTTATATCCGTACCGCCTCAATCAGGCAGATATAAAATGAAAACAAATGACTCTGCGATTATTTAAGGTGACCTTGTACAGGGACATCATTTTATTTTCACTAACATTTTTAATATTAACCTGGCTATACCTTTAGAGAACCGGAAACACAGATTGCTCCCCCTTCCACAACTGGAGTTCGATGATACTTGCGTAACACACAAACAAATCACTTACTAGGTATAGGAGGGAAGAAAAGTAGTTCATCCATTTATGTAAACTAGGAAATATCGCGATTTTGAGTTCGATAATTTTCATTAGGTTTTTGTTTAATCTTAATGCAGTACTGTATTAAGAATAAGTGTTTTTACTCACGAACTGAGTTAGCCATTCGAACGTATTCATTATGCAGTGTATATTACTGTATACTGTCTACAGCACATTAGCGTACAATATAGAGAATGAAGTTAAATTGAAAAATAATCATAATATGGATATTTAAAAACTTTTTGAAAATGGTGGCCCTTCATTTCGATACAGGCTTCAGCTCTTTTGTGCATATTATCGCACTATAGACTATTGCATCTAATTCCAATTGCCAATTTTGTCCTTCGTACTAGTAACTCATGTTGAAATAATTCTGTACCTACTCTATAAAAGAGTACCTTATGTACTGTAAATTCAATCTTCACTTCTGCCCGACTGCATAGATAAAATTACTCAGACATGCTATCTACTGTCCAAGTGGTTATGTCGCAGGATCGTAGAAAGGGGGAAAATCACGTGACAGTGAATTACTTAACGAGGCCCTTTTATTTAAGTTATTTTAAACAGTTGTATAATATTATGTAAACGTCCAATTCCTAACAGAAATTAATGCTTTCAGAAAAGAGCTAAGACAGCCCAGCTTTTACAGAGGGGCGAGCAGAAGCAAGTGGGGGAAATCGGGATGCGACGTAGGCAAACGAACAGTACCTGGTGCGAAAATATGGTTCAATATTGAAAGCTCTTTCGCCACTGGAAAACGCGAACATATTTCTGGAACGTACTATACTCACTAACTCAGTGCTGTTTACTATATGCGGCCTTGGTTCTGTGTGGAGGACAGTTGGGACTTCATTAGTAGAAGGGGTGGGAGTGAAGGACATTCAAAAACTCAGGTACAATAAAAATTGAAGTAAAAATAAAATGATGTCCCTGTATAAAAAGTAGAAGATATTCATTTAACACTTTTTTAAATTTATTGAGCACGTCCGGTCGAGTAAAATTTGTAAGTTTAAATTTCACAAATTTTCAACGGAAATTTTGGAAGTTTTAAAAATCATATGTGTCCCGTTTAAGTATTATGAAAACGTGGGCCAATTGCAGTAAGATCATTGCAGTCATCACAAAACCTGGATGGATGGGAATCCTACCGTAAACTTCGGACCTATATGGAAAAATCAAGTTTCCACTGCACCACCGACATAGACCTATTAAGTGAAGAATTGCAGCACATTCTCCTGCGTATGTACAATGATCAAGAAATGTTGTTACGCCTAAGGACAAAGAAATTCAACTACCAGACTTAAAAAACAAGATTGGCTAGCGTCTCATTCCAACCGGTTTGCACACCTGTGGCAATGCTACTCAGCTGATTCCGCGGGCATTCCCCATGATGAATAAGTGTTTGATCCTCGTTCTAATATACTGTCTAATAATACTCACGCATAAATAAAATCACATGACGTCAGAGTTCAAGACAGACTGGTTAACGGGAAAACACCACTTTGAGGTCGCACACAAGAGGACTTATTTTTATTGTAAGCTATTTCCTTAAATACAGCCTTAATGTTCAGTTTTTTTCTTTGTATCATTGTGACCAATATTTTACTTTTTTTTTCAGAAGGACCTAAATATTCTGCTGAAGCACTTCCACCTATTGCAATGAGCTATAGCTTACGTAGATGATTCAGTAGGCTTAGACTGGAAGAAGTGAGTTCTCACTATTAAATTCTAAAGCGTTATAACTAGAGGGCGGATTCATATGCACAAAAAGACAGGAAAATATGTATGGAGATATGCACTTAAAAATTACAATATATGCATTAAAAACAGGAAAATATGTATGCAGGTATGCACTTAAAAATTACGATATATGCACTAAAAACACGAAAATATATATGGAGATATTCACTTAAAAAATCGCGATATATGCACTAAAAAAAAAAGGAAAATATGTATGGAGGCATGCACTTAAAATTATGATATATGCACTAAGAAACACGAAAATATGTATGAAGGTATGCAATTATAAATCACGAGAATATATGCACTAAAAATAGGAAAATATGTATGCAGGTATGCACTTAAAAATTACGATATATGCACTAAAAACACGAAAATATATATGGAGATATTCACTTAAAAATCGCGATATATGCACTAAAAAAAAAGGAAAATATGTATGGAGGCATGCACTTAAAATTACGATATATGCACTAAAAACAGGAAAATATGTATGCAGGTATGCACTTAAACTTACGATATATATGCAATGAAAGCAGTAAAATATGTATGCAGATATGCACTTAAACTTACGATATATATGCAATGAAAGCAGGAAAATATGTATGCAGGTTTGCACTTAAACTTACGATATATATGCAATGAAAGCAGGAAAATGTGTTTGCAGGTATGCACTTAAACTTACGATATATATGCAATGAAAGCAGGAAAATCTGTATGCAGGTATGCACTTAAACTTACGATATATATGCAATGAAAGCAGGAAAATATGTATGCAGGTTTGCACTTAAACTTACGTTATATATGCAATAAAAGCAGGAAAATATGTATGCAGGTTTGCACTTGAACTTACGATATATATGCAATAAAAGCAGGAAAATATGTATGCAGGTTTGCACTTAAACTTACGTTATATATGCAATGAAAGCAGGAAAATATGTATGCAGGTTTGCACTTGAACTTACGATATATATGCAATAAAAGCAGGAAAATATGTATGCAGGTTTGCACTTAAACTTACCTTATATATGCAATGAAAGCAGGAAAATATGTATGCAGGTTTGCACTTGAACTTACGATATACATGCAATAAAAGCAGGAAAATATGTATGCAGGTTTGCACTTAAACTTACGTTATATATGCAATGAAAGCAGGAAAATATGTATGCAGGTTTGCACTTGAACTTATGATATATATGCAATAAAAGCAGGAAAATATGTATGCAGGTTTGCACTTAAACTTACGTTATATATGCAATAAAAGCAGGAAAATATGTAGGAGTTTGCAATTAAAAATTAAGATATATATGCAATAAAAGCAGGAAAATATGTAGCAGGTTTGCACTTAAAAATTATGATATATATGCAATAAAAGCAGGAAAATATGTAGGAGTTTGCACTTAAAAATTATGATATATATGCAATAAAAGCAGGAAAATATGTAGCAGGTTTGCACTTAAAAATTACGATATATATGCAATAAAAGCAGGAAAATATGTAGCAGGTTTGCACTTAAAAATTACGATATTTATGCAATAAAAGCAGGAAAATATGTAGCAGGTTTGCACTTAACAATTATGATATATATGCAATAAAAGCAGGAAAATATGTAGGAGTTTGCACTTAAAAATTATGATATATATGCAATAAAAGCAGGAAAATATGTATGCAGGTTTGCACTTAAAAATTATGATATATATGCAATAAAAGCAGGAAAATATGTATGCAGGTTTGCACTTAAAAATTATGATATATATGCAATAAAAGCAGAAAAATATGTATGTAGGTATGCACTTGGTAGAGGGAACTTTTAGGGTGTAATTTTCAAGAAGTAGTGGTTAAATGCAAATGGCATACTATATTCTGTATTTTCATATAATAAAAGTTAATTTAATATAATGTCTAAAGTTTCATTTCACTATTTAAAAATCTCCCGTTTCTTTGAACCACTCTGTATTTGATGATTTTAAATACTTAGGGTAAAATTAAATTCGATTAGCAATGTAAAAAAAATTGGCATTAGAATTGAGGAATCAAATGGATGTTATTATTGTTTATTGAATATTGTGACAAGTAAATAACTTAAAGGAATAGTTGTATATACAGGGTGATTCACAACTAATGACCCGCGTTTTAGGAATCAGTTCTATAGGCCATTTTGCGCATAAAATATCATATGAAGATGGGCACCGTCTAAGAAAAGAGAGGAAATGAACTTATCGAAGTAGAATCAAGACCAGTTGGGGGTATGGAATGTCTATTTCAGAATTTATTTACGCCTGAAAGCTGATAGTCGTATTGTTCCCCATGAGTATTTCTGCATTCTTTCTGAGCAGATGTTCTTATGTTTGTATTGACATCAACAGTCACAGGGCGCAAAAATTATAACAAAATGTCACTTTCCAGTGATGTCACCGTAATTGCTTCAATATGACATCACAAAGCAATTCAATTTAAATTAATCACTCCATTCCAAGAATTTATAGCCAGTCACTTATTTGCTGTCTGGTGCTCAACTAGTAAGCAAAGACGATAGCATCGCGTTTAAGTTTCATTTTCTGCATAGCCTTAAAATTTCTGCACTTTCGTTTCGCTGCTAAGAAATTCGCATTGTTACTAGTTTTGTCGTTTATCTCATTTCTTGATCTTCTATAGAATGATTCAAAAGGTTGCGCTCAAACTGAAGGAGCTTTTATAAATGGGTCGAAATTCAATATTTTTCGAATTGGAACTCATTCACTGGTATGCATAAAGTTGAAGTAAATTCTATTGCTAAGGTTTTCGTAATATATACTACGTCTCTATGTATAAAAAACTCATAGGAAATTCTTTCCTGTGTAGCAGAAAGTTGATCTGGGAGGCCATGTTTGGTTTATGCTGGAATTGATAGTATGAACTACTATTTATATGCATAACAAGAAGTATATACTTCTACTTCTAAGTATAAGCTGAGAAAAATCGTAGTCTGCACTTTTTGAGGCTTCCTTAGCTTAGCATAAGCATTTATACTAATTAAAATGAGAGAATTTATGAAAATTCGCTCTTGAAAATCTTGCAAGGAAAGACAAGAATTATCAGAACGTGATTATAAGAAGTTCTATAGGTTTCACGAATAAAGTATGTTAGACCTATATGATCAATTTTTGTAATGAATTACTCAAATGCTGATTTTGAGGTAACTGGAATTCTGTTAGTTGATTTTTATTACTGTTATTTAAAATAATATATTTTTAGCAAAATAATTCTACGATGTCTTTATAATACATTTAATTTACGTAAAAAAAACTCCGTGTGTAATATATTTTAGGTTACATGTAAATTTAATAACTAACATTTTTGGCCCGTCTGATTTATATCTGATTTTGATTTTGCTTTACTTTTCTTGTTATTTATTTTCTTCATAATTTGCTTTCCGTCTATTTCTTTCTTCTGTAAACTTCCATCTCAACTTACATAGCCTCTGGTGGCTTTTTCTTTATCACTTCCTGCGGCAGAAGTTTGCAACTTGTTTATTAATGCTGGGATTCTTTTAGTACGAGTAGATTAACAAACATCTGTTGTTCTCATTCTCTCTCTCTTCTATACTTTCCACTTCGTCGTAATTGTCAATTTTCCCACGAAGAAATTAACATAAGTGCATGGAAGGCGAAAACTAACGAGTCTTCACGGATAAACCCGAAGTACTATCGATAATCTATATAATCGAATATTCTTGATAGTTTATACTACCGCCGAGTAGTATATACTTCGTAGTAATAGTATCAGGTTTATGCATACAAAACGAAGTATGTACTTCTACTTCAAGTATCTTCTACAATAAAAGGAAAAGGTAATACTACAACTTTATGCATACCACTCATGGTCTTCAAAGTAATTCTCAGTCCGTAGAAGCCCGTAATGTCAGAAACTACATTGCTGATGTTATTTTTATTATACTTTGCAAGGAGGCATTGGGTTGGTTACATGAGATAAACTAGCGACTTCGTCTGAAGTGGCCCTATTTATGTACACTGAAATAGTCGCCTAAATTTGAGCCGTTCAGAGCAGAAGTGGTGCAAGTCAAAATTGGGTAATCAGGTTTAAAGTAAAAATTCTGTAAAATACAGCGCAAAGTAGCAATTAATATGTCCTTCGTGCTATCCACTGACTACTAAAAGTTTAAATAAACTGAATATTAATTGCTACTTTGCGCTGTATTTTACAGAATGTTTACTTTAACCCTCATTACCCATTTATGACTTTTAATTTTTTAAGGTGACATGTATTTATTTAGCCTCACGAATTACTCCCTTGGTTTGAATTGTAAATTATTTTAAAATAGCTTGTAAGAGAGTCTTAGACTAGAAATGTTTAGTTTAAATGTAGTTCTGTTTATAAGTATGCACAAGGGTGTAAGTATTTGTCTTATTTGAGCTGTTGTATCAGTGAAGCGTGGTGAGTAAGTGAAGTTATGGTTTTACAGTGCAGTGAATAGTTCCGATCAGTGATAATTTATAGTGTCAATAAAATGTGTTCTATAGTGTCAGTGAAATGTGTTCTAAAGGTCAGTGAAATGCGTCATAGTGCCACTACAGTGAGTGAGATGAGAGAATAGTGAAAGATTATTATCAGTACCAATGTGAAACTTATGTAGGGCCTATACATATGTAGGTTGTATTGTAAAATTAGGTTCACTTAACTCAAAATTTTCTCGGGCTTCCAGCCAGGTCATAAGTTGGTGATCAATCGACGTTTCGAGGATGTTCATCTTCCTCATCTTCAGGGTTAAATGATTCACTTATTAATTAGGTTTTTTATGTATTATTATTAATTGTAATTATTTTGTTAAGTTGTATTGTGTATTCTTATTGTATTGTGTATTGTATAATTGGGTTAAATGATTCACTTATTAATTAGGGTTTTTATGTATTATTATTAATTGTAATTATTGTGTTAAATTGTATTGTGTATTCTTATTGTATTGTGTAGTGTATAATTGTATTGTGTATTGTAATTTTATTGTATATTGTTTATATTGTGTATACCACTGCCACCGGGTGCTTGCCCACTTGGAGTGTAAATAAATACATACATATAATGACTTACACCACTTCTGCTCTGAACGGCTCATTTAACAACGTATTCAATAACTATTAATTTAGCCATAACCTTACGTTGTGCCCAATATCAACACAACATACAACGGACAATTAAAACAAATCAAATTAGCTATGTGGTAAATAGGAGACAATGGGTGGTATGCATAAAGTTGTAGTATTACCTTTTCCTTTTACTGTAGAAGATACTTGAAGTAGAAGTATATACTTCGTTTTGTATGCATAAACCCGATACTATTACTACGAAGTATATACTACGCAGCGGTAGTATAAACTATCAAGAATATTCGATTATATCTATTATCGATAGTACTTCGGATTTATCCGTGAAGACTCGTTAGTTTTCGCCTTCCATTCACTTATGTTAATTTCTTCGTGGGAATATTGACAATTACGACGAAGTGGAAAATGTAGAAGTGAGAGAATGAGAACAACTGCTGTTTGGTAATCTACTCGTACTAAAAGGATCCCAGCATTATTAAACAAGTCCAAAACTCCTACCGCAGGAAGTTATACAGAAAAAGCCACCAGGCTATGGAAGTTGCGGTGGATGTTTGCAGCAGGAAAAAAATAGACGAAAAGTAAATTATAAAGAAAATAAATAACATGAAAAGTAAAGTCGAAATCAGACATAAATCAGACAGGCCCAAAATGTTAGTTATTAAATTTACATGTAACCTAAAATATTGTACACACACGGAGTTTTTTTCACGTAAATTAAATGTATTATAAATACATCATAGAATTATTTTGCTAAAAATATATTATTTTAAATAACAATAATAAAAATCAACTAATAGATATAATTCCAGTTACCTCAAAATCAGCATTTGAGTAATCCATTACAAAAATTGATCATATTACATAATTCGTGAAACCTATATAACTTCTTATAATCGCATCCTGATGATTCTTGTCTTTCCTTGCAGGATTTTCAAGAGCGAGTTTTCATAAAGTCTGCCATTTTAAACTGTATGAAAGCCTATGCTAAGCTAACGAAGTCTCAAAAAGAGCAGACTACGATTTTTCTCAGTTTATACTTAGAAGTAGAAGTAGGGACTGGAATGCTTTACCTGCAGACTTACTAAAAGCTTTACCAACAACCAAAAATGTATTTAAAAATACGCTTAAGGACTTTACTAATAGACGGTAGTATATTATACCACTGTTTAAAGGGTGTAATTGGTGTTTTATTATTTGAAATGTTGTATCAGTGAAGTGTGAAGTGTGTTGCGTAAGTGAAGTGTGTTTGTATCAGTGAAGTGTTATAGTTTATAGTAGTAGTGCAAAGTATTTGAACAGCGAAATGTTTTTGAAGTGTTAGTGAAATCAGAATAGTATCAGTGCAATATGTCGTAGTTCCAGTGCAGTGAGTGAGTTGACAGCGAAATGAGTGTAGCGCTGAAAGGTACTTGTGCAGGTATGAACATATCATACTCGTGGGTTTTAGTTCGATCTTAGGGTTAAGATACAAATTAGATTTATTTTAAATGTTATTTTAAGTGATCGTGCTTCTTTTAATTTAGGATGCTCCCTATTATTATTATTATTATTATTATTATTATTATTATTATTATTATTATTATTATTATTATTATTATTATTATTATTATTATTATTAGGGTCTACTATTAATTTTATTAGTATTTATTATTAGTATTATTAATTGCATTTATTTTGATTAATTATCATCATTGAGAGTAATTTTTTATCTGTATCACCAGGTATTTACCCATTTGCAGTGTGAATAAATACATACATACACATATACCTATACTTCTTACGATGAAAGAGTAATGGAACGGAGAAAAATTCTCTCCGGCGCCGGGATTTGAACCCGGGTTTTCAGCTCTACGTGCTGATGCTTTATCCACTAAGCCACACCGGATACAACCCCGACGTCGTACAGAATTGTCTCTGATTGAGTTCCAACTCTTGGGTTCCCTCTAGTGGCCGTCCTCTGCACTACGTCATAGAAGTCTATGAACATAGGACCGAAGTTCATACATGTGTTGAGGTGCACTCGTTATGAGTGACTAGTTGGCCGGGATCCGACGGAACAAGCGCCGTCTTAAATCACTTCGTGATTTACGCATATCATATATATTATTTTAATGTACCGAAGTACATATGATATTTCCATGCAGATATTCTGCTTCATCATACGATGAAAGAGTAATGGAACGGAGAAAAATTCTCTCCGGCGCCGGGATTTGAACCCGGGTTTTCAGCTCTACGTGCTAATGCTTTATCCACTAAGCCACACCGGATACAACCCCGACGTCGGACAGAATTGTCTCTGATTGAGTTCCAACTCTTGGGTTCCCTCTAGTGGCCGCCCTCTGCACTACGTCATAGATGTCTATGAACATAGGACCGAAGTCCATACATGTGCTGAGGTGCACTCGTTATGAGCGACTAGTTGACCGGGATCCGACGGAATGAGCGCCGTCCTAAATCACTTCGTGATTTACGCATATCACATATTATTTCAATGTACCGAAGTACATATGATATTTCCATGCAGATATTCTGCGTCATCATACGATGAAAGAATAATGGAACGGAGAAAAATTCTCTCCGGCGCATGGAAATATCATATGTACTTCGGTACATTGAAATAATACATATACTTCTTGTTATGCGTATAAATTGTAGTTTATACTATCAATTCCAGCATGAACTAAACACGGCCTTCCAGATCAACTTTCTGTTACGCAGTAAAGAATTTACTATGGGCTTTTATACATAAAGGCTGTAGTATATAATAGGAAAACCTTAGCAATAGAATTTACTTCAACTTTATGCTTACCAGTCAATATGACTGTATAGAAGCTGAGAAACAAAGAGTGAAATACATTTATGTCAGAAATTTAATTCATAGGCCTATGTGTTGTACATAGCCAACTTGTAACGGTGCATAATTGCTGCATGTATCCATTGCACTTGTGAAAAATTCCTTCAATTAAGATATAAAGGAACAATGCTGTACATTGTTAGAGACATGTCCAGAATAACGTGCTAAATTATCACCATAAAATGCGTAATTACTTATCGCCAACATCTCTGAGCTCAGTTATTTGACATTGAACATTTCAAGGCCCCAAAACTAATTACAAATTACTTATTTGCACGAAATCTGTGCTAAGACACGCGATTCTCAAGTCATTTCGTCTCTATCAACAACTACAGGAAGCGTCAATTGAACATGAGATATTATTATTGTTTACTGCCTACATCTGCCTCCTCACCCCCCACGAACACACACAAATTCCGTTATTTTCCAACTTAAAACCTTCTGATATCTGAGCCTTGGCTTTCGCATATTGGCTTCGCTACTTTAGGACGTATTTACTCGAGTATTACACGCACAACGTAGGGCAGGGATGAGACGATATTAGCTCCCAATCATGGTAGAAGAGCTCGACCTTGATCACGAGCGCATAGAGCATCCGCTACGTAGCGTCGTAACGTAGACAACAGGGATGTACAGTACATGCAGTGAATAAAGGCAGCAATTATTGCAATAACTTGCTTTACTAAATTTCTGGCTATGTAATAGGACTAATTATTCAAGGGAAGGGTTTTTTAGGAACAAAAAGAGAAATAGGAAAATTAATTGTATGTGAACTATTTTCTTGCTAACAGCCATTATTTATTATGTAAATACTTCACTTCATTGGTTACCTGCTCGACGTGTGTGATTTCTAAGTACTTTTGAGTATTTGTTGAAAAAATAATAATGAGAGTATTGATTGAAATAGAGTATATTGATTGTGTGATTGTAAAATGTAGTCCTTACTCTCCAGTCGTGATTATGTATTGAGTTTTCTTAGAGTGATTTGTGAGATGCACGTAATACGAAAAAACAAATTGATTAAATTAAGATATTGAGAGCCATCGTAATTTTTGGGGTCAATCATTTAAGGGGATATGTATGACTTTTAAAACTTCCACAATTTCGGCCAAAATTTGTGAAATTTAAACTATATAAACAGATCTATAATAATATTATCTGTATAAAATTTGGTGCAATTAGGTCTAATAGTTTTGAAATTATATTTTTAAGTATATTTTTATATTGACGTTACTGAAACAGCTCCTTGCATCAAAGTTTTCAAAATGTTTAGTTCATATTTGCTCAAAATCCTGAAAATGGTTATTGGAATAAAAGTGAATTAGCTTTTTTAGCTTAGTAATAGTATAAGTTAAAGTACGATCAAAGATAAAATATTATTTCTAAATTAAAGAAACACGTAGTCTAATAAAAGTAAATATCCAGAAACAAGCAACAAATAAAACATCAACAATGCATTTAAAATAAAGAAATAAAAGGAATCTAGATACAATCTACTGACCCAAATGTAAACTAATTTACCTTGGATATCAATTCCGAAAGCAATTTATTTCTCCCTTCTCCTGAATAATGCCTATATATATATATATTTTCATTTGCGTCTCATAATGCCGTTTTATGTTGCTTTTTTGCAAATGATATATTTTTACACAACAAACACTGTACTTCATCACCATGTTCGAAGCATAAATATTGTATCTTCACTCTTCCTTGAAAGCTTTAAGCGCTTCCGTTCCGTCATGATGCACTGTGTTCTAAGATCTGTACATCCTTTAGCAATGTTTACAGGTAAAAGAGCTCCGCGCGCGCGCAGCGGGCAGAAAAGAGCTCTCGTTCTAAAGTACTAGTCGCCATCGCAAGACTGACGTAGGGGCTCGGATTCATTCCCTTGTAAAAACTGCGGCGCCCCTCTTCACACGCGCTGTGTAGGCGTTTAACATCTTCAGTGTCCCTGCCCAGTTGCTGTTCAGTCGTGGCTTCATTCCCCCCCCCCCCCGCATATGTTAGCTACTAGGTTACGTATATGTTCGGTTTTATCTTTCAAACTTCTCTAATGTTCCTTCATATGCAACAACGAAAATCGGATTGAGACAAGTGATCAACAGGCTTCGAGCTCACATAGATACTTCCCCTCACCTCCAGTTTTCCTTGAAAGGACATGTTTTCGCGTACCTTTCAAATGTTTCCATCTCGCGGAATGTCTCAGTGTTCAGTTTAACGAATATTCGAGTTATTTCTCACTCTTTGTGTGTGAACGGCAAAGGCAGGTCACTTGGAACCAACACATTAATTACCTTTATAATAAATTACGTAAAATAATATATTATTTTGTTTTATTGAGGAATACTTATTACGCACAATATACTTAACTTTATTTCAATTGGTAATTATGTATGGAATTATAGGATGGGGTAGCTTATTTAAAACCAATTTTAATCCGCTTTATTTATTACAGAAGAAAATAATTAAAATATGTCTTCATAAACCTATTAATTTTTCATCTCAAAAATTGTTTTTAGACTTCAATGTTCTTAAAATAAGACAAATTTATTATATTGTATTAATAAAATTCATACATGAAGATCGAAATAATTTTGTATTTTATTCTCACAGTTATGAAACAAAAGGTATGAATTCTTTAAGATTGTTTGAACTAAAATGCAACACTGTTACACTATTTAATCATAGTAGTAATTTAGGCTCAAGAATATAAAACAAATTTATATTTAAATATCCTAATCTTGTCAATTCTAATAGTTCTAGTATTAAATTTAAAAAGTTATGTATGGATTTTATAAAAATTGAAAAATTGTAAATTTAAATTTATATATTCTAATTGCATAGTAGACATAAGACAAATTGTATTGTATACTTATTAATTTCAATTCAGGAATCCGCCCCTGAGCACAAGTTCTACTCTTTCAGGGGCGAGCTAAAGTTTCTCTGTATATATTATATTTTATGTTACAATTATTAGCAAAATAAATAAATAATAAATAAATAAATAAATAAATAAATAAACCTATTGATTTTCCATCTCAAAAAATGTTTTTGGACTTCAATGTTCTTCAAATAAGACAAATTTATTATATTGTATTAATAATATTCATACACAAAAATCGAAATAATTTTGAATTGTATTCTCATAGTTATGAAACAAAAGGTATGAATTATTTAAGATTGTTTGAACCAAAATGCAACACTGTTGCAGTATTTAATCATAGTAGTAATTTAGGCCCAAGAATATATAACAAATTTATATTTAAATCGTGTCAATTCTAGTAGTTTTAGTATTAAAAAATTATATATGGATTTTATAAGCAATGAAAAATTGTAGAGTAGACATAAGACACATTGTATTATATACTTCTTAATTTCAATTCAGGAATCCGCTCCTGAGCACGAGTTCTACTCTTTCAGTGATGAGCTAAAGTTTTTTCTATTTATATTATATTTTATGTTACAATTATTAGCAAAACAATAATAATAATAATAATAATAATAATAATAATAATAATAATAATAATCCATGGCGCTACAGCCCATGAAGGGCCATGACCGACCAGCCGGCTGCTGGTCTCACGCCCACATGCTGAAGTAGAGGTGAACGATCATCCAACCAGAATGGAGGTATCGTGTGGTTAGCATGATGATCCCCCCAGCCGTTATAGCTGGTATTCACAACCGGATTTCGCTACCTATCGTAGCTCCCCAAGTGCATCACGATGCTGGGTGGGCACCGGTCCCATACACTGTCCAAAATTTCATGAGAAAATTTCTTCCCCCACGAGGACTCGAACCAGCGCACATTCCGTAACGCGAGTCCTAGGCAGGATGTCCTAGACCACGACGCCACGGCGCGAGACTTGAAATTGAATTAGATATTGAAAAACGAGATGACAAATTGAATTTATTTGAATATTATTTACAATTAACTCTAATTATTATAGTAACAGAACTGACTTTATTTGCAAAATAAATAAATATATAAATTGAGCCTTGTAGGAGTCCCAAGGATGAAATTATCATCGTGTATGCCTACCCTTTAATTGATAATTCTTCCTCTCTCACTATATTCATTCAATCACCCATCGATTCATCATCCATTGACTCATTGATTCATTCATCGATTCATTCATCCATGGACTCATTGAATGATTAATTGATTCACTGATTCACTGTTTGGTTCATTAATTAAATAATTGATTCTTTCAGTCACTGATTCATTAGTTTATTCATTCATTCATTCATACAGGTATTACAGTTAGGTATCTTCAAAAGCAACAACATGCATCGTGAAAGTACACGCATTAGAACTTGAGAGGCTTTTCTTTTTGCTAATAACACTCTGCCTTCTTAAAAATGATTAATGAAATAATAATACAGCTGCTTAGAGTAATTAAAAGGCATGTACAGTAGTGGCAAAAAAAACCGGACCGATCATTGTAGCTGATTTCAGAGCATTGTTCACTCCAGAGCACGATAGACTGGTAACTAAGGGTTTCGTGGTTCGAATCCTGCCTGGGAAGGGAACTTTTTTTTGTTCCTTGTTCAAATTTATTCTCAATACTCTTCGATTGCAGCGATATTTAACTGTTTAATTAACTTATTATTCCCAGATCATGTATTTTACCAGCAATCGAAAAGTATTGGGAATAAATTTGAATAAGGAACAAAATAAAGTTTCCTTCCCAGGAAGGATTCGAACCACGAAAATCTTAGTTACCAGTCTATGGTGCTCTGGAGTGAACAAGGCTCTGAAATCAGCTACAAGTGTCGGTCCGGTTTTTTTTTTTTTTTTGCCATCACTATATATTAACAACTATTGTTTTAGAGGTATGTATTTTTAGTTTAAAGTGTAAATGTTACAATAGAATATAGTTACTGTCTCAGAAAAAGGTTTTGTCGCACAGATATTTTGTAAGTCCCAGAAAGGAGACAGTGCACATGACCAGACATACAACGAAACTGATTTTATTACCTCAACTAGGCCTTCTCTTATGTCCTAGGTCCCACGTCCTCTGATCATGCGCATTGCCTCCTTTCTGGGACTTATAAAATATCTGTGCGACAAAACCTTTTTCTAAGACTGAACATATAACTCTTCTATTCTTGTATTTCTTTACACATCAGATTTCATATTATGCTTTACACTTATTTTCTTTTTTGTTACCGGTGTCCATTTGTTCATTTATATTAGTTATGAGTCGGCCTGGGTAACATAGTCAGTATAGCGCTGGGCTCTAGGTTGCTGGTTCGATTCCGGCCCAGGTCGATGGCATTTAAGAGGTTATGTACAGCTTACAGTAGTAAAATTTTGGAAATATTCAACATTTTTTCCTCCATTACCGTATCTTGTACAATAATGAAAATTAGTATGTGTAAAACACTGTCCTTCTGCTATATGAAAAAATATTTTTACGATTAAAAAAAATATTTACTTTTTTTTTTTAATTCAGTTCACTGTGCAGTGATGAAGCGTTTCCCACATAACTCAAAAACTATCCAACATTCTGTGATGAACTTTTTTGTCTGTATTTATGCATGTCATATCTACAATATGATGCAAGATCACTTCTCTACCTTTGATAGATTGTCTGATAAAAAATAAAATCATTAACAAAAATGGTCAAATATTAGCATTTTCTTCTAACACAAAATAAAAAAAAATATTATTTATTAAGGAATGTAGTTGAAAGAGCATCACATTGTAAACATGAGTTTCAGCAATAAAATAAAAGAGAGAGAACATGAAAAAGTTAACAAGTTTGTGAGTTATGAGGGAAGCGCTTCATTATGAATTTAAAAAAAAGTATATAAATATTTTTTTTAAATCGTAAAAATATTTTTTTCGTATAGCAGAAGGACAGTGTTTTACACATACCAATTTTAATTATTGTACAGGATACAGTAATGGAGAAAAAAATGTTGAATTTTTCCAAAACTTTTACTGCTGTAAACTGTACCTAACCCCTTAAGTTTGTCTAAATGCGACAAGCTCATGTAAGTAGATTTACTGACATGTAAAAGAACTCCTGCGGGACAAAATTCCGGCACACCGGCGACGCTGATATAACCTTGGCAGTTACGAGGGTCGTTAAATATATATTACTTTGAAGATAAGTGTATTAAAGTCTCCAATTTTAGGCCTATATCAAGCAAATACATTTTTCAAATTACACATAGTAAATTTCCTTCAATTGTTACTCCGTTTGTGTAGTTAGAAAATATGTGTATGTATTTATTCACACTGCAAATGAGTATATATCCGGTGGCAGTGGTAACTAATTACAATCAATAATGACAATTAATAATAAACACAATTAAAAATATAATTAATCATAAATTAATAATAATAATAATAATAATAATAATAATAATAATAATAATAATACAGGGAGCATCCTACATCAAATGAAGCACGATCACTTAAAATAACATTTAAAGTAAATCTAATTTGTATGTTAACCCTGAGTTCGAACTAAAACCCGCGAGTATGATATGTTCATACATGCTCAAGTATCTTTCAGCACTACACTCATTTCGCTGTCAACTCACTCACTGCATTGGAACTACGACACATTTGACTGATTCTATCCTGATTTCACTAACACTTCAAAAACATTTCACTGTTCAAATACTTCGCACTGCCACTATAAACTCTGCAGTGCTCGGGAAAAGTGACTCAAGTCAGTTTCCACAAACCTTTTTCGATAATTTATTGACAGCTTACAGAACATCTACTCGCTTGGAAAAAAATACTTAAGTATTTCTCCCATTACAATAATTCATACAGAAAAAAATCAAATCGACATAAACCAGTGTAAGTTGTCAATAAATTATCAAAAAAGGTTTGTGGAAACTGACTTATGCCACTTTTCCCGAGCACTGCAGAACTATAAAACTTAACTGACCGAAACGCACTTCACTGACACAACACACTTCACACTTCACTGACACAACACACTTCTTCACTGATACAACACTCCAAATATCAAAATATCAATTTATAAAACCCTTTGTCAATTACACAGTGTTCCTGTATGATGAAGCGCGCCTAGTGTTCTGTCTAGTCTGCAAAACATTAGGTCGAACATTCGGTCGGATGCGCCATCTTGTCCGTTGTAAGTCCTATTCTTCAGCTCTCTACCGAGAACCATAATAACTCGACCACAAAGACAATTTGTCAAAATCATTGCACACGCAAACAAAGCTAAAAATTAACTATTTACAGACCGTAACGAGAAGACGGTGAAAAACTCGAAAGGTCTGAGAGTGCGTTAATTGCAGCCTGGCATTTCCGATCCAGTTTTTTGTCCTGCGGTTCGTCACTAGAAATTCCAACGGTCATTTCCGCCGTTGAAATTGTGACTGGATGCCTGACCTTCCGAGGATCTCGAGTCTCAGGTGGAAGACAGGAACGGGTTCATGGGCAATAATGGGTTCCTGGAACACCAGCTGCAGGCAGGAATGGACAACGCTGCAACCGCGCGGAGATGTCCCGCCTCTCCACGGAAGCAAACATAACTTACGCAAAAACATACAATCCGAACCAACACCTGGTAAAGCGATGACGTCTGAACATTATTATTATTATGTAAAACAGGTGAAGGCGATGTAGCTGTCCATGAAATTGAATCCAATACATTATAACGAGGATTTCAGGACTTCCCTGCAGTTTTTACTCTCTCATTTCTCAAGACATAAAGAGAAAATCTTGCGACATACAATAATTAATTCATTAATTCATTCATAGTTTTCTCATTGAAAAGTTTTCTTTCTCAATAGTACTACCGTAAACTGAGGTTACTTTGACCACAGAGGAAACTTTGACCATTTTATCAGAAAATCATATTTAGGTTTCTACTGGAAGGTCCGGTGTTCGATCCCAGGTGGTAACAGGATTTTTTCTCGTTACCAAACTTTCAGAACGGCCCCGAGATTCACTCAGCCTCCTATAAAATTGAGTACCGGGTCTTTCCCGGGGGTAAAAGGCGGTCAGAGCGTGATGCCGACCACACCACCTCATTCTAGTGCCGAGGTCATGGAAAGCATGGAGCTCTTCCTCCATGCCCCCCCAAGTGCCTTCATGGCATATTACGGGGATAAATTATACACCACCTCATTCTAGTGCCGAGGTCATGGAAAGCATGGGGCTCTACCTCCATGCCCCCCAAGTGCCTTCATGGCATGTTACGGGGATACTTTTACTTTACATGCTGCATTTGTTATAGATAGAGGTAAATTATCATAAAATCATTCTCATATCAAATTTACCTCCATCTATAACAAGTGCAGCATGTAGAAACTTAAATATGATTATCTGAAAAAATGGTCAAAGTTTCCTCTGTGGTCAAAGTAACTCCAGTTTACGGTATCAGGGACTGGAATGCTTTACCTGCAGACTTACTAAAGGCTTTACCAATAACCAAAAATGTATTTAAAATAGGCTTAAAGACTTTACTAATAGATGGTAGTATATTATACACATTACGTAAAGGGTGTAATTGATGTTTTGTTATTTGAAGTGTTGTATAAGTGAAGAAGTGTGTTGTGTCAGTGAAGTGTGTAGTGTGTTGTGTCAGTGAAGTTTCATAGTTTATAGTGGTAGTGCAAATTATTTGAACAGCGAAATGTTTTGGAAGTGTTGGTGAAATTAGGATAGTACCAGTGAAATGTGTCGCAGTTCTAGTGCAGTGAGTGACTTGAGAGCGAAGTGAGTGTATTGAGTTATAGTTCGAACTTATGGTTAAGATACAAATTAGATTTACTTTAAATGTTATTTTAAGTGATCGTGCTTCATTTAATTTGGGATTATTATTATTATTATTATTATTATTATTATTATTATTATTAATTATTTTAGTATTTATTATTATTAGTACTAGTAATTGCATTTTTTATTGAAATTGTGTTTGTTACTAGTTGTCATTATTGAGTATAATTAGCTACCACTGCCACCGGGTATTTATCCATTTGCAGTGTGAATAAATACATACACATACAAATTGTTCTGCCCAAGGGCAGGTCTTTCACTGGAAACCCAACTTTTTCCAGCATTTTTTATTTTCTGCCTTCCTCTTTGCCTCTCATATATCTTAAAGTCGTCTATCATCTGATATCTTCTTCAACTCAGAACTTTTTTCCCGTTCACCATTCCTTGCACTATATCCTTCAGTAGACAGTTTCTTCTCATCCAGTGACCCAACCAATTCCTGTTTCTCCTCCTGATCAGTTTCAGTGTCATTCTTTTTTCACCCACTCTTTCTAACACAGCTTCATTTCTTATTCTGTCTGTTTACTTCACACTTCCAATCTTCTCCATATCCACATTTCAAATGCTTCCATTCACTTCTCTTCACTTCGTCGTAATGTCCAGACAGTACAGTGCCACACTCCATACAAAGCACTTCACCAGTCTCTTCCTTACTGATATAACGAAATCCTGGGACTTATGAAATTAGTTCATTATAGTGAAATTACGTTATATCGAAATGCGTTTATTTTCTAAAGAAAAAAGGCATGTTTGCTCATTTACCTCTACTTACACCGTAAATTGCCCATATTTTGGATGGAGATCTGGAAAATATCCTTAAATAAAATAAAAAGCTGAGCTTACATTGCATTTGACGCAAGTGAAATGGGTAGGCATTGAATACACACACATATTGCATTTGAAAGCGAAAAGTTGAAAGAAAGGCATTGGAAAAGTACAAAATTTAAATTTTATGAATCACTGAGGAGGGAAAACAAGAGAACAACTGTATGGAAAAACTAACACAAAATTCAGAGATATGTACATTATAGTAGACATAGTACATTGGCTAGATATTTAATTACAACATAGACTCTATGCAATTGCAAAGTAGCCTATATTTTTTAATTGGTTATTTAACGAAGCTGTATCAACTACTAGATTATTTAGTGTCGATGGGATTGGTCATAGCGAGGTGGTATTTGGCGAGATGAGGCTGAGGTTTCGCCATAGATTACCTGACATTGGCCTTACTGTTGGGGGAAACCTCGGAAAAACCTAACCGTTTGTTTGTTTGTTCGTTCGTTCGTTTATTCATTCGTTCGTTCATTCATTCATTCACTCATTTATTTATTTATTTACTTATTTATTTGTTTATTTATTTATTTAATCTGGTTTAGGTAAGGCGATTAGGCCTTCTCTACTACACTACCAGATTATAAATAGGTATGTACAAAAAAAAATGCAAAGAGAAGTAAATAAAAAATAGAAATAAAATTACAAATACAAATATACACAAATGCACAAAAAGCAAAAAGAGGAGAGAGAGAGAGAGAGAGAGAGAGAGAGAGAGACTATATCTAATCTGCCATGCCAGGAATACAGAATAATCCAATAAATAAATACAATAAAAAGAGTAGAGTAAAGAAATACAAGTAAGTAGAAAAATAAGACCACAATGGCACAAAAAATACTAGACCTATATGATATGACGTAAGAATTTCTATAGTAACCGATGTCGAATTTTTTTTTAGTAATTTTTTTTAAGTTAAAAGCATGCGCATATTTGTACAATATTTCGGTACCTCGTTGCTGAACTTTTAAATCTGCTGGTTTAATGGTTTTTATGTGATTTAAATATTTGATACATTTAAATTTTGAATTTTATTCATTTTGTTTCATTCTTGCTCATACATTATACAAAATACTTAATTACACTAATTTTAACTGTATGTTCTCTTGTGTTTACAAATATAAATTTGATAAAATTGCCTGAATAATTAACTTAGACAAAATTAAATTAATAGAATCTTGCGAACTAATGATTTTAATAGCGGGTGTCTCCTTAATTACGTTACTTCTCGTTACTGGGTCACGGATAGAGCGAAACAATACTCTTATAACACTTTCCATTTGTTAAACAGCAGAGACAGCCTCGCGGAACGTCGTTTTATTCAGATCAAAGTCGTATCAAAACGAATACTTCCTGCTTTTCGCAAAACTAAATTAAAAACTGCAAAGAAATAAAGGCGTTTGGGAGCAAAATCGAAGGCTTTCCTTTCTCCTTACTCTTGACCTTCCCCTCGCCCCTCCAATCAGGCGCCGTAGTAAATCCCCTCCCCACCCACGAGATCAACACTTTCGTCGGGCCGGCGAGGGAATTCCCTATATAAAGACAGCGACTCTCGGCTGCCGTACCTTTAGTGTGTGTACGGGGAGGAGTCTGCATGCGCTAGGATTTGCCTGCAGTACTATTCCATAGGCAGGCATAACCTAGCAACGGGAAACTATATTCTCGCATGCGCGGTGAAGAGTTTGTTCAATTGTGGTTTTAAGTGTTTTTCAAGTGTCTACAAAGCAGTTTAAAACAATGCCACCACAAGAGAAGATCCCTCCACAGGAAAGTGGACCAGAGGAAGAGAGGATGACTCCCCAGCAGCCGGATATAACACCACCCCATCCGGGAAACACGCACGGATATTCCAAGACGGATGAAGAAACGTCAAAGGTTCCAGAAGAACCAATTAACTACCACGAGTCCACAAAGTTGGACAGGATACCGGAGATAACGGCTACAAACAGCATGAAAACACCGACACAACAAGTTCGTGGCGAGGAGTCCGATATACAGGACGTTCCTACTAGTACTTGGGCGTCTGTGAAGGAAAAAATGTCCCGGCAATCGTCGCTTGAATCCCCGGTGACTGGCCAGGAGGTGGCCGAGAAATCTCCGCCACCCCCGAGCACCCCGCCGGCTCAAGAAGACAAGTCTGTCATGGATTTTGACGACATGCTGCCCCATATCGGCGAGTTTGGGCTCTATCAGAAGCTGCTGTTCCTGCTCCTGGCGCCCTTCGCCTTCTTCGTGGCTTTCGTCTACTTCACGCAGATCTTCATCACCGTGACGCCTGAGCAGTACTGGTGCAACGTTCCTGAGTTGGCGGCACTCACGCCGGAACAAAGGTCAGTGCAAGCACGTGTCACTATATACAGTGTGTTAAAACTTTATTGCTAGTTATTTTATAAAGTTCCAAGTTTATAATTTTTTGTTATACTAAAAAAATCATGTTCTACCATAATATAATTAGGGAAAGAAACTCGATTCCCGTAAGTCTCTGTCAAATTTATAACTAGATCTCCGATTTTTAGGCTGTAAAAATGTAATTTTAGGCACCTAAAATAGGTCACAAAAACATTAAAATAGGCTCTGAAATACTAATTGTCAGTGCATGCACGAGTCGTTATATACAGTGTGTTCAAACTTTATTGCTAGCTATTTTATGAAGTTCCAAGTTTATAATTTTTGGTGATACTAAAAAACCATGTTTTACCATAATGTAATTCAAGAAAGAAAGTCGATTCCTGTAAGTCTGTGTCAAATTTATGACTAGACCTCGGATTTTTAGGCTGTAAAAATGTTGTTTTAGGCGTCTAAAATAGGTCACAAAAACATTAAAATAGGCTCTGAAATACTAATTGTCAGTGCAAGCACGTGTCGCTATATACAGTGTGTTCAAACTTTATTGCTAGCTATTTTATGAAGTTCGAAATTTATAATTTTTTGTGATCCCTGCCGTTATTACTTTTAGTTTTACCTTAAAAAAAAGGCATGTTCTAGCTTAACGTAATTACGAAAATAAATTCGTTTCCCGTAAGTCTCTGTCAAATTTATGACTAAATCTCAGATTTTTGGGCTATAAAAAACGTGGTTTGAGATATCTTTGGTTAAAAAAACACTAAAATAGGCTCTAAAATATAAATTTTAAGCAGAAAAAATATAACTTCAGTCATCAAAAATATCTAAGAGAGATAGTAAATTAGTTCAGTATAACCTAATAATATTACAATAATTATTAACACCATGAAGAGCATAAATTCAGGAAAAAAATATTAACTAATTTAATTACTTGCAAAACCTTTGTTATTCTCCTCTAAAATTAGTTTTCCATTAACTGATACTACATTTTTTAATGAAAGTCATTTTATTGTTTACATTTTCCACCCTTATCATCTCTTATAATAGTTGGCTGCGGTATATTATTTTTTTTTTTAATGTTCAAGTTTTTTCAAATGTTTAGCCAACCTAGTTCTGTAAATTGTACTTTATATTATAATGATGTTAATAAAATGGATAATTTTTTATTCAAAACATCAAAATAAATACTAATGGATAAAACACACATGGTTTGTTTCCAAAACCTGTTATTTTGCTCAAAAAACAGATTTTGGCGAAATAACATAATAAATACATTTCTTACACTCTGAATCAAATGGTAAAGTTATATTTTTGCCAATTCCTGCTATTTGTTACTGAAAATGATATTTAAAAGAAAGATTTTTTTCGAAACCTTCCATTTGTTTTTCAGGCTAAAACCTACTATCTTATAACTTATATTAATTTGGAAATTGTTCGCAAACTATGAAGTATTCTAGTGTATTAAGTACATACAATTCTATAAATTATCTTTAAAATAAGAATAAAATGGATTTTTTTTAATTGGCTCGTATATTCTAAACCCATCAATTTTTTTCCTCCCTGTAAAAATAACTGAAAGTGAAATAGTAGGTTTTGAAAACAAACCATTCATTTTTAGACATAATAGAACTGTTACAGTAGTAGTGATTTTATATGAGACGTGAAAAAAACATCGGTTTTTTGCTTACTTCTTCAGGAAAAAATAACAGACAATTATCCTAGGTAAAATTCGATGAAGTAAAATAAGGTTCTAGAGAATATAATAACTGGTTATCTCTTTTAACCCTTGGGATATGACCGGTTTGAGATTACTGTGGTTAATCTCCTGTTCAATTTCTAACCGACGTCAATGCATTGTAAAATGCTTAAGGATAGTTGATTACATTAATCAACTTGATGCACGTGGTCACTGACTTTAAACGCTGACAAGTCTAGATGGACAAAATCTATGTAGAGGAAGATTCTTTAATAGAAATTCCGTTTTTCTTCTCATAATTCTTAAGCTGCGACTTGAAAACAAGTACCATAAAGGTTGGTAATACAGTCACGAAGCTTGAGTTGTAAGGGTGCTAGGAACAATAGACTGTGCCGGTACTATTTCTCATTGTCTGTAATGAGGCGATATTAGCGATCCTAGTGATCGGCAACTATCTATGGATGCATATTTACTAGGTATTGAGCTTCGTGACTGTATATACTACACTGTGGTAATATTGTGATAGTTCTTTTTTAGAATTTATTACAATTTTACTGAGCGAGAGGAAGATCGGTTTTTTGCGTCAACATATTAAGGGAATGTTCATGGAACAAGTTGCTGCACAAAACCGGTTCTTCTGTCGCTCAGTAAAATTGTAATAAATTCTCAAAAAGAATTATTACAATATTACTCGTATCACAGTATTACCAACCTTTACTCTCTAGTGGGCATACGGGCTTAAGTTTAAATATACAAAACTAATAGTTAATTGCCATCTGTGATCTCTTAGAGTCTTAGACTAACCTGACACTTCAGATTGCGGCAAGTCGTACTAAAATCTGAACCAACAAGGTCAAACATCAGTTTAGCGTGTATTACATATATTCAAGGCTTGTTCAGCGGACATAATTTGAGTATTCAACATTTTGTAGACAGAATGTGACCTCAAAGCTTGGGCAAACATAGTAATGGCACAACTTCCTTCAGTACAAAGAGAAGGGAAAACTGCGTTTGCAGAGACAATTTTTCTGTGTGTAGAGTTTCCATGCACATTCCTCAACAAACTCATGTACAAACAAAACTGACAAACCTGCATTTCTTTCTTCGTTAGGTAGAATTTTTTTAAGGTGCACCGATTATTTAAACAGTAGTTTGGAAACTCCTATTAACTTCATTACAATATCTACTTATAATATTTATACAGTGTAAAGTACACATTTGATAAACTTGGAACACATATTCACAATGCATCGGAGGCTATACGACTATGCAGAATTACAGTATGTTAAGATTTGTGATATAACTTCAAGGCATTACCACAATCTAGTATATACAGTCACGAAGCTCAATACGTAGTAAATATGCTTTCATAGATATAGTCCGACCATCGGATCTGTGCCCCCGTAAGATATGCGAACTGAACCTTAATACCTTTTCAGCCTCGGCAATTAATTTCTCTCCCTGTATTCCTATTTCTCTCTTTTCTATCCCTTTCTCTTTCCCTCCCCCACTACTCACAATTTTGAGCCTTCTTGCGGGACAGTTTATTTGCACTTGCGATCCAATGTTCTCAACTCAACATGAATACTGTAGCACGGAGTGGTGAAAGAAATATTATTAAGCAAGTAATAGCATTTTGCATAAGTCAATCAGCGTCATTAGACCTACTTAAATTAAATTATGAATAAGTAATAGTTAACCTTACAGTATTATAAGCAATATTCAAGAGACATGACAGTTTTTGACGGAAGTTTAGCAACATCCCTATTCGGCAAGGTTCGTGGCCTGCTGTTTGATGTAGTGGGAGAGAAACGGGTGGAATGGGGTGAGCAGAGGCGTTAACTTTTCCAAGAACGACGACAGCGCTGCAAGGGCATAGATCCGATGGTCCGGCAATAGTTGCTAACCACTATGATCGCTACTATCGCCTCATTATAGACAATGCGGAATAGTAATTGCACAGTCTATTGTTCCTAGTGTCCTCACAACTCGAGCTTCGTGACTGATTATACTAGACTGTGGTATTAGCTTCTTATAAAACAAAATTAGGAAAATTAAAAGAAATTGTTATGCATGAAACATACAAATTAGCCACAGATAACTTGTAAAATATTAAAACTTAGTCCTATATCCATGAAATAATGCAATTACAAATTTTTTATTAGTATATAAAACTTACCTAAACGCCTTCAATTAAGGAAATTAACATTTTTTCACGTCATCTTACGAAATTATGAGTCATTCAAAAATTAGTGGCAACACTCCTGGTATTCAGCTCTCCTAGCGGTGACCAATGTAAGCTGGTAGTATAAGATAAAGTGGTGCCTGATATGTGTTATTTACACGTTATACGGTAAAAATCTCATTTAAATTTTATTTGAGGTGATTGCGATAGTAAGACTATCATCTGCAACGCCCTAAGGCAAAAAAATACTCGTCCCATTAACCTTCTCAAAGGAAAAGGTCGTAGGTGCAGAGACTCATAGCCGGAGAATACGGAGGATCTCCAGAATTATGCAATTCCACCTGATAGTAAATCAATCACTTGAGCAGCCACGTGACATCGAGCGCCATTGCGAAGGTTAAGTCATAAGTAATGTCATTAGGGTTATTCCTAGATATATTCAAACCAAAAAGTTTGATATAATTTTGCTCGGTTTTGCTTCCTTTTCGAGAAAAAAAATTGCTTTATGTGAAACATTTCATAGAGTGTTTTGAAAAGTCATTGATTTTAAGTCCCAATAGGCCTATGCTTAGTCAACTTAAGAGAGCAGTGTATTATGATAATAAATGGTTGAAATAATTTTAGTTTTATCTTTTAAATGTGCAGAAATTTGATACGAATAAATGTAACATTTAAAAAATCCTTTGTAGAATAAAAGTTACATTTGTTCGGATAAAATTTCTGTACATTTAAAGGACAAAACTAAAATTCTTTCAATCATTTATTATCATAATACACTGATCCCTTAAATTGACTGATCATATTGGAAATTAAATCAATGGATCTCACGTATTAATCTCACCACCTCAAGTTCCACTGCGTTCGAGTAGCTTTTAATCAATTTTCCTCCCTTTTTCATAATTCATTCGTTTCGACCTTCAGTTTCATAAAATTTTAGAAAGAAAGCTTTCAGACTCCAACGACCTAAGCAGGAGAAACAGGCCAAAAACCTCTGGTAAAAAAAAAGCAAATAACAACTGAAGAGTCCACTGCAAGAACGATGGATGTCATTTGGAACACATTTTTCAGGAGAAGCAATTGAAAGTTTGAAATGCTTAGCGCTCAAAGCTTAACTGTAATTTTCCGATCATTACTGGACAATTACTATCAGTGTTAATGCCATATAACTCTCTATGTATATTCTATATGTCTTAAGTTATGCATTGACATTCTTGGTTCATTTTCGACAAAGTGACATCCATCATTCTTGCAGTGAACTCTTCAACTATCTCCATCAATACATCTTCGTTGTCACTTTTCTTTATTTGTATTCTGAGACACTAGTCTACAATTTCTTATCGGTCATTCGTTTGAATCCATATCTTAACTTTTTCTAACGTGTAATTTCCGCAGTATGAGTTAACTCAACACAGAATCTCAATTTAAAATAACTATGGACAATAGGGTGACAATGAACAACTATCCACAATCAAACACGCATGATCTAGACAAGATTATAAATCAAGACCCTGGCTCCATATATAATCAGAAATGTATATTAGCCTTTTCATACACAATGTCAGATTAGGATTGCCAACTCTAGAGGACGGAAATTCAGGTCACATTAAAAGAAATAATAAAAAATCACATAAACTTATAATGAATTTCAAAGTAAATACACTTGTTATTTTGACGCTCAATTAATCAATTAGAATTACCTTCGTGTTATTATTTGGTTGTAGCGGTGTAGCCCTATATTAAATAACATGCCATAAGTCTGTACACATTGAAAAGCACGGGGGTTGATATACATGTCTTTACACTCACTACATTAACATTGTTTGGAAGAATACTTGTTGCTTCCTATGTTTTTGTTTATTAGCTCTTTGTTTGTTCAAATATAATCGAACAATTATCCACATGACATATTAAAGTTCGTCTCCTCAACCGGTTCCCTTCGTCAGTTCAGAGATTCTTCATTAAAAAAAAAATCGCTCTACATGAGCATTGCTAATTGGAAGAGCATGTATGTGTTCAGCATCACCATTTTTTAAGTCCAGTTCTGTATTAACATGTAATATATTCACAATTTCAATAAGGACACTGAATATGGAAGTATCATTAAGACTTAGAAAAGTGATTTTCTTAAGAAGTGAAGAATAATAGTAATCAAACCATTTTTGCAAATAGTCAATGTCCCTCTGATACACATCCAGTGCTTCCTTCTTAAAGAGATGCACATCAGAATCACTCAAGTTATTCAAATGCTGATTTACTACCAAGCCATGTCACCAATGAGCGGCACGAACTCGCTTCTGTGTTCTATCTAAAGGGCTTATAATACTTATAAACTTTTTGCTTCTATTCATCAAGAAGTATATCGTATAAAATGTCTTTGGTAGCCATTGCAAACTACGTCGGATCTCTAGTAATGAAATATCAATGTGAAAATTCAGAATATAATATTGCACTGAATAAAATTCCGGACATTAAGCGTCCTGAAAACAATTTAATTTTTTTTCGTGCATAGAGGACTGATTTCCTGACAATACGGAAAAAATTTCGGACGGTTGGCAACCCTATGACAGATGTAATGGTATCAAATAACATTTCAGCAATACCTTTCTTCGTAACACGGGAAGTCTGATAAAAATACTTATTAACCAAGACCTAATAATGTAGTTAAGAAACGTTTAGCGATGTTGGTAAATATGTTGAATAAAGTGCTCGATTTACTTTCCATTACACTCTTACGCGCTCTATTAATCAGTTGTTTTACGGAAATCCGGCCCGCCATTGAAAAATTACGCAGTGACTAATCAATTGAAAGAAAGACACATTAGGAATACTTCCTTCGTACAACAGATGGCCTACATTGATAAGAAAAATTACTGTTGTTGCGTGATTAAGTTACACGATCATTTATAAAACTGAGTTAAGAGCGGCCGGAGCTCAGTGCTACCCATACCATTGTCTTCCAGTGCCTGGGTTCATAAAACATGGAAGCTCCATCTGCTTGCCTCCCGTTTATCTTATAACGGCGTAGAGGCAGAAATCTTTACTTTTATCTGGATAGGTTATTCTTGCAAATAAGGTAGGTGTCCCTGATATGGCCATGCTAAGGTTTGAGAATTTTTCTAGCCGCCATTTTGAAAAAAAAATGTAAACCACTTTTTTCATACTCGTTCTCAGTCTAATGGACTTTCTTAAAACAATTTCCTTTCCCCATAAAAATAGCTTTAATTGTCCAAAAAGTTCCAAATTCCAAAAGTCTACCTAGCGGCCATATCAGGAACATGTGCACATGATATGGCCACCCTTGTTCCATGTTCTACAAATCGTGATCGTTTTCAGTTTGATAGCGAAGTTGTGTTAAAATTAAATAATTTTGGTGTAAAATGAATAAAAATGATACTTAATAACCTTTTTTATAATTCAAAAGTGTAGTCAAAATAGGTTTTTCCATAAAAAAATTAAGTTGTTTATCTTAAAATACAAAATTTTTGCGTAATCCCAGCTATAAGGCATGTAAATTTGTCAGGTGAAAAAATAAAAGTGAAATGAACTTGATATGGCCATGGTGCATTTGATATGGCCATATCAGGAGCAGGTAAGCTTTCACGAAAATCGTTTGATTATGAACAACTCGTAAAAGATACGCCATCAACTACAACACCAATCAACAGAACATTAAAAACTGAATGGAGTACGATGGTTTTCATGAAACAAGTCTTTGAAAAACATCCATAAAACAAAGGAGACTTACCAGAGAAAAATAAGAAGAGGTTACATGAAAACGACAAAACAGGCAACTGACGCCATATTGCTCAACCTGACTGGATGGAAAACGATCAAGTGACATACCAGGATGCCCTTTCACTGGATACTGCTGCAATTTAGCTGATTTTTTTGGTTAACTAACTCACAATAGGGGGGTGGCCATATCGGGAACATGGCCATAACAGGAGCACCCACCTTATTGTTCAAAAGACTACTATATTATTGTTTACGTCACTTCTTGTTCTGTATTTAAACGGCTAACTTTATCTTAATTTGTAGCAAGAAATGTATACATTTTTACATTATAAATATTTCATCTCAAATTTTGGGGCTGAGAGAGATGAAGTGACAGGAGAATTGAGAAAGTTACACAACGCAGAACTGCACGCAATATATTCTTCACCTGCACTTTTCTTCTGACAACCATCTTGTATAATTAATTGTAAGAATGAAAATTATTGCATTTATTCGATTGTTACCAGCTTTTTCACTGGCTTTGCTTGCATACGGAGCTCGACATCAAACCAAATTGTAACTCAAGCTGTTAGACGATCAAATTTGCATAGGAAATAGTGGACAACAGTGAACTCCAAAATGGTAATGTTAACATGTGGGTACGTGACAAGTAAAAAGTAGATAAGGTTTTATACAACAACAACAACACACAGTGCAAAAGTGAAATTAATAATTCGTAAGCTACCCCAGTTCACTTCGTAAAAAAACCAAGTGATTAAAACAAGTGCTTTACAAATTGCTTCTTACACAACGATTCAGCATTTTAGTATTATGAAGTTTTATATAAAAACAAAGAGATAACAGTTCTAATGGCCCCATTAAAAGGCAAGACACAACAGAAATCAAAGACAGAATAACAAAAACGACCAAACAAGTGTTCTTTTATAAGAGTTTTTATATTGGTGTTATACTATAAGTTTTATATTGCATTTTAGAAATTGATTGATATTAAGTAAGCTTAATATTACTGTTAGCACTAATTACTAGTAAACACACAAGACAAGCGACATCCATAAATGTATCACACACTTAATCACGAAAAGAAGTTCACAGAACACACACACCAATGGCTAGGTTTGCAATCATTTACAAATGTTAATTGTTAATTTTAATTATAAAGCATCTGAAGATGATACAAAAAAATGGTATCGAAAACGTTCATGTAAACATCTTATTCATGTAAATGACTATTATAGTAGATAAGCATTGGCGGCTTAATAAAAGTGTTACACATTAAATTTTGCTTCATAGTTCAGTGCCTCAAACGTACAGACGAAAAACTTTGAAAGTTTTATTTTCACCTGGCAATAATATTACATTTTTACCTCTATTCGTTCAAAAAACATAATCATCTGAAATTCCACCATGGCTTTTGGAATACTGTGTATAATGGAGAGAGGACGGTAATGACTGGAAAAACACGTGCATAGCCCACAAGAAAAAGCTTCGACGTGCTTCTGATTTTAACAAGAGTAGCAACAAGGTCTGTCATCTTAAGCATTAATGCGTTAGCAAGCATATAATTTGTCATAGGAAAGTTCAAGGATAAGTTTGTATATTTACACACAGCATATGTGCAGTTCTCTTGTGTATGATATATAACGTACAAGGTCTCTCTCATGATGAAAGACCACATAATACTATTTACAGTTTACATTGCGATATTACATAAATATTTGCACTGAACTTTACAGGATGGTAGCTTGTAAACTTCATTTTTCACTTGCAACAACATGCCTCGCTCAATTATTGTTTTAAGTAACCAAAAAATTATAATAAATTACCCATCTTTGATTAACACTGAACTTCTTATGCGGGACTATATATTTTTCAACAAAAGTTGATTTTTGTTTTCATGGACTAAACAAAGAAATAGAATATTGGATTCTAACGATATTGCAGGGAAATAAAATTATGCAGGGTAATATAAAATGTGCGAATATTTACATCGCATTCTTTTTTCTTTCTCTCTGCCACTCTCTGTATAAAGACTTCCCATTCCTTCCCCGTTTCTCTCCTAAATGATTAGAGTTGAGATATTTTTCAAAATAATTCATGAAGATCTCTTTAAATACCAACACTTTCGAGTCGAGGAAATGTTTAATGGAAGTAGAACCGTCTTAAACAGATATATATTTATCTCATTAAAACAAATAATAAAAAAATTGCTTGACGCGAATATTTAATCCTTAGATTCACAAAATATCCTATAGGATACAACAGGTTAATATCTATATATATAATTTGAACTGGTAATGGAAATTACGGGAAAACGGCTGAAAGGATTTTAATAAATGGCCCCTCATATTGAAGCTTGGAACCCAAAGTTTTTAGGAAAAATAGTAGTTTTCAGTGAAATGTCAATTTTGCTACATAATTTTCCTATTTTCCAAAATCCAACTATCGTCAGTTTTGAGAACTAGCTAATTGCATTCAGGAGAAGCGAAGCGAGCATCAAGTCGACCGTGTTGCATTTCAGAATAAAACAAAACACACACTACGGTAAGCAATATTACACGAAGGCCATGATCTGCAAGAATGCCGACATATTTAGAGCTCAAATTAAATTGGTTATTAAAAATTTAACTCAATAAAAATAATTTACAGGTTCGATTCTGTGGTGTGTAATTTTCTGAGTACAGCTGTGTATTGGATATTGAAATCTACAAAACTTGAGGTGGTTTAATGACATTATTACCAATAGAAATGAAATTTAATTACAGTTAATGCCATGATGTGACTATTTTTCATTAATTGTGCATATTAATGCTATACTGATGATATGAAAGTGAAACTTTTGGGGTTATATAAGTAGATATAGAGAATGTGTTAAATTAGATCTTCATTTCTATAATTTACTGAGTGGCAGTTATATATATATAAAACTACAAAACTTACGTAAGATAACAATATTGTTATTAAAAATCAAATACTTTTATAGTTATTAATCAAGTGGGTTTTGGTCTTTTTCATATACTTAATCGCGGTGTGGTGTAGATACTTATATGCGTCATTCTCTTCGGTATTGGCTCGAGAGAGCGCAAAAATTATTGTTCCTGAGGAAAGATGGTATTACTTACTGATAAAAAAAAGAGGCCTACAAAATTTTGTAGTTTCCCGATCAGTTCAGCAAGATCTCGTAGCAGGATAAAATGATTTTACCCTCTACATTTCAAGCTCTACATGCAGCAGCTATACCAAAATGCTACGTCTATTCTTCGAAAGCATAGCAAACCTGACTTTTACAATCCACAATGACCCGAAATAGCTATTGCTTTACTCCCACATGAAAAACCCACTGGTCGCCCTGACATTGTTACTTACGTTTTCGCGTTGAAACTCAAGATACATAGGAAACACAGGTTCAAGAAAAAGTATTTGGCATAAAAACCATTCAGAGGGAGTATGTTTCATTATTATGGAAGTAAATAACGTTCAAAATGTCTGGTATTTTTCATTGAAAATAAACCTGAAAAATTTTTATTTGAACGTCTAATGAACTTAGTTTGCAGCATTTGCTGCACAAGCCACTAGCATGCTATAATTTTAATAGACCAATAAAAAAATGGTAGGAAAATTAAATAACCCAAATTACACAATACTGTAATATTGTACAACATATGAAATATGGACATTGCGATAGTTGTTTTCTTTACAGTCCGACACGGTTTAATAAACTAGTGTGAGAAATGAAGTTTTGCCAATTTAAGGCTTAAGTAAATGTTTTCTAATTATTTTTGTGCGAGATCGTGCGTATTTGCTTGTTTTCCGCACAGAACCAATACGCGGTAAGTGTGAAATACCACATTCAGTATTCCCAATCTAACACACATAACAATTTCCCTCTTCTTACCGCTTAAGCGCGACATTCATTTTACTGCTTTAGGCTTTTAACATATTATTTTTAGAGACGTTTAACATAGTAATAATTATAAATTGAAAACTTACCACTGCAATTTCACCTAAATTGCAATGTTAATTATTGTTTTTAAATATTTGCAAAAATTAAGTAAAGTCTACTACTCCACGAAACTTATTGCATTCCTGATACAAATAACATTAAGGAAGGCGTGAAAAAATCAATAAGATTCCAGATGCCGATGTTATTACTGAAATATGTTATATAAATAATATTGTTAAAATATTAAAATGAAAAATAAATCATTACATATCCTTACCGTTTGTTTTAAGTTCGCATTTATAGACTGGAGGAAAAAAAGACAGACGTATATCACGGCCTGCTGGAGTATAGTAAACACAGAAAACATTTTATAGCATCAATGTTGAAGAAAGATATTTTGGTTTTCCGAAGTTGCCGTCATTAAACAGAAACCAACATGGAGATTTCATTGCAACTAATTAGAAATTCGTCTTTCAGATATGTAACAAACGATCTTCGCACAAAATAATGTATGATACACGAGCGGTATGTTTGTTTTCATGTTCTCGGAAATTAAAAAAGCTCAACTACGTTTTGCTTTTTCAATCTTTTCCTCGACCATGAAAACGTCAACATACCGCTCTTGTAACGTATATTGCTATTTCTCTCTCAGATAAAAAAAATCCAGAATTTTGATGACGTCTTTATTATAGGTACGAACAGATAAAAATGTCGCATTTCAAATATAACCTCTGATCAAATAAAAACCAGATTGACTATTCCCATGTTGTGAAATTAATAACAACATAAAAAGAGAACAACCATCAGGGTCCCCACTGTCGAAAATAAATTTTTTCGCATCGACCTCTAGATGGAAGTACTGGTGCAAGCTATAACCACAGTCTAGTATACACAGTCACGAAGCTTGAGTTTATGAGAGTACCAGGAACAATAGACTGTGCAGGTACTATTTCGCATTGTCTGTGATGAGGCGATAGTCGCGATCCTAGTGGTTAGCAACTATCTATGAATGCATATTCTCTACGTATTGAGCTTCGTGACTGTATATACTAGACTGTGTTATTGCTCCGTTTCCATAAGGGTTATAACGTGACTTCTTTTGCAGTCGCTAGATGGCAGCATAGTGAAATTGATAAAATTTGTTGTCTCGTCATTAGGCTGATTATAATAAGTAATCATGGATGTAACTTAACAGAAAGCAGTGACGTCACGTAGACTGTTTCGGATATGTACCAATGCACCAATAGAGTGTAAGATCTATTGATTTTCAACGAATAAAAGCTAACTAACAACAGTAATCTTATTGAAAGTTTCGTAGCTCCTGATTAGCATGTTCCTACCAATAACGTTCAGACCACATAAGCAGTTGTTGTCTACAAAAATATGCTTAAAATCGTAATTATAGTGAGGTAAAATATTTACTAACTTAGAAATGACTTTTAGAGAACCCGGAAGTTCATTCCCGCCCTCACATAAGCCCGCCATCGGTCCCTATCCTGAGCAAGATTAATCCAGTTCCTAGCATCTTATCCTATCTCCCTCAAATCTATTTTAACTAGAGGCTTGTGCAGCAAATGCTGCAAACTAAGTTCATTAGACGTTCAAATAAACATTTTTCAGATTTATTTTCAATGAATATCAGACATTCGGAAAGTTATTCGCTTCCATAACAATGAAATATACTCTCTCTCGAGCCAATACTGAAGAGAACCACGCATATAAATATATACACCACACCGCCATTAAATATATGAAAAAGACGCAACCCCACTTTATTAATAATTATAAAAATATTTGATTTTTAATAATAGTATTATCTTACGTAAGTTTTATAGCTTTCAGTAACATATAGGCCTACTGTATATACTATATAGCCGCCACTCAGTAAAATATAAAAATCAAAATCTAATTTAAGTTATTCATTACATCTACTTATATAACTCCAAAACGTTTCACTTTCATATAATCAATATAGCATTAATAGCCTATGTATAATTAATGAAAAATAGTCACATCATGGCATTAACTACAATATTATTTCATTTCTAATGGTAATAATGTCATCAAACCACCTCAAGTTTTGTAGTTTTAATATCCAATACACAGCTGTACCCAGAAAATTACACACCACAGAATCGAACCTGTAAATTATTTTTAGTAAGTTAAGTTTTTAATAACCCATTCAATTTGATCTCTAAATATGTCAGCATTCTTGCAGATCATGGCCTTCGTGTAATATTGTTTACTGCAGTATGTGTTTTGTTTTATTCTGAAATGCAACACGGCCGACTTGATGATGCTCGCTTCGCTTCTCCTTTACAAAAAAGCGAAGGGAATATCAAGTCGGCCGTGAATGCTATTAGCTAATTCTCAAAACTGACGACAGATGGAATTTGGAAAATAGGAAAATTATGTTCAAAAATTGACATTTCACTGAAAACTACTATTTTTCCGAAAAACTTTGAGTTGCAAGCTTCAAAGTGAGAGGTCATTTATTAAAATCCGTCCAGCCGTTTTTCCGTAATTTCCATTACCAGTTCAAATTATATATATATAGATATTATCCTCCCAACTATGTCTCGCCTCCCCAAAGATCTTTTTCCCTCAGAGCTTCCAACTAATACTCTAAATGCATTTCTGGATTACTACTACTACTACTACTATTATTATTATTATTATTATTATTATTATTATTATTATTATTATTATTATTATTATTGGAGAATCGATTTACCCATTGCTTATTTCATTCCATTAGGCACAGTTATATCAAATTTAATCATTTTAATATCTTGCATTCATAAAAACTAAAAATAATTTATCTTAACCATGTCAACTTGAACACACATTGAGGATAACTTATGTTTAAAGACAGTGCGATAATATGGCGATGATGGTGCAATGATTAAATAATAAGGGACAAACTATATTGATATAATAAGAGAAAGCTGCCCTAAACCTTTATTCACGGACCACATATTACGCAGCACTGGACCCCGTTATGGTAGACTTAAATCTGGAAATATATCTCTACGTAATGGACATTTTTCTGAGAAAAAAAATTATATATTAACGTTTTTATGAACTTTTAAATCGTAATGCCATATGGTAGTATTCCGTGAAAGGAAAATCAGTTTCTGACAGAGAGGCTCGTCTTGCATAACAGCTCCAAATAATTCAACTTTGTCACCTTGAACGACCACTAGGACGGAAATAAAAGTTGTAGACAAAGGAAAGCTGCACAATGTGTGACATATTTCCATATCTGACCACTTGAATGGCATCCGAACAATGTGACCGTGTTTCATTTAAAACAATAACCTATTGAGTTAATGCACACTTCGAATTTAGAAGTAGTCATTCAATTTGCCTCAATGTTTTTAAGACAATTCTCCAGCCAAATGGCTAGGAATTCGTTTTTCTACGCTGGATCCTTCAGTTCAAACCCCGGCGCGAGTTCAAGTTGGGTTTGTGATAGAAAAGGTTTTCTCAAGATCCTCCCGTTTTCCCTGCTATAATTCAACCATTCACAATTATTCTAATTGATGATGTAGTATGTAGAGGAGACCACAGGAAAACACCATCTTCACTAGGGCAAGATTTCCAAAACTACAATCGATGTCATTTTTGTATTCGTAGGTCTTACAGATAATTTTCCTCTCATGACACGATGTATACAGGGTGAACCTTAAGTAGTGTCATTAATTTTAGGGGGTTATTCTTTGAGATATTTCAAACAAAAAAAGTTTAATACAATTTTGTTTGTTTTAGCGTCCTTTTCGAGCTAAAAATTGTTTTATATGAAACATTTCATAGAATGTTTAGGGGAAGCTATTGATTTAATTCCCAATATGATTAGCAACCAGTGAAGTGCTTTGTATGGAGTGTAGCATTGTATGGGGCAGAAACATGGAAATTACGTCGAAGTGAAGAGAAGCGAATAGAAGCATTTGAAATGTGGATATGAAGAAGAATAAAATGTGTGAAGTGGACAGACAGAATAAGAAATGAAGCTGTGTTGGAAAGAGTGGGTAAAGAAATTATGATGGTGAAACTGATGAGGAAGAGGAAAAGGAATTGGTTTGGTCACTGGCTGAGAAGAAACTGCCTACTGAAGGATGTATTAGAAGGAATGGTGAACGGGAGAAGAGTTCGGGGCAGAGGAAGATATCAGATGATATACGGCATTATGATATGTGGATCATATGCGGAGACAAAGAGGAAGGCAGAAAATAGGAAAGATTGGAGAAGGCTGGGTTTGCAGTGAAGGACCTGTCCTTGGGGAGAACACTAAATGAATGAATGAATCTTAGTCAATTTAAGATAATAAATAATTGAAAGAATTTCAGCTTTTTCCTTTAAATGTGCAGAAATTTAATCTGAAAAAATGTAACTTTTCGTTCTGAAAAGGAATTTGAAAATGTTACATTTGTTGGAATCAAATTTATAGAGAGTTGACATAAATTTATGTACAGGACGTGTAGTGCAAAGTCTATTCCCCAGCCTTGTCATTTATCATTCTACAACTCGCTTTCTGTTATATAGATGTTAAACTATAAGGCCTGGTCCATAATAAACCGTGAACGGAAACGACAACGAGAAAGGAAAAATTGTTTATGCTCGACCATGCCGAAATGTCGTAATTATACACCTGGTAGCAGCCCTTTAATGGACCTCATTAAAGTACACCTATTCATTAAAGTTCAGGTGTTCCACCAATCACAGAACATCATTGTAGCAATATGAAAGCGCAAGTATCGATTATTCTCGGATATGCAATCGAAAGAGAACTAGGGAAACGTCACGGAGGCTGGAAATCCAATACTGTCGCAGAAGGTTATGTTCTGTTACTATAATAATTAGCGTTAATTGTAAATAATATTCAAATAAGTTCAATTTGTCATCTCGTTTTTCAATGTCTAAATCAATTTTAACGTTATATCAAGATTACTGTTCATTTTACTCTCTAGATTATATCAAGGTCAATGACATTTCTTTCTCGGAAAAAATCAATACTTTCTCGTCTGCGCACATCTCACAATTTACGAGATATTGCACAAGGTCAGTTCCGCTCTCAGTCAGATAAGAATAACATGAATACTTATGAACAATTTCAAGTTAGAAATATGTTCGGGCATAAAAAGTCGTATGAAACTTGCCTATAATGGCAATTAAGACGCTCGTATGAAAATTATGAAACTCGCTTGCGCTTGTTTCATAAACATACTCGCGTCTTAATTACTACCATTATAGGCTCGTTGCATAATGTACTATTATGTGCGTTCACAATTAACGAGCATCTTGCCGGAGCCCATGAACGGGAACGTGAAAGTTGGCGACGTTTTAACTTCGCCGTTTTCGTTTCCGATCACAGCCTTCTAAATTCTCTCTGTTGTCATTATAAAGCTCTTTGATCATCGTTTATTTTGTAGCAAGGAGGCCGTGACATAATTTATTCTTCACGCAACTAACTAATCCAGAAATTCAGTAAAATCACTTTCAATATACGCTACGTGTATATGTGGCCAGATTACCATTTGAATTATATTCTTAAATATTCTGTGTCATAAATTTTGTAGTTGATTAACCTGTGATTTTGTTGACTGGCTTTTACTCATGAGAGAACGCCATTAGTAAATTATACACAAATAACATCAGACTGCGTAATATCGACTTTAGATATCGTTATTGACATACATATCGATATGCATAGTCATTTCCGTTCTCGGTTTATTGTGAATAAAAAATCGTCACGTTCTCATCCTCCGCTTTCCGTTCTCGTTCTGGTTCTCGTTCCCGGTTTATTGTGGATCAGCTTAACACGGGGGTGAAGTACGTCCCCTAACTACCGCGTTATATCGGGCTCCTAGTGTATATACCTTTAGACAGATTTTACGTAATATGAAGTAAGAGTCTGAAATGCAAGTGCATTTGCTATCCCGGTTTCAGCGATCCTCTCGTTTCCTTAACAGCGGAACACAACAAACTTATGCAACGCAGTTAACTGTTTCTTTGTACCGTTGCCAAGGTAACCGCACGCATTTTAAACAACAAAAAAGTTAGCCTATCTCGAAAATATTTTTCTGCCTTTATGAAGTGTTATAAAATGTTTAAATGCTTTGCTACTAAAAAGCTGATTACATATTAATTTAGCATGGTTATAAGGATGTCTTGCTGAATTCTTTATCTGAAGCTATATTATACTTACTACTAGCTCTTTTGCGAGTACTAAATAATCCATAGGTCAACAAGCAGCAATTTGAAAAGACGACAACTTCAAAATGTCTAGATATTCTGGTTACGTGGATAGTGGACGAATGGAGGTAGGTAGGTAGGGAGGGAGGGATAGATGGATGGATGGATGGATGGATGGATGGATGGATGGATGGATGGATGGATGGATGGATGGATGGATGAGATGAAAGACGCTAACATAATCAAATTATCATAATCAACAGAAGAATATTTAGGACTACAGTATGTCTTTAGTATGTCCTATGAAACTTGAAAGTTGCTGGAGACCTTCTCTCCACTAGACAACCGCATATTAGCCATACCAACACGTAAGACATCATCGTATTCATCATCATCAGGCTTCGAGACTTTGGACCCGATACTGTGCATGCACTATAGGTTGTTGACTCGCTGCAGGTAGATAGAGATGTGTAGAGGTAACAACGTTGCTATTTAGAGTAGAGTACGGTAGTATGGGGAAACACATATGTACATTCTGAAAGTAAATATACATTACACAATGATAATGTCAAAATAATGTGAAAAGCATTTATTCTCCTGTCTTTTATATGCATTTGTGTTTAATTATATACGGTATAAATGGTGGAAATAAGCATGTAGCAATTTTAAGTTTTTCATTTATCCTATTGGTCGTCTTTAGGAAGTGCAGTTACAGTACCGAAATGCAATGTATTACAAGATATATTCTCAGTGTCTCAAACGTAAATCTTTTTCGGTTATCTGCCAAACACAGTTTGTACTATGGAAAGCTGCGCTCTACGTCGCATGACGTGATAGGAGCAAATCGAAAAAACCTAACATCATTGCAGTCTCTAAGAGATAGTCCTTTATTCTTGGGTGACTCTATGTCCACTAATTTGCTGTTTATGTTACACAATGTTCCATATCAGTTATTTTTACATAAAATTGATTTCCACTTCTGTTTTACACGTTCAGTAACCGGCGTACTTGATGTCTCATTAATTCTCTGTATCATTTTCTAAATTAATTTGAGGGCTTCCAGCATCTCTTGCTCTGACTTTTCTAACCGTGTAATAGTTTCAGACACAGTTTGTATAAAATCCAAATTATTCGTCAGAACCTTCAAATCCAGAGCGTTTTCCTTTGCGTATTTGTTGGCATTCATTTTACAGTACCCCCACCCACTGTACGCTTTACCACTATACTCAGTACGCCGTTATGAGGATTTCCCACTGAACTGCTCTATCGGGTCCGAAGTCTCGAAGTCTGATCATCATACACAATCTCGCCCTCGCGCTTGTGGAATACCCTACCCAGTGACATCAGAGACTGTCGGAATTTAGTAGCGTTCAAAAGCAAACTTATTAAGCATTTTCTTACTGCGTCGAGTAGGTTTACTTTTTACTTAATAATTTTTTTTCTTCTTAACTTTTACAATAAACTGTCTAGCTATTATTAATCAGGTAATCTTTTAGTACTTTGATTTTTATTGTATCTGTAAATTTAATATTAATTCTAATTATAATTGTAATGTATTCTTTATATTGTAGTTGTAATCCCTTGGTAGAGGGGAAGAGAAGGCCTGATGGCCTTATCTCTACCAGATTAAATAAATAAATAAATAAATAAATACTAGACTTGCCCCGCGGTTTTTTAATTTGTTATTTAACAATGCTTTGTCAACTGATATGGTTTCTAGCGCCTGAATGAGATGAAGGTGATAATGCCCGCGAAATGAGTCCAGGGTCCAATGACGAAAGGTACCCAGCATTTGTTCGTAATGGGTTGAGGGAAAACCCCGGAAAAAATCTCAACAAGGTAACTTGTCTCAACCAGGATTTGAACCCGTGCATGCTCGTTTACGGTCAGCCATGCTCCACAGCGGTGGACACTTGCCCCGCGATAAATTGTCAGGAATAAAACTCAAGGATAAAACTAGGAAATGCTTCTCATCGCGAAAATAAAAGAGAATTCATTTGTGTACTGAAAAGTGACGCAATCGTCAGTGTAATGTTACTAGAATTGGCAGTTTGTATGAATAAATAATGTCTGAAGGAATGGCACATGGTGGTTCATTGATCGACAGACAAAGTGTGCCGTCATACTCGATTACGAAGCTCTTGGTAAACGATTGGACTGCGAACACAGAAGCAGTATCTGCGGGTTGCATTCCACACAGGACAATAGCTATTTCTCTGTCCTTTTCTGTCTTGCTGGTCAGTAAGCAGGTGAAACCAGTGGCTTCCTCTTAGAACGGCTCTATCATCTGACGGCAAAAAGACACGAGCTTGATCTCGGACAACTCCTGAAAGATATGTGATAGGCTAGGCGGTTATTGAACAGGTTATCTCTGAAATTTCAACTTTCCTTGATAGTATTCTTTTCTTTCCACCATTCATCCATTATCGCGATTTTCTTTTCTAATAACTGTAGCAGTTAGAAAAGGAATGTTTAAATACCAAGATTACATTTTATTTAAAAACTTAAAATTGTTTTAACGGCACGTTAAAAGTGTTAAAATATTTAAAAAAAAAAAAAAAAGGTTATGTACCTTAGAAAGACGGCCCGTTTCGACTCCTACGAACTACTGTAGAAGAAGACGCAACACCGGCGTCGAAACGGGCCGTCTGTCTAAGGTACATAATTTTTTTTTAAATATTTTAACAGTCGTTAAAACGATTTTAAGTTTTTTAAACAAAGAGTTAACGTGAACCAAAATCAATAAATGCTATCCATCCATCCATCTATCTATCTATCTATCTATCTATCTATCTATCTATCTATCTATCTATCTATCTATCTATCTATCTATCTATCTATCTATCTATCTATCTATCTATCTATCTATCTGTCTGTCTGTCTGTCTGTCTGTCTGTCTGTCTGTCTGTCTGCCTGCCTGCCTGCCTGCCTCCCTATCTATCTATCTATCTATCTATCTATCTATCTATCTATCTATCTATCTATCTATCTATCTATCTATCTATCTATCTATCTATGCATTTCTCAATAGAGTCTACTGTTTTACTTTATGTTCAAAATGGTCGCTGTGCATTCCTTGCACATTTAAAATAATATAAGAGAAGTGTTTTTAGTTTCTTATTGTAAGCGATATGCTTTCAATATTCGCTTATCAAAAATCGTCAAACTTGCGCCGACACGGTGCGTAATACTACGTGACAATGGCAGCACATTTTTCATATAGTCCACACCTGTGCAGTAACGGTTAGCGCGTCTGGCCGCGAAACCAGGTGGTCCGGGTTCGATTCCCGGTCGGGGCAAGTTACCTGGTTGAGGTTTTTTCCGGGGTCTTCCCTTGACCCAATATGAGCGTCTCACTGAGACGCTAAATGACCTAAGATGTTGATAAAGCGTCGTAAAATAATCTACTGAAATAAATAATAAATTAAATTATCTAAATTTTGGGGACTATCTAGAAAAGTACATAGAAAATTAGTGGGTTTTCAGTGACATGCAATATCGTAATGAAACGCGAAAAATATCAGACAATAGAAACATCATTCACCAATAACGTCATGTGCTAATGAAAGAATTCTTGCAATATAAAATCATTTCAAGTGACATCCGCATATGTTCAAGTTCCGTAACTTACGAATGCACGTTATTATTCACTGCAAGGATCACGACGAAAATAAACATCACGGCTCAAGCATGTGTTTACTAGTATAGCTTCAGAATACAGGGAGTTGACTGTACTCCACGAACACGCAGAGTCGACGTGTTTGTTTATACCCTTATCCCTTGCATCACCTGTGTTCGGCGTACTATATACTCAGTGTGTCTTTAACTTCAGTCTTTAGGTAGCTGGTTTACGAAGCCTAGCTATAACTAATTCAGCCATACACCATCTCGCTATCACCAATTTTACTGTCGCTAAGTAACACAGCAGTTAATGCAGCGTCATTAAATAACAGATTAAAGATTAGGTTCAAACCTGTCTTCGGACTGCTGACTAAACAACAACCTTAATAAAAGGACAAAGTCATGCACGACATTTGAACTGTTAGAGGTTCCTTCCATACAAGGAACAGCAACGATCCATTGAATGAAATAAAACATCGAATGAGGATAATGTTAGGATGATAATGCTTATAATAAGATAACGCATTCAGGCTCGTGTCTCTAGTGACGAATCACAGCTGTGAGGCATCTTTCAGAACAGCATTATGTGCGATCCAAGCAGGTCATTGATATACAGGTGCAATTTGTGGTCACAACACGTTTCGACACCGCTAACAGCTGTAGATTGTGTGTTTATCTATCGGCCCGCATCCACAAATTAACTTTCACTTAAATCGTAATATTTGGGTCCTGGGCTCTATAAGACTAGCTGTTAGTTGTCAGGTCTCTGATATTGCTCTTCTAGCATTTCAATTAGCTCCCGTTTCCTTCAAAATTTTGGCAGAATGTGTTTATTGTTATTTTATGACAAGTTTCTTTCTTCTTCACGATCTGTCATAATTTTCTTCCAAATACTGGAGCAATATATTAATTAACATTGACTGACGGGCTTCTTCAAAACCTTGGCGTTATTTTAAAATAGGTATTGTATTGTATTGTATTGTATTGTGTTGTATTGTATTGTATTGTATTGTATTGTATTGTATTGTATTGTATTGTATTGTATTGTATTGTATTGTATTTATTAACATTTCATGATATTCATACATTGCTTTTCAGTTAGAATATGGAACAAGTCAAAAAACTTAATACTATTATGAAGTCTTAACTTATAGTCACAGTCTAGATGAAATATATACAGAAAAGGTTTCCTATAGTCTACTAGTACAACACAAAGTTTTAGTATCAATTTCATGAAGCGTTGTTGAATGTGATGAATTCACCTACAGAATAGAAGGCGTGAGAAATTATGTACTTCTTTAATTTGGCCCTAAATAATTTTATGTTTTGAGTTTCATTTTTTTTATCGATAGGGAGGCTATTAAAAATTTTTACTGCCATATAACGCACTCCTTTTTGATAGCACGATAGACTTGCTGATGGAGTATGAAAGTCATTTTTTGACGTGTATTTATGCTATGAACTGTTGAATTAGTTACAAAGATTTCACGATTACATACAGGAAGATTATTAATGAAAATATATATTGACAAACTATGGGCATTATTTGTAGTTTTTTGAAAATAGTCCTACACGATTCCCTAGATTTGGCACCTACCATTATTCTAATTACTCTTGTTTGTAATAGTAATATACTGTTACTATCTGTGGAATTTCCCCAGAATATTATTCCAAAACTCATTATCGAGTGGAAGTATGCAAAGTATATTGTTTTTAAGGTATTGATATTTACTAACTTTTGCATAGATCTAATAGCAAAACAAGCTGAATTTAGTTTGGGGGTAATTTCTTTAATATTATTTTTCCAATTTAACACATTATCGATTTTTAAGCCAAGAAATTTGGTTGTTGTTGTTTCTAATAGGGATCTATTGTTAATTATTGCGCTAGAAATTTGCGAGGTTGTCTAACAGATGACTTTAAATTGAGTTTGTAGAGCAACTGGATATGGACTGGAAGATTTCGGGTTCCAGCCCACGGGGTAACGAGATTTTCCTCATTGCGAAAAACTTCCAGAAGATCCCGAGTTTCATTCAGCCTACCAAACTGAGTGCCGGGTCTTTCCCGGGAGGAAAATACGATCAGAGCGTAGTGTCGACCACACTGCTTCATTGTAATACCGAGATCTTGCAATATTTTTTTTTTTTTAATATATGAATAAATATAGATATTGATATTTATTTCGCCGTGGCGTCGGCATCCCGCCTAGGACTCGCGTTACGGAATGCGCGCTGGTTCGAATCTTCATGGGGGAAGAAATTTTCTCATGAAATTTCGGCCAGTGTATGGGACCGGTGCCCACATAGCATCATGATGCACTTGGGGAGCTACGTTAGGTAGCGAAATCCGGTTGTGAAAGCCAGGTATAACGGCTTGGGGGGGATGATCGTGTTAACCACACGATACCTCCATTCTGGTTGGATGATCGTGCACCTCTACTTCGGCATGTGGGCGTGAGGCTAGCAGCCGGCTGGTCGGTCTGGGCCCTTCACGGGCTGTAGCGCCACATTATTATTATTATTATTATTATTATTATTATTATTATTATTATTATTATTATTATTATTGATATTTATTTGTCAGCCAACTTTCCAATTCATAGTTATGGTGGACCTTTACATTTCTACTTTTCGATCCACCACTTCTTTAATATATACCACCCTTTTTTGTTAATACAGTATATTCATTTACCAAGTATTTCCTGATTACATTCTATTCTTCTGTTTGAACTCAATTGCTATCTATCCTTCTTTATCTATCCTCTTCTATTCTCTCTCATACCACAGTCTAGTATATACAGTCACGAAGCTTGAGTTGTGAGGGTGCTAGGAACAATAGACTGTGCCGGTACTATTTCGAGTTGTCTGTAATGAGGCGATATTAGCGATCCTAGTGGTTAGCAACTATTTATGGATGCATATTAACTACGTATTGAGCTTCGTGACTGTATATACTAGACTGTGCTCGTACCTAGACTGTATCTCTCTCATTTCTCGCTTTTCTATTTAATATTGCATATTCCTTTCCTTAATAATTTGCATTATTTATTTATTTTCTTCATTCTCTGCTCTCAAATCTACCTACTCTTAATCATTCTTTCCCAGCTATTCTTTTCTAAATTATTTGTCTACATTTCCATTTTCTCTATTTTACAACACTTGCATCACTTATTATTTCTCTATTACTCTATCCTCTATTAAATAAATAAATATACTACTAAAATATCCTCAAACATACGTGAATAGTAGGTATTCACAATTATTTTTAATTTCTTGAATAATATTTAGCCTATAGAAATTCTATGACAATTTTCTCTAAAAAAAATCCTGCAATAATATTTATAAGCATTTCATGGTACAGCTGGCGCCAGCGTTTTTGGCGTGTGTCCTAGATATATATTGTACCCAGTTCGTGAGCATGTTGCTAGTGCAGCTCAGAATGGAACCACTTCCTATACACAGTTGTCAGACTGACTGCGGAAAATGTAAAACACTCGCACTTAACATTCCCATTACTTATTTCTCACGCCAAAAACGGTGACGCGTACTTTAATTTTCTTTAACATCTTGAATCAATATTAATTTAAGTCTACAAACTCAAAGAACCTTAAGTCTGTAGATCACATTACATGTTCTTTAAAAGAATTCGGTTGATGAATCAGAAAGTAAACAATTACAGGATAAAAAAAAAATTCCTGACGTCAAACCTGAAAGGAAACCCCCAGAAAACAAAAGTTCACGCTACATTAACTATATGCATCGTTTCGGAACGTATACAAAAACTGAAAGCCTCCCATTAGCAGAAAACTTTACAAGAATAGCTTCCTTCATCATTTCGCAGTTATCCGCGTGTGTGTACAAGCAATGTGGCCGCTATAAATGTTCCGAAGGTCATGGTACTTGGTCACACGCATTCCTATTCTCATTGTGATCGTCTGCTGTCTCGTATAATTTTCTGTCCAAAGCAGCTGTTACTGTCCCCATGTTGTTTCCTTACCGAAACAAATTCGTCATGCTTCGATGCAGCCTTCACTAGATGAGACGGCGTGTTTACATAAACAAATAATAAAAGTAAAAGTCTGTTCTAACCACTAATAACTACATCACGTCTATATTTATTCTCGACTCTCAATTGTTGAATTGTTTTCGCCATTTTAAAATAGGCACATTCTCTGATAGACTTGCAGATAACTGCAGAATTGACACAGCATTATTGTTCGATTTAGCAAAGCAACTGATTGTTTTTTTTTTTATTATACGAAGTAACACATTAGAAGGAATTAATGTTTCTTTAAATAATAACCGCCATGGTTGGCTCAATGGTAGCGTGCTGGGCTTATAATCCAGAGGATCCGAGTCAATCTTACAATACTAATAATACAACATTTAAAATAAGTAAATTAAAATTGTAATATTAATTAATGAATGCATAAAAAATAAAAATTGAACGAAGAATTTTTCTCCAAACTACGATACATTATATTATGAGAATACTAGTGATGATACAATGAAAATTAAGTATATTTTTAAAAGAATACATCTATAATAATAATAAATCTGTAGCCGAAATTGTTCTGGTAATTTTCGATTTTCCAAAAATAATTGGTCCTAACATATATAATTAACCGCCCTGAAACCGAAAATCGCTTTTTTGAAATTCTTGTTTGTCTGTCTGTCTGGATGTTTGGTACCTTTTCACGTGATAATGACTGAACCGATTTATATGAAAATTGGAATATAAATTAAGTTCGTTGTAACTTAGAATTTAGGCTATATAGCATTCAAAATATTTTATTTAAAAGGAGGGTTATAAGGGGGCTTGAATTAAATGAATCGAAATATTTCCCTTATTATTAATTTTCATGAAAAATATTACATAACCAAGGTTTCTTTAAAAATAATTTCCGATAAGTTTTATTCCATGTAAAATTTTGATAGGACTCATATTTAATGAGATAAATGAGTTTCAAAATTACAATAACAACGCCATCTAAGGCTGTGTAATGAAATAAAAAAAAAATGACTTCGTCTATAAGGGGCCTTGGACAACAACAATCGAAAGCTATGAAACATAGCCTACACAGAATGTTTCTGTGTTTGTATGAAGTAATATCGGAAGCTAAATTAACCGATTTGTATAATTAATTATTAAATTCACCATGGGGACGTGCGGTTTCTCTAGACGGACATAATGCTATAATGTTATTACAGTAACTTCTGAGTGAATCGAGGACAGGTAAGATTAAAATAGCTTCTTATGCACAGAAAACTTGATAGGCATTCGTTTCCTGTATTTCCTAAAATAATTTTTATGACCAAATGAGTGGTCTCTGGATCAAAATGATTGCATTTTAATTTTTTTAATACAATTTAAGTAACATAATAAACTATTTATCCTTCTATCAAACACGAATGTTCCCTGGATCAAATGTCCTATTTTAATTATGTAATTACTTTATATTTATTTCTAACGGGTGCAGCGGAGCGCACGGGTACGGCTAGTAAATGATAAAGTCATTGCCAAGAGCAAACTAACAAGCAAACATTCTGATGGGGGGCAGATAAAAAAAGTTATTTTTTTTCTTTCACCGTGTTAATAATGTCAAAAGAAGTGCTTATACAAATTTTGACCACTCGACCTCAATTACGAGGGCCGTAAAAAATAAGTTCGCCAGTGGCTATTAACAGAAAGAAAACACAATTTCATTACAAACATTTATTGGAACAGACAAAGAAATTGTTGAGCTCTTTATCAACATATTCCCCACAGGAATTGAGACATTTGTCATATCATGGGATCAACAGAGCGGTGCAGACGGCTGTCAAACGTTGGTTCCGATCCCAGGCGGCTGACTTTACGACATGAGGATACAAAGATTGATCCCATGGTATGACAAATGTCTCAATTCCATTGGGGATATGTTGAAAAATAGCGCAACAATTGCTGTATCTATTTCAATAAATCTTTCCATGCAATTGTGTTTTTTTTCTGTAAACTGTCCCATGGAAAATTACTTTCTGGACGGCCTTGTAATTGCAGTCGAGTGGCTAAAATTTGTATAAACACTTGTTTTGACATTATTAACATGGTGGAAGAAAAAAAATTAACTTTTTTATCTGCCTCCATCAGAATGTTTGCTTGTAAGACTATAAACTGAAAGGATCGAATTCGCAGCCATGGATGTTGGCATTTTTAATGCATCTGGATAATAATAATAATAATAATAATAATAATAATAATAATAATAATAATAATAATAATAATAATAATAATAATAATAATAATAATAATAATAATAATAAGACGTGTAAGACAGAAGTACCGGAAAATGAAGTTCGATATTTTCACAGAAATATCCCTTATCAGCATGACTAACACAAAAAATGTGACTTTTGTGTCGCTATCACCAATTCCATCGATAAGGTGTAGTCGATACAGCGTCGTGTCGGCATGGAAAAATCATTGTAAATCTGCTAATATTTAAACTGCAGATATGTAAACAGTATCAGGCATAATTTGATGTAATTTTACAGACTTATAATGGATTATTTAGAAATATTTTCAGTTGTTAAATATGAATTTTATATGTAAACATTTTTCTCTACTCACTGTTAAATACAATTATACAAAAAACCGTTTCCTCCCTTAAAAGAACCCACTTCCGGCAGATAATTAAACCGTTTCAGCTCGCATTAAACTACCACGTGTTCACCTCCGCGATATGGCAACGTCGACTTATTACTTCGGGACCAACTATGGTTGGCACAATTATAGACAATTTGTTTCTTTGCATTGGAAGTAACCGTGTCGGTGAGTAATGTAGAGAGGTGGTGATGAAACGGCTAGCATCACCGACATCTGTAACGAATCGCCCTGCATCACCCATTAGGCAGCGGAGGGAGAAACAAAAGCGAGTGCAGACAGCGGAGGAAAGTTAGGTCGACCTCGAGCGACTCGTGTTTCCTTAACCTGGTTAACCAATTTACCGTGGACCTGTCCATCTTTCGTGACCAAGGCGAGAGCCTTTCCTCAAACACGGAGAATACAATACCGAATGGTTTGTTTGCGCCGTCCAATGTTGATTTTATATTCCACAGTTATCCGGATCGACTACAAAGGCCAGTAATCTTCATAAACATTATTCGTAGGTTATTAATCAATATTTCCAGATAAATTTATGTATGAATCTCCACACAATCAAAGACCCCCATCTTTCCAAGCTCTTGCTATGCTTCAAGTCAAAGCAAATTGTATCATCTGACCGGAAATGAATATCAGATACTATATTATAATGTTAATACAAGACAAATAAAGTAAATAAATAAATAAACATTATGACAAATTTATAAATATTTTCCTCAGAAACGAAATAATAATATAGACCTACATGACCCATTGTAATTTGAATTCGTTTTTATTTTGTACCATTTACTTACTTACTGGCTTTTAAGGAACCCGGAGGTTCATTGCCGCCCTCACATAAGCCCGCCATAAGTCCCTGTCCTGAGCAAGATCAATCCAGTCTTTATCATATCTCACCTCCCTCAAATCCATTTTAATATTATCTTCCCATCTACGTCTCGGCCTCCCCAAAAGTCTTTTTCCCTCTGGCCTTCCAACGAACACTCTGGATTCGCCTATACGTGCTACATGCCTTGCCCACTCAAACGTCTGGATTTAATGTTCCTAATTATGTCAGGGGAAGAATACAATGCGTGCAGTTCTGTGTTGTGTAATTTTCTCCATTCTCCTGTAACTTCATCTCTCTTAGCTCCAAATATTTTCCTAAGAACCTTATTCTCAAACACTCTTAATCTCTGTTCCTCTCTCAAAGTGAGAGTCCAAGTTTCACAACTATACAGAACAACCGGTAATATAACTGTTTTATAAATTCTAACTTTTAGATTTTTTGACAGCAGACTGGATGATAAAAGCTTCTCAACCGAATAATAACAGGCATTTCCCATATTTATTCTGTGTTTAATTTCCTCCCGAGTATCATTTATATTTGTTACTGTTGCTCCCAGGTATTTGAATTTTTCCACCTCTTCAAAGGATAAATTTTCAATTTTTATATTTTCATTTCGTACAATATTCTCGTCACGAGACATAATCATATACTTTGTCTTTTCGGGATTTACTTCCAAACCTATCGCTTTACTTACTTCAAGTAAAATTTCCGTGTTTTCCTTAATCGTTTGTGGATTTTCTAATAACATATTCACGTCATCCGCAAAGACAAGAAGCTGATGTAACCCGTTCAATTCCAAACCCTCTGTGTTATTCTGAACTTTCCTAATGGCATATTCTAAAGTGAAGTTAAAAAGTAAAGGTGATAGTGCATCTCCTTGCTTTAGCCTCAGTGAATTGGAAAAATATCAGATAGAAACTGACCTATAAGGATTCTGCTGTACGTTTCACTCAGACACATTTTAATTATTACATTATAATTATGTTGTATATCACTAAGCTTTCACATTTTAAGTAGATATTCCTAGCCTGACGTAGCTCAATTGGATGACATCACTGTATTAACAGAAAGTGTGACCAGATTTTTGGAATGTGAAACGAATAAACGTTTTACGTTAAGATAAAAGCGAGGAATACAAATACATAAAGAATTCTTCTTCTTCTTCTCCCTTTAAGGTTTAGGTGATATCACCTGTTCCGGTCTCTATCGTCCAGCCACCTCTTGCGAGGTCTACCCAGATCCCTTTTCCCGATCGGGCGATAATTCATTATCTTCTTTGGTAGCCTATTCTCTGCCATTCTGTCAACATGATCTTTCCATTTTGTTTTATTTTCTTCTACCATGTCGTGTACTGAAAAATATTTAAATCTGATCTTATTGTTTCATTTTTTATTTTATCGGCTTTAGTGCATCTTCTTACGTATCTCATAAATTTCATCTCTGCTGATTGTATACGTGATTCTTCTTTTTTTGTTATTGTCCATGATTCAGAGCCATATATAAGAGTAGGTACAGCCATAACTTTATAAAATTTCATTTGAGTTTCTTTTCTCGCTTTTCTTCCTAAAGTTCTTCCAATTGTTCCACATATCATCTGAAATCTATTAACTTTCTTCTCAATATCTTTCTCATAATTAAAACTAATATCACATCCTAGATAATTGAAGTGGGATACTTGTTCTAAAATGTTTCCATTTACTATTATCTTAGATCTAACAGGATTTTTCCCTTTAAAAGCCATTATCTTTGTTTTGTTTGCAAATATAGTTAGATTGTAAAATATACATAAAGAATTATTACATAAATATACAGAGGAGTTAATAAACATTGGAATGGAGGATAAAAATAATGACAAATATAAACGACACAAATTTAGGAACAAAGAAACATCGAAAGTAACGGAGACAAAGAGAGAATAAAAAAATTAGTACCCAGCGGAAAAAAAGGGATAAAGAATGAGAAAACGAAAAAAAAGGAGCATATGCTTTACCCCAGCTATTTGAGTTGACATTAATTCATTTTCGTCGTGAGGCATGGAGGTAGAGCTACGTGTTTTCTTGACTTCGGCGCTAGAATGAGGTGGTGTGGTCGGCACCACGTCTCGACTATCTTTTACCCCTGAGAAAGACCAGGTATTCAATTTTATAGGGGACTGAGTGTACGTTCTGCAAGTTATGGTAAGGATAAAATGCCATTATCACCTGGAACTGAACTCAGGATCAAACAGTCCGTAACCAAATGAGATACCTGGCCTCTTAGATATAGGCTAGCAAAAAAGGTTAAAGAGTGCTGGAAGAATGTAAAAAGATAAAGAAGAAAAAACGATAGAAGAAAGAATAAATTAGGGAAAACGAAAGAAAATAAGAAAGATGTGAAGGGAGACATTGATGAACGAAATGTAAAAATACAAATAAATGAAGGGAAAGGATCAGGAAAGACGAAAAAAGAGGTACAAAAGAGAAAGGGAAAAGAAAAGAAATACGCAAAGAAGGAAAGAAAATAATACATAAAAACAAAAATATAAGCAATCAGTAAAGTCAACTCCTTTTAGTAGCACAGATTTATAATCTTCGTATAACTTTCTGAGTCTAGGTCCGATCGTAGTCATTTTAGTCTCCATGCTTTGAGAATTTTCACTGACAATATCGCGTGTGGAAATTGCTCTCAAAATTCAAGGATGATACGAGTATTTCAAGCGTTGCAATCAATACTTTTACAACCGACAAGCCGGGTCATGGGAACAATAGCGTTTGTTACGAGCCAAGGAAGCAGTTCCGACCACTGCAGTATCGATTCGAGGAAAAGTGATATTTCGGGACTCAGTATTATTAATAAACAATAATTATGCTCAATGTCCTTGCATACAGCGTGGAAAGCAATAATTCTGGACTTTTTTTCCGGGAATTTTGTATAAATAATTAATGCAATGTTCCTATTTCCGGACAGAAACTTTTCAATAAATAATAATTAATTTCCATAATTGTATATATGTTACTTACTTACTGGCTTTTAAGGAACCCGAAGGTTCACTGCCGCCTTCACATAAGCCCGCCATTGGTCCCTATCCTGAGCAAGATTAATCCAGTCCCTAACATCATATCCCACCTCCTCAAATCCATTCTAATATTATCTTCCCATCTACGTCTCGGCCTCCCCAAAGGTTCCTAATAGAAGTTATCCTTTATATGGTCGTCTTTCTCTTCTGTAGGGGCGTGAGCATTTATAACTACGATATCGCACCATCTACCCTTAAGTCCTAAATACGATAACCTATCACTGATAAATTCGACCTTTTTTACAGCTGATTTTATTCTTTTATGAACAAAGAATCCTGTACCTAATTGGTGATTATCGTTTCCTTCCCCATAATACAGCAAGTAATCTCCTATTTGTGTTATACCATTCCCATCTAACCTAACCTGTACTCCCACAAAGTCTATTCTATATCTAGCTAGTTCTTTTGCTACTAATGTTACCCCTCCTGTTCTATATAGACTTCTAACATTCCAAGTATCAAATCTCAAAACCTTATTCCTTTGCTGTGGTCGTTCCAGAGAATCAGTCCCATTCCGAGGCTTATTTGAAGGTTTCGTAACAAGCTGTTTTTACGGTGATGGGTTGTTAGCCCCTCGCCCAACTCCCAAGCTGGAGGACCACCCCTCATCGGCTGCTTATTCAATATATTCGCAGCTACTCTCCATAACCTGAGGACGCTCCATGCCGTGGTGATAGGGAAGATAAAAGACTGTATTCGAAAACATAAGAAACCAATAACTTATGAATGGAATTAGCCATTTCGTTGTTAATTCAAAAGCCAAGAATTTCTTTTTCTACGAAAGATAGGAAAATATGCAATTAGGATTATTTAAACATCGGAAAGGTTCGTCTAGCAGCTAGCCTATATGGTTTTTTATTTTTAGTAGGTTATTTTACGACGCTTTATCAACATCTTAGGTTATTTAGCGTCTCAATGAGATGAAATGCCGGTGAAATGAGTCCGGGGTCCAGCACCGAAAGTTACCCAGCATTTGCTCATATTGGGTTGAGGGAAAGCCCCCGAAATAACCTCAAACAGGTAACTTGCCCCGACCAGGAATCGAACCCGGGCCACCTGGTTTCGCGGCCAGACGCTCTAACCGTTACTCCACAGGTGTGGACTTTTTTCAATAGATAATAATTAATTTCTATGATTTTATGTGTGTTACTGGAAGATAAAATACTGTATTCGAAAATATAGGAAACCAATAACTTATGAATGGAATGAGCCATTTCGTTGTTAATTCTGCAGTGCCCGGGAAAAGTGACATAAGTCAGTTTCCACAAATCTTTTTTTGATAATTTATTGACAACTTACGGAACATCTGCTCGCTTGGAAAAAGAGACATAAGTATTTCTCCCATTACAATAATTCATACAGAAGAAAATCAAATCGACATAAACCAGTGTAAGTTGTCAATAAATTATCAAAAAAGGTTTGTGGAAACTGACTTATGTCACTTTTCTCAGGTACTGCAGAATTCAAATGCCAAGAACTTCTTTTTCTACGAAAGATAAGAAAATATGCAATTAAATATGCAATGGATTTAAATATCGGAAAGGTTCATCTAGCCTGTATGGTAAGCAGCATAAAAGTACGCTTTCACCTAATTGAACTCTTCATGAACACATTATGGACGCATGGATCCATTTCGGATCCGGTCCGCGAAAATCCAACCAGTCAGATCTTTTTTCCCTCTACGAATCTCAAGTATTCATTGTCACATTATTTACCTGCTTTGACTCTTACCTCAACGCATAATAACAACTCCAACCCAAACACTACCGAACTTCAAAGAGCCACTTCGAATCCCATTGCCCTTTTCAAATAAATATAATTAGGAACCAAAAGGAAAATGGAATGTCGGCAGACTGAGAAATAATGAGAGGGACCAGTTTTGAACTGATCTACCGTTTGTTTGGATTAACAAATAGACCTAACATGAATGGTCAAAGGAACTATTTGAATGCAGGCAGACTGCGAAAGATCATACGAATGACCTATTGCTTTCCAGAAATCTGAGGACTGAAAACGCCACAGAAAGAAGTACATGAAGACTAGAAGCGGATAGGCGGCCAGAGTTGTAGAATTCCTAAGAAGAAGGATTAACAGTTCATAGAAATGTTGTAGAAAGGGGGAAAATCTATTATAGCAGACAATGCTTGGGGCCTCTTTACACGACACCGCACAGTTAAACTTCTCAATACCTCTGCCATCACCGTTAGCAAATGATTGCTTTAAATGGAGGCATTCACACGTGAAGCGCGGCGGAGCCAGTGTGGCGGTCGGTGGCCGAACCAAAGCCAGAAAGCTGAAGCTGAAAAGGGCTAGAATAGAGGGTATCTTTTCTTGTTAATAGCTGCTAGCGTTTTTTTTTTTTTTGCTACTATTTATACTCGCTTAATAATCTCTGGTCATATCCCGAGTTAATCTTTTGGGTGAACTCCGAAGGCCTGTGTACTATTGTTGAGACTGGTTCTATTGTTGTGAGCAAGATGGCGAATGTATATGTATTACCAGGGTGCGAATCGCTGTTGGAAAGTTATCCCTCTCTCATAAATTCATATTAATATCCCTGCCAGGGCTAAATTCTATTCCTCCTCACAAAATATAATTTCGTTTTAATACGAATAAAATTACTTTATAAAATATAAAGTAAGCAAAGAAAATAATACTGATGTATTATCATTACAGGCAAGCTGACAACAATCAATAACTTAGGAATTACACATCTATCTCAAGCCAGCTCATGGATATAATATTATTATGATCAAGATGCAAGACAAGCAACTCAGTGCAACCAAGCGTTGAGCCGTATCGAATGAGGATAATAATTCTATTCTCTATCTGGGATTCTACCCATCCCTCCTCAGAAATTTTAATTCTCACTTTGTGTATTACTGATTTGTCATGAATATGATTTTGGTGATGAATGAAGCCGGTGATTTCAAGGATGTGGCCCGAATTTCTTGGCATTTGCCTTACGGTTGAAAACCCCTGAAAATACTTAACCAGGAAATTCAACCCGACCGAGAATCAAACCCAGGCCCTCTGCGTAAGATACCAGCATGGTAACCTCTACACTACACAGGTGTCATTGCTGCTAGTGTTATTTTATATTTTGGTCACAAAAATTTCGTGCGAGTAAATGCCGACTTTCTTTTTAAATGTCAGTTCAGAAGTGAACTTGATCACCGAAAATTTAATTTTCAATTTAGTACTTTCGAAGATTATTATTACAGTATTAACATGGAATAGAATAATTTAACTTTAATACACCAAAAGTACGTATCTTTGAGGGGCAGACTTCACATTTGGAATTATAAAAAAGTATTGTGTTTAAGCACAACACAGAACGATCTTTCCTTGCATCGCTGCAACTCAGAACTGGATGCGAACCTCCCGGGTGTTTACAAAAAGTAATCTCACTAGAGCTTTCGATTTATCTAGAGAAAATCAAAACTAGAATGGGATTTTAATTGACTATTACATGATTAAAAGAAAGTATATAAAGATTAGAAGAAATAAAGTACTCTAATACAATAAAATATCAATTAAATTACTGGAATTCTATTTCACTAATGTTAGCTTCACGAAAAGTTTGAACGGAGCCGCCATTTTCAATTGACTGTCTATGCTGTAAACAAATGACGATCTCAAAGCATGTTTTATACTACCGTAAAGAATTTCCAGTTTGAAATGTTGGCAAACAAAGAAACAAATGCTAGGGTAGTGATAAAAACAAACAAATGCTACGGAAGCGATCAAATTAAACAAATGCTAGGGAAGCGATAAAATTGTGCCGTGATTGGTTGAAAGACGTCCTTTCGTACCGTTTTATTGGTCAAAAGTAGTATGACGTAGTAATACTGTAATGTCAATCATAAACCTCCGCTATGTATTGACCGTTGTTAATGATTCCGAATCCCTTTCTGCGTTGCAGATTTCTGAAGTGCAGACATGTGGATTTTGTTTACAGAGTAGAAACACCAACTTTGACTTTGAAAAATATAATTTTTTCCAGCTAGATTGAAATTCTGGCCCAATGTGTAATCCATCAAACGTGTTAATATTTGGTGTCTTAATAAGAGTCTATCGCTTCAGGAATAAAATAGGGTTTTACCCAAAATCCGATGTTTCCTAATATTAAGAGTCCTTCCACAAAACTTTTCTATTGTAAGTTGTCAATCCTAAAGCAATTTTGAACAAACTATAGGCTTTTTGAAGTCGAGACAGACAAATGGATCTAAGCCGTGTGATTCATGATGACGCAAAAAATGTTGCTTTATAAATAAATGAAAAGAAGAGAGTGATAGCGTGATAATTACAGTCGATCTTGTTTCACAACTTCCAGAGAATCTGTGTGTTTGCACGCTCTTTGCGTCGAGTCCCGTGAAGGACAAACCACGGCGCGCTTTCTCCGGGACAGGGCGACATTCTATACTCTATTATTAAGACTTTCTACGCCTCGCTTCAAAATCAGATTGCAAGGAGATAATATCTACTCAGACAAATGAGTTGAAAACGTGCATGTTTTCCTGTTTCACCAGCCCAGGTGCTGCAAGTATATCCAGCTGCATTGTAACTCGTGGCGCGACAACCCATGTAGTGGTGAGGCCGACGAGACGATTGCTGGCCTCACGTACACGTGCCGCTTCAGTAAAGGTGAACGATCATCCAATCAGAACGGGGGTAACATGTGGTCAGAATGATGATCCTCCCCAGCCGTAATAAAATATTTTCGAAACTGGATTTCGCTATTTACCGTAGTTCCACAAATGCATTATGATACTGGGTAGGCACCGGTTCCATGCACTGGCCGAAATTTCATGACAAAATTCCTCCCCGCGAGGACTCGCACCAGAGCTAATTCCGAACGCGAGTACAGACATGATGCCTTAACCCTTTCAGGCCTGGTATACATTATAGTGTACAGTGCTTCTTTTTTTTTCTTCTTCTTTTTTGGAATGGCTTCGATACTTTTAAATATTTTGAAAAATTCAGTGTGATAGAAATGGAAAATATCATTTTTTAAACATTTCTATACCTGAGTTAAAAATAAAATTTAAAGTTTTGGGGTCCCAGGGGTCAAAATTGTCCCCAAATTTTAATTTTCTCTGAAGACTTGATTTTGGAATTTTTGAACCCCAGAATGATTATGTGACCAGTTTCTTTCTTCATTTTTTTTAAATACAAATTCAGGTCTGAAGGGGTTAAACTGCTTCCACACGATCACATTTTCCCTAAATCCTAAGCTTTAGATATAGTGCAGGACAATATGGTGTGGACATATTAATATTATTATTATTATTATTATTATTATTATTATTATTATTATTACTTCCTTACTTACTGGCCTTTTAAGGAACCCGGAGGTTCATTGCCGCCCTCACATAAGCCCGCCATTGGTCCCTATCCTGAGCAAGACTAATCCATTCTCTATCATCATATCCCACCTCCCTCAAATCCATGTTAATATTATCTTCCCATCTACGTGTCGGCCTCCCTAAAGGTCTTTTTCCCTCCGCCCTCCCAACTAACATTCTATATGCATTTCCGGATTCGCCCGTACGTGCTACATGCCCTGCCCATCTCAAACGTCTGGATTCGATGTTCCTAATTATGTCAGGTGAAGAATACAATGCGTGCAGTTCTGTGTTGTGTTACTTTCTCCATTCTCCTCTAACTTCATCCCTCTTAGCCCCAAATATTTTCCTAAGAACCTTATTCTCAAACACCCTTAATCTCTGTTCCTCTCTCAAAGTGAGAGTCCAAGTTTCACAACCATACAGAACAACCGGTAATATAACTGTTTTATAAATTCTAACTTTCAGATTTTTTGACAGCAGACTGGATGATAAAAGGTTCTCAACCGAATAATAACAGGCATTTCCCATATTTATTCTGCGTTTAATTTCCTCCCGAGTGTCATTTATATTTGTTACTGTTGCTCCCAGATATTTGAACTTCTCCACCTCTTCAAAAGATAAATTATTATTATTATTATTATTATTATTATTATTATTATTATTATTATCCAGAGATGATAAAATGAGAGAAGCATTAGGATATTCAACAACGGGAGACCGATGATCAGTGACCCCACAGCAAAGGACAAGAGATCATCACCACGTTGCATAAAATGGAAATCACACTGCGAAGTGAGAAGCCACCAGCCGTTGGCTCAGACTCGGACAGCTTCTGCGTTGCGTCAGCAGCAGTCTGCAGTTTGCATAACTCTGGGTGTGAATGTGATGTCCGAAACGGGTTGTAGCTGTCTTCGGCACAAGCAGACGGGCTGGCGACGGACAACTATTAAATCAACTACTCGGTTATCCCTCCCACTCGACCAGACAGGTTCTTTGATAGTCACACATGTCAGCCGTCTCTGTCGCACAATGGGGATGGCGGCAATTCCTCGCAGTAGATGCAGAGGTTCTGTTTCCAAGTTAATTCATATTCATTTTGTAATTTGTAAGATTTTACAATCAGTTATTCATAGATTTCAAAAAGGCATATGACTCGGTTAAGAGAGAAGTTTTATATGATATTCTTATTGGATTTGGTTTTCCCAAGAAACTAGTTCGATTAATTGAAATGTGTCTCAGTGAAACGTACAGCAGAGTCCGTATAGGTCAGTTTCTGTCAGATGCGTTTCTAATTCACTGTGGGATAAAGCAAGGAGATGCACTGTCACCTTTACTTTTTAACTTTGCTCTAGAGTATGCCATTAGGAAAGTTCAGGATAACAGACAAGTTTTGGAATTGAACGGGTTACATCAGCTGCTTGTGTATGCAGATGACGTGAATATGTTAGGAGAAAATCCACAAACGATTAGGAAAAATACGGGAATTTTACTTGAAGAAAGTAAAGAGATAAGTTTGGAAGTAAATCCCGAAAAGACGAAGTATATGATTATGTCTCGTGACGAGAATATTGTACGAAATAGAAATATAAAAATTGAAAATTTATCCTTTGAAGAGGTGGAAAAATTGAAATATCTTGGAGCAACAGTAACAAATATAAATGATACTCGGGAGGAAATTAAACGCAGAATAAATTTGGGAAATGCCTGTTATTATTCCGTTGAGAAACTTTTGTCATCTAGTCTGTTGTCAAAAAATCTGAAAGTTAGAATTTATAAAACAGTTATATTACCGGTTGTTCTTTATGGTTGTGAAACTTGGACTCTCACTTTGAGAAAGGAACATAGGTCAAGGGTGTTTGAGAATAAGGTGCTTAAGAAAATATTTGGGGCTAAGAGGGATGAAGTTACAGGAGAATGGAGAAAGTTACACAACACAGAACTGCACGCATTGTATTCTTCCCCTGACATAATTAGGAACATTAAATCCAGACGTTTGAGATGAGCAGGGCATGTAGCACGTATGAGCGAATCCATAAATTCATATAGAGTATTAGTTGGGAGGCCAGAGAGAAAAAGACCTTTAGGGAGGCCGAGACGTAGATGGGAATATAATATTAAAATGGATTTGAGGGAGGTGGAATATGATGATAGAGACTGGATTAATCTTGCTGAGGGTAGGGACCAATGGCGGGCTTATGTGAGGGCGGCAATGAACCTCCGGGTTCCTTAAAAGCCAGTAAGTAAGTAAATATTTGAAACAATGACTAACTTTACTGACAATAAATAAAAGTAATTTATTTCGGTGCTTAATCTGCTAATAATCGTGCTTTAATACTATTGGTGTAATATGAATAATGATCCACAATCCACAGTTACAAATATAATAATGTCATGTCTTCACGGTACTAACAATCAACTTTATAATTTTAAATATTAAGCTCGTTCTCATAGAAGTTGTCACGTAGCATTTTCAATTGTTTGCTTTCATGTTTTCAAATATTACTGTTACAATTTTGTGTTTATTATTGTAGGAGAAAGAAATTTGAGTGGTGAACAGTCAGTTATTGTCGGATACAGAAGGTATAAGATCAGTCAGCTAGAATGCCTAAATTCAGTAAACCATTGAAAAGTAAACTTAATGCCTACATTAGTGAATTTGGTGCCCATGTGTTTTCAACCGATGGAACAGTTTTGTTATGTAAGGTTTGTGAAAAGACAGTAATCACAAAAAAAGTATTTTATAAGTCAACATGTGTCACCTACGAAGTAAATATGAGAGTTATGTTGATATAATTTAAATTTATTGTTCAAATATATTATGCCTTTTTTTTAAATTTATAATGCCTTTTTCAAAGATATTGTGTCTTTTTTTTTACGTTTTTATTGCCTTTTTTACCTGCCTATTTTAACTGTTATAAATGCCGGGCTCTAGTAATAATAATAATAATAATAATAATAATAATAATAATAATAATAATAATAATATGGCATAAATTTCAATGTTTGGTTGACAATTTGATGTAGCAATACAACCTTATTGCCTTACAGATAAGAATTCTTCTACAAGGAGAGAAATCGTCTGACGTTAAACTGCGAATTTCTAACTCTAAGGTGTGTCTTCACAATAATCAGGAAACGGAAATTCGGAGAAAAGCTGAGTTGCTATTTCCGCTAGCCATTTTCGTGTTTACAACTTATTTCGAAGGCCTTATCTTCCAGCAAGGCTCTGCAAGGCCTTATAGGAGGAAGACGCTTTGCGATAAGACCAACCCAGTTTCATCCTGTTATCCAATCTAGGAATTTCCTTATTCCTAAGTCCTCGAGATAGGAATAACCCTTCAGTGAATCATCTCGAGTTTCGGTAACATCACTGACACAAATTTATATAGCTGAAGTAAATAATCGACCACCCTAGTTTCCTTTGTTCTGGTAATATTTTCTTCCTCTAGCTTTCCTTTTATTAGTTCTCTAATAAATTTTTTGCTTTGTCCTCTTTCTTACGGCTTTCCTCTGTTCCTTTCATGCTTTCTTTTTTTTTTCTGAGGATTCTATGCAGTCATTATAATTATCATCATTAACTAAAGTCTGTGTGATGTATCTTGTCTCACTGTGAAAAGAGAGAGAAAGGAGATATGTCTTACTTCGTCTGTGTTATGGCGATGGGGGAGTGGAGCGGTGCCGTCCATCCATCCAGTGGCGGAAGGGACTAGTTGATACATTCTGTAGCGCAAAATAAAATAACAAAATATCTCTCTTTATACTGCGTAGTTCCGTCACTGAGCTTGTCTTTCAAGAAACTGAGTTCCGGTAGCCTGTACAATAACAAGGTTTTGAAAGGAATCCTGAAAATTTACAACCCTCCTATAATCTCCACCCTCGTTTGGAGGGACTTGGTTTTATTGCTACTGAGACAAGATAAACCTTACCAGGTATACTATAATATTATATTATTCCGTTCATAGGCATTTGTACACCAGAACTCTCCATCTTTTTCTTGGATGTCCAACGTATCGTCTGCTTTGTGATATACAGTCTTAGAAAAAAGTTTAGTTGCACAGATACTTTATAAGACCCAGAAAGGAGGCAGTGAGTATGATCAGATGACGAGCGACCTGGTTCACAAACGAAGGACTAGTTGAGGTAATGAAATTAGTTTTGTTTCGTTGTATGTCTGATCATGCGCACTCCCTCCTTTCTGGGACTTATAAAGTTCTGTGCAACAACACTTTTTTTGTAAGACTGTACCTACTAAATACTTGAATCCGGGTTTATTCCATTCCTCATACAAAAATGTACATACCAATTTTGTCTATAACTGTATAACATTTCTAGTATACTTGGTATTTCAATGATCGAAAGTCGTTATTTCTTTTCTAATTTCTTAATGTAGGTCTAAATCCCACCAGTGGTCTCAGTAATTTTATTTCTGCAGCCTCGTGATCCATTAGACCAGTGGTCGGCAAAAATGACGTCATGGATAAACATATAATAGGATGCGAAACTGCGATCAGCACCATCTGGCGGCGGGGGGCTGAAATAAGATGATCAGCTCCCAACGTCGTAGGTGGTGAACATTAGAACTACGTGTTGGGTACATTACCCAGAGTTCTCCATTTATCCGTTCGAGATATTGCTCGAAGAGACAATATGGCAGACAGAAACTTGCTAATAAGTGAACATAAAGACGTGATACTACGTGTGTATAAGCAGTGTATGTTAAAGAGTGATGTTTATGGACGTTGTAAAAATAGTGTTGTTGAATGTATTGTAAAGTAATAGTAATATAATAAATTGAACTATCTAAGTAGTTCTTGCAGACTTTTCAATTGCGCTGTACAATAAATACCCAAAGAATACAATCCCAATTATCTAACCTTTTGCTTTATTTTTTTTGTCTGTGTCTGGTTATATTTTAATTGGGTAGTGTAAAATAGATCGTCTCTTTTATCTTCCTGTAGGCTCCGGTAAGAATTTTCAGTAGGAGCTGCTGTGAGGAATAAAAATGTAAATGTTTTATTTTAAATTGGGTTAGTTTTGAATATCGATGAGGGTGGGAGGGAATACTTTCTGCACAGTTTAACATTTTCGTCACCAGGTGCGCTGCTAAATGCATGGAGTAATTACTCTTTTCGCTACTTGGTGCGCTGCTAGATGTAATAACGACCCTCCCTCTAACAGGTGGCAGCAAGATCATTTTCTACAACAGCGCCTCTAATATATGTTACGGGAAACTCGGTCATTTTCGCATCCTATTATATATTCATCCATGCTATGGTATTCACTTAATTTTAACTCTTCTTTTCTCCGTTTTTAATAAATGACGCTTGGCCCACTATGGCTCTGAACCCTTCATATTTTCAACAACTTTCTCCTCTTTCCATTTTTCGCTATCTGCACTAATAACGGAATTTGTCTTTGTCGTCGGAATTTTTAAACACCCTGTATCGCCATATATTCCAATGCCGAGTAAATTTCGCCATTCTTGTCATTAAACGGACTCCAAATGAGTCTTCGACACAGGACGACCGGTTGCGCGCAATAATTTACTCTCCATATCTGGAGCCAAGATCCAAGACGGCTGACTGCAAATTACATTTACTAATCAATTTGGATTTTAAGTGCCCTTATAACTTTATGCTGTGTCATTTATTAATATTAAGATCCTTTCAAATTATTCCCGCACTTTCTAACGTCTCATTTCGCATAATAGCAAGTGAATGCCCTTCGGGGTTGATTAGAAAGTAGCCCCTTGCGATGTGGAGGCTGACAAATTGCTCTCTTAAATTGTGATTAAATACCTGGAATGTATGTCTCCGTGTTATCCTTGCCTCGTCTGTGTGTTGCGCTGAAACCTGATACGATCGTAAGAGAAATTCAAGCCGGTGTTTGTACAAACTGCTTCGATATTGAGTAAATACCGCCAGTGTAATAAACTGCGACAGGAGTACCAGATTTAACTAGTTTGTGAATTGAAGTCTAAAGGTTTTCAGTTCGTGAAATGGATTTTAGCGGCGAATTCGCAGCCAAAACGGTAATAGGTAATTAATTATTTAACATGCCTTACAACTGCAGAGAAAGACAAAAATATGGAACAAAAAAAAGAGAAATAAAGAAAAAAGAAAGAAAGAAAATTATGACATGAAGAAATACAGAAAAGAAAAAAAAAAGACGGAGAAAGGTACTTAACTGTGGCATTAATTTCCAAATGAATCCAATTCTCTGTAATGGCATATTTCATTACAATTTGAAAAAAAATTATTGGCAACGTATGGAAAGAAAGAATGAAAAAAAGAAGAAATATAAAGAAAAAACAAAAGAGAGAGATAGACAGAGACACGAAAACAGAAAACAAGGAAGAAAGAAAGAAGGAAAAAAGGAAGAAATTTGGTATAAGATAAATGAAGCAAGAAAGGAAGAAAGAAAAATAAAAGAAATTAACTTAGGAAGAAAAATAGAAAAAAATAACGAACGATTGAAAGAAAGGAAGAAAGAATAAGTGCAAGAAAATAAGAATAGAAGAAAGGGATGAAGAAATAAAAAATGTGTGGGTACTATAAAGACATTTGTTAATTTAACACAGAGTAACTCTAAAGTATTCAACTGTGGTATTAATTTCCAAATTAATCATATTCTCTGTAATGACTAGACATCGGATTTTTAGGCACTAAAAATTGCAGTTTTAGGCGCCTAAAATAAGCTCAAAATTGGTAAAATTAGGCTCTATTTTAATGAAAATAGGCATTTTAGGCACATCAAGGTATCATACTTATTTCTTTCACTGAAATTTTTAGTTATACACTAAAATACGCACAAAAAAGTATGTTTAAACATTAAAAAAGAATACTATATTATATTTATAAACAGAGCTGCACAAATTTAATATATTGAAACTAATGAAATAATGATTATTGATATCAAGATTACTCATTTTAAGTTACTGAAATTCAGTTCCACGCTCAGACTTTATTATAATTATCTGCACAGTACACCACCAGAATTTTTTCTAAATTCTCCACAGTTAACCTTTGCCTTTTGTCACTGAGAATCATTTTGAAAGCAGAAAAACTTCTTTCAACCGAAACTGATGTGAGAGGCGCAAATTTTAAATTAGGTACAATAGAAACATCAATACTTGCTGGAACATTTACACTTTCCCCCGATATCACTCTTGATACTTTTTCCAACAATGAAAATCCTACATTCTTATTTAATACGTTGTCCCACTTATTTTTAACTTTTTTCCCAGTTTCGCCCAAAGCAGAATGTATGTTCACTTGAGCTTCCTTTACTATTGCTATTTTGCTACAAAGAGATTGTTTTTCACGTTCTAATTGTTCAATGCTTGCAGGTATGAAAGAAAAGTTTGATGTTATGTAGGCAATATCGTTTTTCACTCGTGAGTCATTCAGACAATCTTTCACTGCTTTCACACACGCTGCACTATCAGTTTCAGGTAATTTATCAATAACTGTGACCACTTCTTTAAAATACTTAGAATAATACACCACTGACTGAATCCAGGTTCCCCATCGTGTAACAACCGGCTGAGGTGGGAGTGGGATATCTGGAAAGTTCTCTCTGAATATTGAAATCCTGGATGGGGCTTTACAAAAACATTTTTTTGTGTTAGAAATAAACGAATTGACAAGAGGAAATTCATTCCGGATTGTTTCAGAAACCCTGTGAAGGCCATGTGCTAGACAGGTTACATGCGTGAGGTTAGGATAAAATGTTTTAAGAAGTGGAGCTGCAGCAACCATGTATGAGGCAGCATCAGTACAAAACAACAGAACTTTAGGATCGTCTATATTACCTGAGTATAAAGACTGTAGGCCTTTATTTACAAAATAAGCAATGGCTTGGCTATTCACTTTCGAAAGTTCCTTAACACATACGAGGTGTGGAATCGAAGGTCCATCAGGACTAAGTTTTCCTACTACCATATTTGCTATATACCTATTCATAGGATCTGAGGTTTCATCCACAGAGACCCATATGTAAGAATCACCTATATCCTCCCGAATGGAAGCTAAAGTTTCATTGTATATTCTGTCTAAGTAATTTTTTCTTAGGGTCGACTCAGATGGGATATTTTGTTTGCAGTATTTTTGTAAAAACTGTCTTAAAACCGGATTTTCAATTGCATTCCAGGGAATGTTAGCAGCAACAAACGCTCTGGTTAAATCAGCATAGAAATTGCTGCTGAGATTGGATGAAGTAGGCTGTGTTAGTAAAGTTTGTTGCAGTTGATTTTTCTGCTGAGCTTTAGCCTTATGAGCCGCTCCTTGCACATGCTGCTTTAGGTGGCACTTCTTTTCTTGCGAAATGTAAAGTAAACTGAATTAAAATAAAATCCTAATTGTTGTATTGCCGTATTTCTATCACAAAGTTAGTGGGTTCGAACAATCAAAATTTTAATGACCTGCAAATACTTTAACTATCGGAATTTAAAAGGTTAAAGTGTAGTGGTCTTAAAAAGAATTATACCTCAGGATAGCTCAGTCAATGTATAAATATTATAGGCCTACTCATTAAAATTAATAGAATTTATATATTTCAACTATTGTTACATACCTGTTTGCTACAAATCTTGCAGAATATTATTTTTCCATCATAAGTGAATTCTGAATATTCTGTTAGCCATTGCCGGATCAATGTAGATTTTGCACTTATATTTTTCGGCATTATCGCGTTAAACTTCACAGGAAAACGTTCTACCGCTCAAAACTTCTCAACACAAATAAGGTGAGGGAAAGAGCAACTGTTAACGAGCATTCAAATGAACCGTTGTTATTGAGATTCAATTGGACAAAATTTGTAACGGTTTACCCTACTAATTCGCAGTTTTACGACTTTTCATAAATATTTCAAAAACACTCTTCCTCCAAAAATTGTGATTTTATGACACTCTGAAGGGCAGTACAGCTAATCGGTTTCAGACCGAAAACAGTCATTTTTATAGTATAGTATATCTCTGAATCGGTAGCAGCACATGTTGTGATTGTTGCCTGCTTCAAAACTAAGGTTGGTTCTTTGTCGGCATTTATGCCTCCAAACATGTTAAATTCGGTGAAATCTATTGCGAGTGTCGTGAGATTCAAAACATTTTGTTTCCTTTATCAATGGTTTCATGGCCGGTGTGAAGCAAACTTTCCACTTTTTAAATGCCTTAAATTTCGCAGTGAATTCATGTTTAAATTATAAAAAGTAAGAGTAAAATGCGAAACTTTACAGTGAGTTAGGCATTTTTAGGCGAATATTAACAAATTAGGCTCTAATAACCGTTTTAGGGCATTTTAGGGCACTATAAAACTCTTTGAATACCTTTCAATTTCCATGAAACACAAATATTAATAATTATTTTTACTTTTCTCCTAAAGAAACAAAATAGGCATTTGCCCTAGAATCCGATGTCTGGTAATGACAAATTATTTGAAGAGTCCACTGCAAGAATGATGGATGTCACTTTCTTGTCGAAAATGAACCAAGACCGTCAATGCATAGCTTAAGACATATAGAATGTACATAGAGAGTTAAATGGCATTAACACTGATAGTCATTGTCCAGTAATGATCGGAAAATCTCAGTTAAGCTTTCAGCGCTAAACATTTCAAACTTCCAATTGCTTCTCCTGCAAAATGTATTCCAAATGACATTCATCATTCTTGCAGTGGATTCTTCATTTATTATTCATTACAATTTCAAATAACTATGACTAAGGTTCTGCCCAATATGCACATCTATTATCTCACTTGGCGATATATGTCAGAGGAAGAACAATAACTTTGTTTGAATACATCTGAAGTCTGACTATTGTAATATGTTACTAGTCAGCAATGTGTGCAATGGAGGGAGAAAGGAACTGACCACCCTACCCCATTATCTCCTGGCTTAGTTGTCTCATGATTGATGCCTTATTGGTGTCACTTATGAGGTTCAAACTGTCTTCGGACAGTTGAGTAAAGACCAAACAACAATTTTAAACAACTTATTGGCGTCACTGAAAGAATGAATGAAAGAAAGAAATATAAAAAAAAACAAAAGTGATACAGAGACGAAAAGAGAAAGGAAAAAAGAAAGAAAATTGAAAGAAAGAGATATAAAGAAAAAAAGAAAAGAAGAGATACAAAGGCGAAAAGAGGGAGAAAGAAAGAAAGAAATTTTGGATAAGATAAAATAGGGAGAAAGAAAAACAGAAAAAATAAAGGACGATCCAAAGAAGGAAGAAAGAATGAATGCAAGAGGATAAGAATGAGAGAAAGGGCTGAAGACATCAAAAATAAATGGGAATGATTAATAAATACAGGCAGTATAAAGACGTAAATAGTTAATTTAATACAGTCTAACTCTAAAGTACTGAACTGTGATATTAATTTCCAAAATTAATCCAATTTTCAGTAAAGAAAAATCATAATTCATTACAATTTCAGACAACTCACTGGCGTCATGTTGATGTGTAAATCGTTTCGACTATCGATTGCATTGTTGTCTCGAGACTAGGCGTCATGGAATGAGCAGCAATTATGAAGTATTAACGATTAAATTTAAATGTGGGAGAGTAAAGACAAATGAAAAGAAATATCAAACTTTTATTTCAAGTTCGAAACATCCTTACAATCTCAACCAGGCTTAAAATAACAATCACGAACACTATAAACGGTTCACGCAGTTACAGGGGTCGGTGAACTCCCTGTCAATTTTTAATGACTCTCCGAACTACAGGGGTTATTTGGCGTCCAAATTTAACGTAGGAGGAGGGAGGATGGCCGAAGAATTTTGGCTGAATCCCTCTATCAAGATTAGAAATCTAAATAACCGAGTAGTTTATACAGAGTCGTTAAATAACCAACTAAAATAATACAATTGGAAAGTACACAGATTAAAGAATAAAGGCAGAAGACCAACACATATAAAAAAGATCCAATACCCAATTAAAATCACCTTCTCAACACGTCGAGAGCAGTAAGTTAAAAGGGGTCGATTTCCTTGGTTAAGGGTTTTCCTGTTAATACTTCAGAAAAGAAGTTTAATACGTGGAGTTCTTAAGTGATTTCAAATACTAGCGGCACATTTAACTTGATGTGTTCAATATTCCAAGCGCCAGAGGATTCAGGAGGACGAAAGTAACATTCCACTTACACGTTCACCTTCGAGCAAAGATATGAAAACCTCTCTTGAAGCTTGGAATGACGCTGAGAGCTGTCTCAAGGGTCGTAAATGTTGCGGCACGTACAAATGTAGCAGATTGACTCACATTCACAAGGCACAGCCATTAACACTAAGGCTGGTATTACATTATCAAAGTTCCTTGACAAAGATCTTTTATAACATATGTCTTATAAAATATAATATATGTCAATGTAATGGGTTTCCTTTTATAAAAGCTTCTTTGACTATTACACTTTTACTACGTCATACTAGTTTTGACCAATAAAACGGTACGGAACGACGTGTTTCAACCAATCATGGTTGCTTATCCAACAATATCGCTGACTAGATGCATATTACACTAATCAGACATCAGATGTATACAAGCAATGTTCTTCCTATGACACACACCATCAAGTGAGATGTACTTCCTTATATAATAGATATACAGGGACATCATTTTATTTTTACTTCAATTTTTATTGTACCTGAGTTTTTGAATGTACTTCACTCCCACGCCCTCTACTAGTAAACTTCCAACCGTTCTCCACACAGAACCAAACTATAAAGTCAAAGTCGCCTTACGGTCATAGTAAACACAAACAGTACTGAAATAGTGAGTATAGTACGTTCCAAAAATATGTTCGCGTTTCCCTATGACGAAAGAGCTTTCAATATTGAATCATATTCTCGCAAAGGTACTGTCGTCCGTTTGCCTACGTCGCATCCCGGTTCCCCCATCCGCTTCAGCTTACCCTCCGTAAAGGCTAGTGGCTGGGCTGTCTTAGCTCTTTTCTGAAAACATTAATTTCTGTTAGGAATTGGACGTCTACATTATATTATACAATTGTTTAAAATAACTTAATAAAAAGCCCCGTTCATCAATTAATTGTCACGTGATTTCTCCCATTTCTACGACCTTGCGACATACCCACTTGGACGGACAGTAGATAGCATGTCTGACAATGAGTAATTTTATCTTTTCGGATCGAGCAGAAGTGAAGACTGAATTTAAGTACGTAAGGTAATTTTTTATAGAGCAGGTACAGAATTATTTCAACATGAGTTACTAGTACGAAGGACAAAACTGGTATTTGGAATTAAGTACAACAGTCTATAGTGCGATAATATGCAAAAAAGAACTGAAGCCTATATCGAAATGAACAGCCACCATTTTCAAAATTGTGTTTAAATATCCATATTATGATTATTTTTCAATTTAACTTCATTCTCTACATTGTAAGCTAATGTGCTGTAGACAGTATAATATACACTGCATAATGAATACGTTCGCATGGATAACTCAGTTCGTGAGTAAAGACACTTATTGTTATTTTTTTAGCAGGTTATTTTACGACGCTTTATCAACATCTAGGTTATTTAGCGTCTGAATGAGATAAAGGTGATAATGCCGGTGAAATGAGTCCGGGGTCCAACACCGAAAGTTACCCAGCATTTGCTCATATTGGGTTGAGGGAAAACCCCGGAAAAAAACCTCAACCAGGTAACTTGCCCCGACCGGGAATCGAACCCGGGCCACCTGGTTTCGCGGCTAGACGTTCTAACCGTTACTCCACAGGTGTGGACACTTATTGTTAATACAGTATTGTATTTTGATTAAAGAAGAACCTAATGAAAATTATCAAACTCAAAATTGCGATATTTCCTAGTTTATGTAAATGGATTAACTACTTTTCTTCCCTCCTATACCTAGTAAAGTGATTTGTTTGTATTTTATGCCGGTATTATCGAACTACAGTCGTGGAAGGGGGTAGCAAATGGTATTTCCTGTCCTCAATCGTTAATCAAAAGGTATAGCCAGGTTAATATTTAAAATGTTAGTAAAAATAAAATGCTGTCCCTGTACATATCGGCCAGAACCTCAGAGGATAGTCAGTTGGTATTAAACTAGGGTTCCGAGATGTCCCGTAAAATACGGGATCGTCCCGCTTTTCGCTAATGCGTCCCGTTGTCCCGAGAAAAGCCTTCGGGACAGCTTTCCGTCCCGTATTTTAGTAGTAGTATTTCAGTAGTATTTCAGTAGTAGTAGTAGTAGTAGTAGTAGTAGTAGTAGTAGTAGTAGTAGTAGTAGTAGTAGTAGTAGTAGTAGTATTTATTTATTTAACCTGGTAGAGATAAGGCCGTCAGGCCTTCTCTGCCCCTAGAGTTCTAAACTGAGAAAAAAACGGAAAAGTTACAACATCTATTCTATATTACAAAATACAAACATCGCTCTTCATCATTGCAGGTGACTGTAGATGGACTATTATGAAACAATATTATTGTGAGTTATTAATTTCTCAAAGCGAGTGATGGCAACACCAAACATTTAGTTGAAGTCTGTATGGATCTTTTTAAAAGTACTGAAGGAGAACTCTCAAATTTGAAGAGGGTAGTGGAGTTCATCTTGTGTAACCCTGGAACAAATGCGTTTGTCGAAGGATTATTTTCTCGCATGAGCGCTCTATGGACTGATGAGAAAAATAAATTGTCTGTAAAAATAGTAAAATCAATACTTGTTGTAAAATCATTCTTCAGTGAGGATTGTGTTGCTTTTCATGACATGATTCTTCAAAATAAACAATTCCTAAGTGAAATTAATTCTTCAGAGAAATATTGCAAGGCCAAGGCGGATTGATTTATAAGAATATTGCCACGTGAGTATCTTAATCTATTTTGTAGCTATTTCTGTAATACTTACTTACACACAAATGATTTTTAAGGAACCCGGAGATTCATTACCACTCTCACATAAGCCCGCCATCGGTCGCTATCCTGAGCAAGATTAATCCACTCTCTACCATCATATCCCACCTCCCTCAAATCCATTTTAATATTATCTTCCCATCTACGTCTCGGTCTCCCCAAAGGTCTTTTTCCCTCCGGTCTTCCAACTAATACTCTATATGTATTTCTGGATTCGCCCATACGTACTACATGCCCTGCCCATCTCAAACGTCTGGATTTAATGTTCCTAATTATGTCAGGTGAAGAATACAATGCGTGCATTTCTGCGTTGTGTAACTTTCTCCATTCTCCTTGTAACTTCATCCCTCTTAGCTCCAAATATTTTCCTATGAACCTTATTCTCAAACACCCTTAATCTCTGTTCTTCTCTCAAAGTGAGAGTCCAAGTTTCACAACCATACAGAACAACCGGTAATATAACTGTTTTATAAATTCTAACTTTCAGATTTTTTGACAACAGACTAGATGACAAAAGTTTCTCAACCGAATAATAACAGGCATTTACCAAATTTATTCTGCGTTTAATATCCTCCCGAGTATCATTTATATTTGTTACTGTTGCTCCCAGGTATTTGAATTTTTCCACCTCTTCGAAGGATGAATTTCCAATTTTTATATTTCCATTTCGTACAATATTCTAGTCACGAGAATTGGAAAAGCATCAGATAGAAACCGGCCTATACGGACTCTGCTGTAAGTTTCACCGAGACACATTTTAATTAATCGAACTAGTTTCTTGGGAATACCAAATTCAATAAGAATATTATATAAAACTTCTCTCTTAGCCGAATCATATGCCTTTTTGAAATCTATGAATAACTGATGTACTGTACCCTTATACTCCCATTTTTTCTCTAATATCTGTCGAATGCAAAAAAAATCTGATTAATAGTCGATCTTTTAGCTACGCCTAAAACCGCAAATAAGTTAGTAAAAACAATTTGAAAGCAACTTACATAAAGATGCATAAATTTAATGCAAATATGCTGCCTAACAATTTTGTTTACTATTTGTTTTACGTACCCTTAGTTAGTCAGTAAAGTGTTTGTGTAGTAAACTTTACTACACACACACACTTTGAAAGATTGACATTTGATGGGTGCGCATACTACACTTACTGATAAGTGTCCCGTATTTTTTTTTTTTAAATGTCTGGGAACCCTATATTAAACACAAAAATTATCGAGATCCTGGTGCACAGTCTATCAATTCATATTTAAGTGTTTCTATTCTCTCTATTAAATTGATTCTTATTTTACTATAGACTCATCCTTCGTATATTTTTTAAACATCAAAGCACATTCTCGCTTGCGTTCCCCAAGTCATGTGGGCGCCATATTTTATTGTCTAAGCGATAGTGGATCACTTAATACCCTCAATTGCACATAGTTTCCACATCTCCGTTAATTGTCTCAATATTGCACTTCAAATTTAGGTTCTTTATTGCTTTATCTAGGGTACCTACAGTCCTCGGGGCGTGCGATGCAATTATTGACCGCAAATAAGGGGGGAGGTGGTGGTGGTGGTGGGGGAAGGGAGCCAACTCTGTTGGTAAAATATGAACGAAGAACACAGCCATATATACAGAACCTTGACCTAGCTTTCTCGATATAAAACAATAAATGTTTCGTTACTTAATGTCTGACAGGCCTTATTTTAATGAAAGTCCGATCGTCAGTTGTTAACTTACGTCTGAATCATGAATGTTTCTTAAAACAAATGACTCATTTAAGTCGTTCCAGTTCCACTCTGTGTGCTACGGTACATAAATAAGATTGCCTGTATAACTACAAATATTTTAATTCATTGAAGTGTGATTTGACTACTGTCTTCCTCCGACGAGTTTAGTGCTGGGACATGAGGTATTCTTGCCATCGGTGCGGGGGGGTTGCAGGTAGATTCTTTTGTTGCTACAGCTAAGCCGAGCCGAGCGGAGTGGGAAGTATTAATCGTCCAAAAATATGCAGTCTTCAGTTTGTAGTAGTGTGTGAATATTTCATATACATATTGTTTACCTAAGCCTATGTAATTTTGTTATTAATATATTAAATATGTTGCAATTTTTGCTCAAACATCTCCCTGATCTTAGCTATGTTAATATTATACGAATGACTCATATTAAATTTTCATTTATATTATTGTAGCTTTATTATAATTTTTATGTTTATTTATTTTATTGTATTTGTATTTCTGATGGTGTGATGGCCTTAACTTCACCAGAATAAATAAATAATAGACTAAATAAATAAATAAAATGTTCTACAATACTTTCCTTCTCTGAACACGTAAGTACGAATGGTTGTATCTCTATCTCGCCAAAAATACATTAGAAAACTAATAGGCATACTGCTCTCGTAAATTGGGCGAATGTTTTCAGTATGATTGTACTTCTTTCCAGACTGCCGCTGTCACTGTTCCCTCTCACTCCAGTACCGCGCTAGACTAGTCGGAACCGCATTCCTCTCAGCCTTAAACTCCTCAGAGGATGACAGTGTACTGTCGTTATTTACTTGGGGCTTTGGTATTATTCGGTAAAACGATAGCGAACTCTGGAACTTATCTTGCCAAACAGACCAATCGTTTAATCGCCAATACTACTGGCGCTAGATAACAGCATAGTAGATACAGCATGGTGAAATAATCGATTAAAATGTAACAGGATACTTGAGAAAATTCCTATGACTGCGTGTAACATCTATATAGGAATTAGTATAATGGAATTAGGATAAATAAATACAGTTTGCTGTAAGATTTAATTCTGTCTAATGAACGGAATGAAATAACTTACGAATAACAATTAATTCTCCAATAATAATAATAATAATAATAATAATAATAATAATAATAATAATAATAATAATGCAATAAATATTGATGTGGATTGCAAAGAGAAGAGGCTGACCAGTAATATTTATATGAAACAACGACTCAAAGTCACGATAGTATAAAAATGTCAGAAGGAAGTGAAATAGGGAGGAGTAGGCCTACGACAAGAATGCCCATTTTCACCTACTCTGTTCAACATCTACTTGGAGATTTAGTGAAGAACTGTTTTTAGAACATGGGAGTGGTGATAGTAGGAGGAAGAAGAATAAAATGCTTAAGATTTGCTGATGATATGGCGTTGTTAGCAGAAGAGGTGATGATAATAAGGGATGTGCTAGTGGAGCTAAATGACAGCTGTGAGCAGTATGGGATGAAGATAAATGCAAACAAGACGAAGACCATAGTCGTCATAATAATAATAATAATAATAATAATAATAATAATAATGCAATGGACATTGATGTGGATTGCAAAGAGAAGAGGCTGACCAGTAATATTTATATGAAACAACGACTCAAAGTCAGGATAGTATGAAAAAATATCAGAAGAAAGTGATATAGGGAGAGGAGTAGGCCTACGACAAGAATGCCCATTTTCACCTGCCCTGTTCAACATCTACTTGGAGGATTTAGTGAAGAACTGTTTTCAGGACACGGGAGTGGTGATAGTAGTAGGAAGAAGAATAAAGTGCATGACTTGATGATGATATGGCGTTGTTAGCAGAAGGGGAGATGATACTAAGGGATGTGCTAGTGGAGCTAAATGACAGCTGTGAGCAGTATGGGATGAAGATAAATGCAAACAAGACGAAGACCATGGTCGTCATAATAATAATAATAATAATAATAATAATAATAATAATAATAATAATAATAATATTGATGTGGATTGCAAAGAGAAGAGACTGATCAGTAATATTTATATGAAACGACTCAAAGTCAGGATAGTATGAAAAAATGTCAGAAGAAAGTGAAATAAGGAGAGGAGTAGGCCTACGATAAGAATAATGCCCATTTTCACCTGCTCTGTTCAACATCTACTTGGAGATTTAGGGAAGAACTGTTTTTAGAACATGGGAGTGGTGATAGTAGTAGGAAGAAGAATAAAGTGCATAAGACTTGCTGATGATATGGCGTTGTTAGCAGAAGAGGAGATGATACTAAGGGATGTGCTAGTGGAGCTAAATGACAGCTGTGAGCAGTATGGGATGAGGATAAATGCAAACAAGACGAAGACCATAGTCATAGGAAGAAAAATAAAGAAAAACGTGCGAATTCTAAATGAGCAGTAGAGCAAGTGGACAGCTTCTAATACTTGGGTTGTACTATAAGCAGTAACATGAGCTGCTGCCAGGAAGTCAAAAGTAGGATAGGAATGTCAAACAAAGATTTTAATAGAAAAAAACCACATCTTCTGCGGACTTATGCAAAAATAACTAAGGAAGAGATTAGTGAAGTGCTTTGTGTGAAGTGTGACATTGTATGGGGCAGAAACATGTACATTACGACGAAGTCAAAAGAAGCGACTAGAAGCATTTGATATGTGGATATGGAGAAGAATGGAGAGTGTGAAATGGACAGACAGAATAAGAAATGATGATGTGTTGGAAAGAGTGGGCGAAGAAAGAATTATGCTGAAACTAATCAGGAAGAGAAAAAGGAATTAGTGAGAAGAAAATGCGTACTGAAGGATGCACTGGAAGGAATGGTGAACGGAGAAGAATTCGGGGCAGAAGAAGATGTCAGATGATACACGACATTAAGATATATGGATCATAAGCGAAAATATGAAAGATTGGAGAATGCTGAGTTTGCAGTGAAATACCTGGAGATGGGCAGAAAACTATGAATGAATGCATTAAACATAATGAACTATTGAGAAGCCTAAAGAACTGTTTTTCAGTCACAGACAATTTATTAACAATTGACTGATATACTGTATATAAATACATGAGAATATCTTGTAATTATTGTTCTTGTTATTAAATTTATCCATCTGTATTTGAGTAATGCGAAGTCTGTATTAACTTTCTAGAATTACGCATGTATTGTGCACGCGTCTGTTTTGGGCCCATGTCAAAGCGCAACTAGTGAATGGAGTCTAACCTTATATAGTCCCGTCGCTCTAATTTCCGGCAGCCAATCGCGTTGCAGGTCGGCTACATTTAAACCTGTGCGTCTTGTGATTCGCTGATGAAGACGTTATTCATTTCTTAAAGCTCAATAAATACTTAATATAATCGCCCGCCTTTTTGGCTCTTTCGTTGGCGTTCGCAGAAAGCACACGAAGACGTTATTTGCCGCTCAATTATTTGCTGAATTACAGTGCGTTTGATTTATTATCATAGGAGCTACGACATGATAATGTTTAACGGTGTGGCAAATAGATTCCTCGTATGGTAGCTCAGCAACGAAAGAACAAAAATGGCGAACGATACTACCTACCTAGACTTTATAGAGCCTTCACTTCCTAAGACGTAAGCAAAGAGGAGGAGTCACGCCGGGAATAACAGCGTCGCGAATATAATTATGGAAACAAAAAATATTTTTTCGACTATTGTTGTGCGAGTTAAGTCATTTTTAAATGACACTCTATAGTTTTTAATATCAACTGAAAGATCATATTTTTATGTAGTATTTCATTTGTTATTTACAGAAGCACTATGGTTGTGGTTTCTGTGGTAACAATTTAATTGCTGACACATTTTGCTAGTCCACGTGTTATGAAAACATTTTATTAATATTGGATCGGTGCATAAGTTCGTAGCGTAAATAAATACTTGGTTGCTATGGAAACATGGATAGCAGATGAATGAAATACAGAAAAGGCTACCAACTTTTGCACCGATCCAATATTTTATTAAAGGCTTCTCCTTGTTAGTAACATGTTCTGCTATTGACATGAAGTGTCGAACAATGTAAACACGCTTCAGACCACACTGCTGCTGTTTGCGAGGCGTTGACCGTCAGCTGTCGAAAACGAGTAACTCGTTGGTCGAAACTAGTCGTACAGCAACCGGCACGCGCTAAACATAACCTCAACTTTCATAATGTGACAGCTACAAGGTCGGCGATCTGGGTATAAACGACACGCTCTGAAACTAAAGCCATACGAACGTGCTTCAAGCGCTAGTGTTGCAGTGAATACAGGTTCGATTCTACGCAGGGAATTATAAATACGGTTGAACTTTAATATCTCTATATGCTTTCAGAAATGGCTAATACTTCGACTTATCGAAAATTCGAGATATCGAAGGTATGTCGAAAAATCTCAAGTGTCACCACTGCATAAATACAATATTGTAACTGCTATATTCAAGTTTATTTATTTTATTTGTTTATAGCCTATATATGACTTTTATTGTTGTACTCGATACGCAGGTTCATTGCCGCCCTTACATAAGCCCGCCATCGGTCCCTATCCTGTGCAAGATTAATCCAGTCTCTATCATCATATGCTACCTCCTTCAAATCCATTTTAATAGTAACCTGAATAATACATTAATTAAATGAATAATTGTTATGAAGGAGTGTCATTTTTTGGATACAATGGACATGGAATTAGAAGATGATGTAGATGTAGAAGAAGGATTTCGCTCTTTATTTAGTACAATGAATCCATGCTCATCGATTTACGTGAAAACGGTTGGCGACACCGACTAAACAAAAGAACGACCGTGCGATAAATTGATAGTGATAAATCGAGCTGCAGAAATTATCGCAATGTATGACCACAGTCTGGTATATACAGTCGCGAAGCTCAACACGTAGTAAATATGCAAACATTAGGTAGTTGCTCACCACTAGGATCGCTAATATCGCCTCATTACAGGCAATGCAAAATAGTACCGTCGCAGTCTATTGTTTCTAGCACCCTCAAAACTCAAGCTTCGTGACTGTATATAGTAGACTGTGGTATGACTGTGATTGGTTGGAATTCAAAATTTCATTACACTTCATTGCCCGAAAATTGAATGATGTCATATAAACGAAATAGTCAATATAAACGAACTTCAAAGCTAATCGCCCTAAAGAATAATAATAGTCAGGACAACTTAGGGCCGATTGTATGAATCATTTAATCTTAGATCAGAGGTTAAATTGATCCTCGTTCTAGCTGAACTTGGAATTTTGTGTTGTATAAAGTCTAATCTGAGAGTAATTTATCTTAAACTAAAGTCAACTTTGACTGAAGGAATTTCTCCGATTAAGTTAGAATTAGATAATCCAAGTTCAGTTATTTCTTTTCTGTTTTAAATAACGAGTAGCAGCTTGTGCAAATAAAATATCCATTATTACTATTATTATTATTATTATTATTATTATTATTATTATTATTATTATTATTATTATTATTAATAGATATGGTAGATATATTTATATATTTTTTTTCAATTTCTTGCCTTAATACACAAACATTCTTATATTTTATAAGGCTCTATCGTGTTCAGCAGTATCAAATAACATAACCTATAATTATATTATGTTTATAACAACTATTAATTATTCATGGATATGATAGGTACATTCATAAATTTTCAATTAACTGTATTACTAAAGGAAAATTGTCGTTTTATAAAGCTTTATTATGTTTAGCAGTATCAAACGCCATAACATGATAACAATTTGGACAACGGTCATTCCTCTTATTGTCCGCCATTATTTGCAATGCACAAAACAAACCAGTGTCTCCAATAGAGTGTACGGAAAGTCCCCAAAAAGTAATTGGAAAGTCGCTAGATTTTTCATTATTAACAAAGAAAGATTCAATTTTGTCACTATGGGGTGCTAAAAATGTCGCTAAATCCCTATTTAAATCATATAACATAATTGTCGCTACATTGGCAACACTGAACAAACCTGTACAACATGGCCCACGCATCACATACTTCACCTGTTTATACGATGTTGCCAAATCCTTTTCACATGAACTTAGATTGCATTTGAACCAAGGTAATTTGATCGCAGAAAAGTTTTATACTCGTACAATAGAAGAAGTGTCTGAACTCTGTTCACTTTCCGATCTTCGATCAAAGTTGATCTTTAGTCAGGAGTTTTATACAATTGGGCCTTAGTACAGTCTAGTATATACAGTCGCGAAGCTCAATACTTAGTAAATATGCAAACATTAGATAGTTGCTCACCACTAGGATCGCTAATATCGCCTCATTACAGGCAATGCAAAATAGTACCGTCACAGTCTATTGTTTCTAGCACCCCCAAAACCCAAGCTTCGTGACTGTATATAGTAGACTGTGGCCTTAGTGTCCTTCCCATTCCACTGCAACGACGAGTCCTATTATATGGTCTGTACTGGAGTTATTGTATCGCTATAAATTATATCTAACCGCTGAAAGACAGAAGTGGGATTAGTTCTGTTCCTGGGGGGGGGGGGGAACCGTTTAAGTTCTGTTCTCAACTTACAGTGTAGGAGTAATAATACTGTTATCTTCTTGAGGACGTGCCATTGAAAGGAAAACATAGTTAATTAAATTACAAACCTACGGAGCAGGCCTTTTCCACATTGTCTTTGGATAACCTCTGAATTTGAAGAAAAACATTACTACCAATCTCGACAGTACAGAGATATTATAATACGTACGGACTATTCCATATGAAATCGATCAGTAAAAAACCTCGCATTTTTTTATACTCTAATTTTTTCCCTATTTATACAAGGTACTGAGGAGAGTGCATTTTCAAAAACATACTATCGAAAGTCAAACGGTTTTCGTATTGTTGAGCGACAAATTTAGCGTATTTTATAAAAACAAGCCTCTTTCAGCGCTCTGAACTCTGGCAACATTTACTGCAAAACATTGAACGGGAGCTCATTTTGAAGCTGATATTTGGTAGGTTATGATAAGAAGTAATCCTTATTTTTATTATACACAGAGAGACAGATAATCTGATTTTACTTACTTTTAGGCTTTTTGCCCATTTGTAAAAATGTAAAAAAAATATTGAGAAAAAAACCTTGCATTATTAAGAGGGATTCGGCATTGTTTGCTTACTGGTATGGCAATAAGTTTCGAGGGTATTAAATATATTATTTTCACACGCCTGGACGTGAACGGCGCAGTACCGCACGCACTGGCCGAGAGCTGAAGATAAGCGAGCGTTGGGCGTTATTTTACTCCTGTGTTTATGAAAACTTGTGATAAAGCTAGTCCAGCTATGCGCTACTGGACGACACATCACGTGTTTGTCTCCTGGCCTTGCTTGTGTCGGCTAGCTCCCGTCTCACAGTCAGCTGGTTAGTTCACGCGCGTACTATTTATTTTCTTTATTTGATATTTTCAATATTTCTTACCAACATACCATCAGTAAAAAATGTGTTTATTTGTACTTTCAATGCGGAATCTAACTATATATTTTTAAAATAGTTTTTCGGTAGCAAAGCCGTTTTAATGAGGAAAAATCTAAATTTCTCCATTTCCATTGAAAGTAAGGAAATCTGTTTACACGTCAATATAAACTTTAACTTCTCAGCGTCAAAATAAACCATGATTTTGATCATTGGGTGAAAGGGTTTCGGAGCTACAACAGTTTAAGGTTGCAAATTTTATGAAAATACGATACATTTAAATATTTTAAATTTAAACACTATGAAGTTCTGATGCCTCAAACTTTGCACAAAGCATTGTATCACAGTTCACCACGTACAAAAAAAAAGTTTCATTGTATTTAGAAATTGTAAGGTCAATTTTCTCTATATTTCGGTCGATTTGAGATGGAATAGCTCGTACCTATGGTAAAATAACAGCCTATATCTGCCAACGCCATTCTTTATAATGTAACTGCATTCGTGTGTAACGGAATAAAGATAGACATATCTTGTAATTGCAAAATCTACTGTCTACATTATTGCCTGTCCACCATACTGCAAGCTGTCTTATTAAATATTATTAACAACGTAATTTGGTATAATCAGACCCCAGGGTATAGGTTATGCACGCACGTTCTACATAGATAACCAAATTCATTGTGGCACTATTCTGATATCAGGAAATATGAGATCTGTTTCGTTTCGAGAATTTAATAGAGCGAATCTAATCGCCTCTCTTCGGCCTTGCGTTGCTCAGCTGGAGGTGATCGCTTTGTTCTGCTTGAACTCTGCGAAACTGTCGACATGCCCCGCTGCGACGGATTTCAAACTCCCCAACCCGCGGAAGTCTATCGCAGATTAGGGAAATTCCTCAAGTTGCCATGGCAAAGTTGACAACAGAAGGTCGCAAACGGGAAATGCAGCATTTCAATGAAATGCATAGCAAATTGTAGGGCTTGAGCGTTACAAAATGGCCATAAAGTCTGCAAACATGGGGAAAAGGAGGGGAAGAGAAAGATACATAATAATAATAATAATAATAATAATAATAATAATAATAATAATATACTAATAATTATAATAATAATTTATATCATTTTATCTGGCAGAATTAAGGCCTTTTCTTCCACTCAACTAGATCTACAATTAATACAAATACATAAGTAATAATAATAATAATAATAATAATAATAATACACTAATAATTATAATAATAATTTATTTCATTTTACCTGGCAGAATTAAGGCCTTTTCTTCCACTCAACCAGATCTACAATTAATACAAATACATAAGTAATAATAATAATAGACTAATAATAATAATAATAATAATAATAATAATAATAATAATAATAACAATAATAATAATAATGATACAATAATAATATTAATAATAATATACTAATAATTATAATAATAATTTATTTCATTTTACCTGGCAGAATTAAGACTTTTTCTTCCACTCAACCATATCTACAATCAATACAAATACATAAGTAATAATAATAATAATAATAATAATAATAATAATAATAATAATAATAATTTATTTCATTTCACCTGGCAGAATTAAGGCCTTTTCTTCCACTCACCCAGATCTGCAATTAATACAAATACGTAATAATAATAATAGTAATAATAATAATAATAATAATAATTTATTTCATTTTACCTGGCAGAATTAAGGCCTTTTCTTCTACTCAACCAGATCCACAATTAATACAAATACATAAGTAATAATAATAATAATAATAATAATAATAATAATAATAATTATAATAATAATTTATTTCATTTTTCCTGGCAGAAATAAGGCCTTTTCTTCCACTCAACCAGATCTACAATTAATACAAATACATAAGTAATAATAATAATAATAATAATAATAATAATAATAATAATAATAATAATAATAATAATTTATTTCATTTTACCTGGCAGAATTAAGGCCTTTTCTTCCACTCAACCAGATCCACAATTAATACAAATACATAAGTAATAATAATAATAATAATAATAATAATAATAATAATAATACACTAATAATTATAATAATTTATTTCATTTTTCCTGGCAGAAATAAGGCCTTTTCTTACACTCAACCAGATCTACAATTAATACAAATACATAAGTAATAATAATAATAATAATAATAGTAATAATAATAATAGTAATAATAATAATAATAATAATAATAATAACAATAATAACAGGAAGAATATATGAGAAGGAAAAGTGACAAAGGAAGAAGAGATGAGCAGAAATAGAAAAAAAAAACAGGAAAATAAGAAAAAATAAATGATGACAAAAAGAGAAAAAGGAGGAGATAAGGAAAAGTTGAAAAAAAAAGTTGAGAAGAATGATAGGTCCAAATTATTGCTTTAGGGACCTTATTGTAAGAATACCGTATTTCAGTTTGTAGAACAACGTTCCAGTCATTTACTTATTGGGGCCCTTTTTCTATCAGCTTCGATTCATAAGACTATTATTTCAGTACATTTTGTAATTCGGAATTTCAATTTTCCTAGTGTGACGTCTCATCTGTTTGAATTCACTTAACGTAATAGCTTAGAATTTTATTTGTGTTCAAATTAATTAATGGGATTTGAGAGGAATTGTATTTTTAAAATAGTAATTCTGTTGTTTTAAATATTTTTACATTTATTAGTTAGCCAACTTTACAATTCATAGTTATGGTGGACCTACACGTTTTAAATAGTATAATTATTAAAGCCTTTTCAAGCAATAATAGAAAGATAAAATCATACCATATCTTCTTGGAAGTGCCTTAAATATAGAATGAACAGTAAGAAGTGTCATTAATTCCAGGGGGCCATTCTTTGAGATATTTCAAACAAAAAAGTTAAATACAATTTTGCTCGTTTTTGCTTCCTTTTCGAGATAAAAATTGTTTTATATGAAACATTTCATAGTATTGATTGAAGTCCCAATATACTCAGTCAATTTAAGAGAGCAATGTATTATGATAATAAATGATTGAAAGAATTTTAGTTTTGTCCTTTAAATGTGCAGAAATTTGATCCGAACAAATGTAACATTGAAAAGAATTTCTTTGCAGAACGAAAAATTACATTTGTGTGGGTTAAATTTCTGCCCATTTAAAGGACAAAACTAAAATTCTTTCAATCATTTATTATAACCGTGGCGAAAATGTAATCATGCGCCGAGCCACTGTGTTACCTGCAACGTGCATAGCACCTATGGAGGGAGGCGGACACCCGAAGGGGAAGTGAAGCAATTGTCTGACTTATTAACGGATTTTCATTTTCCTTCCGTCAAGCACTTAAATATAATTGTATACAGTACAAGGTTACAAATTAATGTTTAGTACGTGTAACGAAGAAAGAAATGAACAAGAAAACATAGGACACATTATCACAACCTAAAATTAACTGTCTTCAGAATGTCTCTGCGACAGAGTTTCAAAATCAGGAATTATATCACTTACTGCCAGTCGTAGTTGATCACGAAGGTACAGTATTTGTCTGTGAGTCACAATCTAAATTTGGTTTTTACTATTTTCATTGTTGAAAATAATTTTTCACAAATGTAAGTTGTAACGAACATGGCTTCAACAGAGCAAGCGAAAGAACGAAGCTTCGGATATTTGGCAAAGATTTGAAAGGTTGAACATTTGTCAAGTCCTTACATATAGCTTTCATTTAACATCACATTGTAAATCTGTGAGTTTAAATTGAAGATCTAACCGCATTATTCGTACCTCTGCTGAAAAAGGATCTACGTACAGAGATGACAATAATAATAATAATAATAATAATAATAATAATAATAATAATAATAATAATAGTAATAATTTATTTATTTATTTATTTATTTATTATTCATATTTGTGTGCTGAACAACAGCCAGAGGCCAATTATAGTTCAGCACAATACACAAACAGAAGATACAAAGGTGCAAAACAAAAATAAATAATATCATAAATAACAAAAACATACATGAATACAATTGAGTACAAACAGTAAAAACTAATAATCAAAACGAAACTAAACCTTAAAAGGATCTAAATTGTGCCCATGCAAATTGGCATATTTTATGCATCTACAGACTGGAGAAAGTGATTTTGAATTTCGGTTATAAAAAATTTTTTGAAATCTTAAACCTTTTGTAGGAATACGAAGGCTGATATTGTTTATGATGATAATAATAATAATAATAATAATAATAATAATAATAATAGTAGTAGTAATAATAATAACAATAATAATAAAAGGTAAAGGTAAAGGTATCCCCGTAACATGCCATGAAGGCACTTAGGGGGCATGGAGGTAGAACCCCATGCTTTCCATAACCTCGGCACTAGAATGAGGTGGTGTGGTCGGCACCACGCTCTGACCGCCTTTTAACACCGGGAAAGACCCGGTACTCAATTTTATAGGATGCTGAGTGAACCTCGGGGCCGTTCTGAAAGTTTGGCAACGAGAAAATAATAATAACAATAACAACAACACTTATTTCCTCGTAATACTTGTGAACAAATCATACATTTAATATTCTCATCATATTGGCAGCGAAGAAATGCGTCCTCCCATCCTACTTGGAACTTTCGTTTTTGTAGAGGTACATGGTTTCGAGAGAGACATTGCGACGATACGCCACTCGCAGGTCAGAGATAAACACAAATGGAACGGAGTTTGACTCCAGTAAGTGAGAGGGTGGGGCTTGTGGAAGGTAGGAAGCAAGGGAAATGCACAGCTATCATTGCGAGCCACAATGTGCTCGTGAGTCACATTTTCGCCACGGCTGATTTATTATCATTAGAGTCCTGCCTTCAGTCATTTTGGATACAAGTTAGGTATAAGTCGAGCATTTCTAACCTCCCTGTGTACGAAGAGCCCTGTCAATCAAAACATGCAAGCAACAGCGATTCAGCCTCCCCGGTACTGTAGGCCTACTGTGCGTTTACATTGTGAACAGTAGGTACGATATATGTCACAGTAGTCATGAGACAAATTATTATTTTACAAGACTCAATAAGAATAAAGTATTTCTTTTAAGTCAACAAATATTTTTACAATAGGCCTAAATATATTGCAATTACATACTGTAGAACGTCGTACAGGTTGGAATTATTAGTTGAAAAGACATACATCTCATCAAAAAAACTATACCTTCTATGAAGTTTACGAGCGTCTATGCATTACAATAAATTACCATAAACATTTTCAGATTCTCTTATGCGAGCTACCACATTTTCATAGCAGGGCAGTAAATGATATCTACGTAATGTTGTTTCACAAGGAAGTTTTCTTTCTGTATATTTTTCCATTAATTCTTGAAAGTGATTATTTTCGATCTTTTCAAATGGAATATCCGCTAATACCAACATTTTAATAATAATAATAATAATAATAATATTAATAATAATATTATTAATAATGATTTATTTAACCTGGCAGAGTTAAGACCATACGGCCTTCTCTAATTCTCTAACACTCAACCAGGAGTAAAACTGCGTTACAAAAAAAAACACTACAAATTTACAAAGTACACTACAATTTTACACACAAAACTGAATAAGATAATAATAATAAAATGTAAACAACAAGTAAGTAGAAATCAGACATAATATATAACATAAAGAAAGAAAAAATCATAATAAAATGTGGACAGCAGGTCAAAATAAATGAGACATACAAAGTATAAAAAAATAAGATAATTATTGATAATAATAATAATAATAATGATAAAAATAAGAATAGTAATAATCATAATGATGATAATAATAATCATAATAATAATAATAATAATAAAAATAAAATAGTGCAGTGCAAATCACACAATGAATACAATATTTTTAAGTACACACAGTAAGGAAAATTATGATTATATATAGCTCAACTTATCACATTATAGATATACCATTATCGGAAAATATGAAAACAAAAATACAAAATAAGTTAAATATCACTAGAACATTGTGAATACGTGGAAACATGCAATACAACACTTGTCATAATAGTAAGTTAGTTTGGCAACTCGTCATAAGATAATCTTCCAACTTGGATTTGAAAGATTTCAATGTTCGGTAGCCCTTGACTTCAGGCGGCATTGTAAAATTCAGAACGATTAGCGGGAAAGTCGGAAGTGGACGGCACGTTTCCATGCTTTGTGGACAATTCTTTTACACGTGTAACATGTGTTTTCGTGTTGTAATGTTTCTCTATTGTTTATTTCTATGTTACATACCTTACGAAAATGTTTTCTTCTTTCTGCACGAAATACTCGTTACCAAATTCTTCTATCAGAGCACTGATCGTCAAACGCCTACCTTCGGCTTGTTTTGGCATGTTGACCGCGTACTTCATTCACTCAACAGCAGAACGCAACTGTGCAGATGAGGGTGGTGCCACGGAGCTATAGGGTACTCTATATACACGTACACTGCTGAGGGTTGCTTGGAGCGTTTAGGTAACCAAAGACAGGGCTCTAGTTACACTGAACAACAAGAATTTTGCTCCGACTTAAAATAAAGTGTCCCTTATGGTTTGATGTGCGCTGAATCCGAAAATGCATCTCTTTTCTTCGTATTACGTAAGGCAGTGATGTCAAAGCAAGCGCATTTTTCTGACCTTGACATCGTGCGCGGACAGCAAGTGCTAAGTATGGAAAGAGGAAGGGTTGTGTATATGAATAAGCAACCTGTTGGATTAAGAAAACAGTGGTGCACAAATTTCAAACGGAACGTGAAATTTTATGTCGTTATTTTTATATGGCTACTTTCTGTTTAATATTATCTATATTGTCTGTAAAACAAAAGTACTAACACTGATTTCTTAATATTGCACTTTTGTTTTAAATCTTAATAACATAATAGAGAGTTACGAAGGAATATTCACTTAAATTCCATAGTAGTATAATATTATACTGTATTAAGTGGATGAAACACATCATTCATAAAGAAAGTGAAATTCCAAAAAAAGAGATTGAGTATGACATGATAACTTGGAATTTATATTGATGGTATCTTTAGCCTTACAAAAGTAACCAATAAATTAATCAAAACAATATTACAGTACAAAGCAAAGTTACCTAGGTACTGTATCTGTTTTAAGTGTAACTAATATTACATAACAAAACTCTTATCGTATTATGCTTTTAAGGTGATATTTGTGAGCAACTTCCTATCATCAGAATATTAAATTATTTTCTCGAAATCTGCTGAAGCTATAGAGCTGACATTTTTACAACACATGGGCACGTATCTTTTGCTTATGATGTAACAGTAGTTGCTTTGTTAATTCATTCCCTTACAAACAATTTCCATGCGAATATTTTCAAAATTTTCAATACACTGTCTTCAGTAATAGTATATACGGTATATTAGATTTACGAAAACATTCTGTAAGGCTACTAAATAAATAGGCCTATACCTGAAAATTTCACTTTTCTATACGAAAAGTTGAGAAAATATTTCTTTTGAATAAAAAAAAAATCAAACTTGTGAAAAATGAACATTAAAAATTAAAACTTACATTCTTATAATGCACTTATACTTCTCAGGCAAATCTAAAAATTACCATGGATACAGTTTTAATAAGTTCTCTTCCCTTTATCTATTGAATCAGTGCTGGCCATCCCTGAATATAGCTCGACCAAGCGGCATATACCACCTCTTTCGTCTATCTCTTTCCTTTCCGCTGTAAAGCGCTCAGGCTCTCCTGGGCTCTAAAGCGCGCGCTTGCTCCTGTGGGCATCAATTGACATGCCTGACGTAAGGTTTTTAAGATATACTACAATTGAGGACCGTTTTTGCAAAACCTGCTAACTGCAAAATTTTCAAAATTGAGATTTTGGTGAATTAGTTAACATAAGACAGGCCTCTACATGATGTTAAAGACTTCGTAGGAAAATCTTATGTTAAAGTGTGATCGTTTTTTCAAAACTTGCTTTCTGCTAAGTGGAAGTTATAGCAAAACTTACAGTTATTTCAGTTTTTTGTGTCCCCTATAAAATTTAGTTTTTACAGTTAGCAAGTTTTGCAAAAACGGTCCTCAATTTCACTTTTCGATAAGCGCTCCCCCAGGAAATATCTGGCGCGGGTTGGGGGTATAAACCAAAACAAAAGCTAATGTATTTTATGATTTTATGACTTTTCCCGGTTTCTTATGGTTGTTGGCATATTCTTTTGTACTTATAATAAATAAACAGATATTGGGTCCCTTCTATTAAGTAAATTTCATAACGGTTCAAAGTGAGATCTATTTTTTTTATTTTAGTAGGTTATTTTACGACGCTTTATCAACATCTTAGGCTATTTAGCGTCTGAATGATGAAGGTGAAATGAGTCCGGGGTCCAGCACCGAAAGTTACCCAGCATTTGCTCATATTGGGTTGAGGGAAAACTTCGGAAAAAACCTCAACCAGGAAACTTGCCCCGACCGGGAATCGAACCCGGGCCACATGGATTCGCGGCTAGACGCACTAACCGTTACTCCACAGGTGTGTACAGTGAGATCTATGGAACGAACAAACAAAGGTGTGGTTTTCATTATTTAAAGAAATGTTTACCAGTTTGAGTGAAGGCAAATTAAAAGAGGGCATTTTCATCGGTCCACAAATTCACAAAGTTATGGCTGACCCTTTGTTTGAGGAAAAACTTTTCGTTACAGAAAGAATGGCACGGCGCGCTTTCAAAGACGTTTGCTCAAATTTCCTTGGAAATTCTAGGGCAGAGAACTACATAGAACTTGTTATGGAAGCCATGTTAAGTGCATATGACAAAATGGAGTGTCTCTCAAAATACACTTTTTACATTCTCATTTGGATTTCTTTTCTCCTAACTTTGGAGCGGTAAGCGATGAGTATGGGGAAAGATTTCAACAAGAAATATCTGAAATGGAAAGGCGATATAAAGGAAGATCATCATCCAGCATGCTTGCAGACTATTGTTGGTTCCTTGTAAAATACAGTCCCAGGTCTAGTTATAAACAGAAGTCATCCAGAAAATTATTTTAAATGGAAGTTCAAATTCCGAGATTTTTCTCATTAAACGCATGAAATATTTTATTGTTGTAGTGTTTCAAGCTATGTAACATCATTTTTGTATCCGGTACACATTTTTCAAATATTTTGAGGAATTTTGAGTCCCTCGTGTGTTGTAATTTTATCAGTAGCAGCGAAAAATTAAAAACACATAAGTATTGTCATAAAAAATTCAATTCATTTTCTCCAGAAAATGGTACGTGATGGAGCAATTTGGATTTTTAATTCAAATTTAGGGCACACATATCAGTAATAATCACCTATTTTTATTTCGGAGCAAGACAAAAAGTAAAAATTTGTTGTTCAGTGTTATCAACAGTAATCTCACTAGAGGTTTTGATTTATCTAGAGAAAATCAAAACTCGAGTGGGATTTAATTGACTATTACATGATTAGAAGAAAGTATATAAAGATTAGAAGTAACAAAGTACTCCAATACAATAAAATATTAATTAACTTACGAAAATACAACTGTCTTCAAATGTATTATTGTACCATCTCAACGTTACAAATATTACGCTAGATGACAGTAGTGTGTTATGATTTGGTGTTTTCTTGTTATCAGTTGTGCCAACTATGGAATCTTCATTGAACTCTGTGGACGGTTACTGGTCAAGAAGGCTTTGTTGATTCAGTTTCATTTTTATTATAACAGTTGCATTCCACTTGAATTATCCGGATCCCAGTAATCAACGTCACTTGACAGATGATTTTCAATAAATCTTAGTATTAAACAATCTCTGATACGTGACTATCCATAATATCATATAGCAGAAGCTATAACATAACCTAAATAATATAAACGAGTGTTAGAAAAGTTTTAATTAGAAATGATGAAATAAACAAGAAACATTTTAATTAACGATGCTGAAATAAAAAATAAACATGAATAATCTTAAAAGAAACAATTATTGAAAGTAGGTACAATTTTCAAATTTGAATGTTTTAGTGGTTGGTGGTTCAGTTGATGTTATATTGGACGTGTGCGTAAAAGAAATGAACTCATTGATGTACATGGTGTATCCCTCAACTTATTCAGGATTTCCGATTGGTGCTCTTCATTTATTTGTAAATAGGGATTCAGGGAAGATGCATAGCTATGACCAGTGATCTTTATTAATTCTTGTTCTTGAATGCCAATGCGAGTCATATTTGAAACTGCTGTGCATCGACTGGAGTGGTTTGTAATTTTCTGTCTTTTTTTTTTTTTTTTTTTTTTTTGACGTCCAGACCAGTGTAGTTTGAAATGTTGGCAAACAAAGAAACAAATGCTAGGGTAGTGATAAAAATAAACAAATGCTAGGGAAGCGATAAAATTAAACAAATGCTAGGGACGCGATAAAATCGTGCGATAAGCAGTCATGATTGGTTGAAAGACGTCCTTTATTGGTCGAAAGTAGTGTGACGTGGTAAAAGCGTAATAGTCATAATACACTGCTCTCTTAAGCCGACTGAACATATTGGAAATTAAATCAATGACTTTCCCAAAACGCCCTATGAAGTGTTTGGTATAAAATAAGAACAATCCCTTGAAATTAATTACATTTCTTACGGTTCACTGTGTATATGATGTTAAAGAATTACCTTTGTGTCGGTATTTGATACCGAAATATTCAGCTTTTTGTTTCTCCTGTAAAATGTTAAAATGATAAGTTGGCAATCCTTTGAATAACAGTTCCAATTCTTTGAGTGGGTTTCTGCAGTACTTGGAAACTAGTTGTCACCCACGGGCTGTAAACAAGGAATAATTAATGACGAACGTGGAGCACGACGTAGTCGATCTTCAAGAGTTGCGAAGTGGTCTAAGTGATCATTATTCACGAATATTAATTGCCGTTTGCAAATACCAACCGCATTCCTTTGCTGGTGCATAAAACGTATCGTTTAATTCTGATACTCTGAATTCACTTCGTTGCTTAGTCAGCCAATGGAATTCATTCACAGAACAGTACTGCGTCACAGAGAGAACAGAAAGTGGCATAAAACTGTAATTTATCCTTCTGTTATGTTCCTGTTTCATATTTTCCCTTCTTCTCTTCGTCTTCATAATTTTCTTGATCAACTTATTTTCTTACTTTTAATTACTCTTCATTTATTTTATTTTTTCCTTCTCCTTCATCTTCCGGTTTGCGTCGTTTGTATTTTTCTTATTTTTATTCATCCTCTTTATCAGCATAACTATCTATATCTTTCATTTTATTGTCGTTTGTTGTTTTTTCTTCCTTCATATGTACTCCTTCACTCTTGTCTTCTTCGTCATCGTCACCTTCCAATATCTTCTTTTTATTATTCTTCACAATCTCGTCATTTCTTCCTTTTCCTTCTTTATGTTCCTTTTATCATTCACCGTCATCTTCTATTTCTCTCTTTCTTTATAACCTGTTCTTTAACAGAAATAGGGGTTTTCCCTCAACCCAATACGAGCAAATGCTGGGTAACTTATGGTGTTGGACCCCGGACTCATTTCACTGGCATTATCACCTTCATCTCATTCAGACGTTAAATAACCAAAGCTGTTGATAAAGCATCGTAAAATAACCTACTAAAATAAAATAAATTTAACAGAACTGTATTAGGTTATCTATTCGTAATTGGTCAAAATAGTGATAGATCAGTTTTTTCTTGGATAGGAGGACGTGGCGAACTTCTTCCCTATTTCCCCAGTACTTTCCATGCCGTAAATTGGGGTAAATTTGACCACAAAAAAAAGGATTTAAATCGTGTTATAAGATGCAATGAACATAATAACTTATTCATTGTTTTTTCTCCGTTTATTAAGTATTTCTTATTATTTTAAGCCAAAAATAAGGCTGATATAATCGTTTATTCTATTTGTTTATGATCACGTTTACCCCACTTTAGAATATATCTCTTCTTCAATTGGGCTCCGAATCTGTAAAAGCTCTTTTTTATAGAAACAAATAATGCTTCTTAACAAAATAAAATCTAATTCAACCTAAAAATAACTCAGAAAAAACGAACTACACCTCGCTGCTCTTCACAAGTAGACGATGTTAGCACACGTTCCATCTTTACTCAGTAGTTACCGCTCGCTCCGCCAGGGTGACACCTAATCGAGCCAACTTTTAACGTCCTAACCAAAATAGTATACAGTAAAGAAATTGTTGTGCGTTACTTTCCGATCCTCACTAGTATTTGAAGGTTAGGTTAAGTGTTATTCAATAAATAGACTTATACCCAAATTACCCCACTATACCCAAATTACCCCGAACCACTCTATGTGAAAAACAGAATTAATCTAGGCTCCGATATTGTATGAAAATAAGTAGCTGTGGAAAAGATATAATTGTATAACGGTCACTCACAGGATTAAAGATCAGTGACTGAACACAGGGTTAACCGCAGATATGAATCTCTAGCCTTTCACACGAGTGCCAACAAAGTAATTAGCGTCTACACAGGCCAGCGATCGTCGCGGTTAAGCGACTATTCAGGAGAAAGGGACGGAGGGGAGAACTCCAGTGCTGTGACTCTAATAGATCACGATCCTGCCGTAACCTCCCGGTGGGCTTAGCCATCGACAGAGCTCAGGCGGCAGAGAGTTGACCTACTGATCCGGAGCTGCGCTAGGGTGTGGGTTCGATTCCCGCTTCAGTTGATAGGCTGGTTGAGTTTTTGACGTCTGGCGTCTACAGTCAGATCCGTTTGAGTATGGATAATATTAATTTATTATTGTAAAGCTATTATGATAGTAGGGAAAATTTCTTGCTGGTTATATTATGATTAAAAGATGGGAGTTCCCATATATGACAATCAACAATGCATAATCTGAAAGGACACATGAAAATCGTAGATGATTAAAATGGCTACTACAAATCAATAGAGGGCACAATGTATTCTTTGGTATGCTAAATTTGAGGGTGTTAAAAAAGTTCAAAGGGAATTTCGACGTGAGTATGGTGTGCGTAATGTACCTAAATACATTTACATAATGTTATGGTATGGAACATTAGTAGAAACAGGTTCTGTGTTAAAAAAAAACATGCAGAAGGTCGCAGGCGAAACCCAGTACGAGAAGCAAATATCTCTTGGCTTGGCCCCCAAACTCCCCAGATCTAACCCCTCCTGACTTCTTCGTGTAAAAGACATTGTCTATTCACAGAAACACAAGAGCATTGATGATCTGAGAGTAAAAATTACTCAAGCATTTCAGCAAATCACCCCTCTTATATTACAACGGACCTGGGCTGAATTGCATCACCGTTATGAGTTCTGCAGGGTGCGTAATAAGAAAAAAAAAATATTTTGTGGAACATAAATTCGACTTCGGTTACCATGGAAATACTTTCGTCATACCCGATAAAATCAACAGTGTGAACGAGTTCATTTCTATACACAAGGGAAGTCCGCATATATAGGTACAGTGAGGGTCTTTAAAATACGCATGAGAATGATTTAATCCTAACGAAACTGAGTGAAAAAGGAGCCGCTCAGCCGCCACGGTTGTCTAGTGACTAGAGCGCTGGAATTATAATAATGTGGACCCGGGTTCGATTCCTGGCGTAGCACATGGGTGAATCCAGAAATGCATACAGAGTGTTAGTTGGAAGACCTGAGGGGAAAAGACGTTTGAGGAGACCGAGACATTGATGGTAGGATAATATTAAAATGGATTTGAGGGAGGTGGGGTATGATGATAGAGACTGGATTAATGTTGCTCAGAATAGGGACTGATGGCGGGCTTATGTGAGGGCGGAATGAACCTCCGGGTTCCTTAAAAGCCATTTGTAATTAAGTACGGTATGTAATTTACTAAAAATTTAGTTGAATTAAGGGGACACTATGGTGAAATAATGCTGAAGAATTAAGAAAATAAACTTTTTTGTTTAATGATCATAATTATATTTAAGACTTTTAAATGATCTAGCCCTAGCCATATAATCAAATTTGTCCAAACATACGATGAGTGAGATGAGAGAATTTTTTTAATGCTCTTTTCTCGACTTTTAAAGTTTAAGCAGTTCCTTGAATAAAATTTAAAAATCTCCTTGCACAACAGTTATTGCCAGATTGGTCTGAAACTTCTCACAGAGGTCAACTGAATGTTGATAAATAAAATTTAATTAGCTTTTGTATGAAATATTAATATTAAGTTCGTTCGGGAAATATTCATATTGCATTTAGAATAAAATATGCTCTAATGGTAAATTCGTGAAGTTTAAAAATATATTGTGACTCCTATTTAAACTGAGTTCAAAAAGCTACTTAATTTTTATTCCATTACTTTTTTCAAGGTTTTCACCAAATATGAACTAAACATTTTTAAAACTTTCACGCAAGGCGCCTTCTGGTGACGTCAATATAAAATTAATTCATAGTGTTCTGGCCAAGGGCAGATATTTCACTGCAAACCCAGCATTCTCCAGTCTCTCCTATTTTCTGCCTTCTTCTTTGTCTCCTCATATGATACATATATCTTAATTTCGTCTATCATCTAATATCTTCTTCTACCGTTTACCATTCCTTCCAGTGGATCCTTCAGTACGCAGTTTCTTCTCAACCAGTGACCCAAACAATTCCTTTTCCTCTTTCTGATCAGTTTCAGCATCATTCTTTCTTCATCCACTCTTTCCAACACAGCTTCATTTCAAACTCTGTCTATCCATTTCACACGCTCCATCCTTCACCATATCAACATTTCAAATGCTTCTATTCGTTTCTCTTCACTTCGTCCATGTTTCTGCCCCATACAATGCTACACTTCACACAAAGCATTTCTTCCGTAGTTCTTTCTCCAGAGGTCCGCAGAAGATGTTCCTTTTGCTATTAAAAACTTCCTTGGCCAGTGCTATCCTCCTTTTGACTTCCTGGCAGCAGCTCATGTTATACTGCTTATACTACACCCCAAGTATTTGAAGCTGTCCACTTGCTTTACGTCCTGATTTAGGGGAGAGTCGGGTAGTATCGGACATCGGGTAATATCGGACAGTGAGTTTCTTTCATCTACTACACGATGATAGTACCTGATTGACATGGTTACGTTTCTATGATGTCGCATAGAGAAACGTAACCATGTCATTCAGGTACTACCATATGGTGGTAGATGAAAGAAACGCACTGTCCGATATTACGCGATGTCCGATACTACCCGACTCTCCCCTAGAATTCGCAAGTTTACCTTCTTTACTTTTCTTCCTATGACCCTATATTTTAAAAATATAATTTCAAAACTATTATCCCTAATGACACCATACTTTGTACAGATGATAGCATTGTAGGCTTGTTTATGTAGTTTAAATTTCACCAATTTTGGATTAAAATTGTGAGAGTTTTAAAAATCACATATTTCCTCTTAAGGTGGAACCTTTCTGGATAAGAAGATTTCTCGGCGAGAAGCAGTAACTTGATTGCTTTGCAAAGAAATAAACTTAGTAAAACAGATCTATGTCCGGGTAGGTTGTAAAATTACAGGTCCAAGTCAAAACATTATGTTGAAATAAATGTATTTAACAATATTTTCGTTCTCGTTGTCGTTGTAGTTTTCGTTCGCTGTTTATTGTGGATCAGCCTTTAGTCTGAAGACTAGTTCACAATAAACCGGGAACGGAAACGAAAACGAGAACGGTAATATTATTAAAATAAATATATTTAAATGTGAGCATTCACAAATTAACTACTCTGAATGCTCACATTTAAGTACATTTATTTTAACATTATTTCCGTTCTCGTTGTCGTTTCCGTTCCCGGTTTATTGTGAACCAGCCTTTACAGTCTAACTCTTATTTAAGCATCACGCCAGCTGTGAAATCACTGACCTAGGGTTCTGCGGCGCACGCTCAGTAGAGGACAATCACTGGAACATTACTACAGCAACTGACTCAAGGACATTCTGCGTTCCCGTGAAATTCACCTTCACTTGTTTAGAAATACTGCGGTAAGCGGAGAGCATGCGCCGACTACCAAATCAGCGGACCTTGCTGCACGATGTTCCTTCAAGTCCTCCAGCATCACTTGCATTACATCAGTAACCCATATATGCTCGAGTGGATTCGATAATCAACTACGTGGGAGTCGGCCTGCATTGTGATCTGTATCTGGCTAATAACAATGCAGTGGCGATATCTCGGGCAGTTACATTAGCCAATATTTTTAAACCTGCGACTAGGATCACACGCAAGTTTCTGACAACTGGTGAACAAATTAGTAGATATAAATGAAGCCGCTTACAAGTGGAGGCCATCCCGATGCCATGTAACTTGGAATACCTTCACCGATTACAACATGACGACTGAGTCCATTTGTTAAAATGCTTAGTTGCGTAAATTTCTGGTTTCGAAATATTTTAAAGACGATATCCTTACACTTAGAGTGCGATGTCCTCAATTTTTGCCATTTCGATTATTTATAATATTTTTCTTACAAAAACAATATACAGAGTGTTCATTAAGTTTAATAGTTTAAATTAAATGTCTAAAACAACATGTATAGACAAGGTTAGTTAAATCACAAAGAGATTCTACAATCAAAAAATCCGTCAAGATTATAAAACGGATTTAAAATTAACCAACTAGAGGCGTAAAATTTGAGAGCAGCTCTGCTTGAATTAAAAATATGTGATGGAAATTTATTTGCAACCCTCAATGACATTTGGCAAAAGTTTTTGTGATTTAGCAAGTCTATTTTACTTGACCACAAAAGGAATGAACTAATTACAAAAGAATTGAAAATTACACCTATTCATGGACATCTCAACCACTATAGATAAAAATGGTTTAACCATGTCAATAGGATGGACCGTTCCAGACTCCCAAGACAAATTCTCCGCTATATATCACATGGAAGACGATCTTTGGGACGCCCCCTGAAAAGATGACGGAGACCGTAACAGGTCACTAGGCCTAATACCTGCAAGGACGATGATGATGATGATGACGATGATATGTTATGATATTAAAATCAGTTCCTTGTCTTGTGTCATAGGAATGAATATTATTTCTTAATGTTAAGTTGGAAAATTATCTTCAACATACAAATTTAACTCTAGAATATATAAATTTATTACAGTCAAGATTTTATTTTTCACAAATGACCCGTTCAGAGCAGAAGTGGTGTAAGTCAAAAATGGGTAATGAGGGTTAAAGTAAACATTCTGTAAAATACAACGCAAAGTAGCAATTAATATTCAATTTATTTAAACTATTAGTAGTCAGTGGATAGCAAGAAGGTCATATTAATTGCTACTTTGCGCTGTATTTTACAGAATTTTTACTTTAGACCTCATTATCCAATTTTGACTTACACCAATTTTGCTCTGAAAGGCTCAAATAATGGTTTACAATGTTCATTAAAAGCTACATTTGATAAAATTCTTATGACCCTTTTTTGAAGCAATAGGACCCTGTTTATAAAAACACTGTTGCCCCATTGCAATATTCCATAGGTAAGAGTAACTTACCTACTTTAAAAGTAAGCAAAATAAGCATCACGAATATAGTTTTCAGGTAAAACAGTTTTTAATCTCTTAAGGAGAAACAAAGTTCTTGAAAGTTTAGTAGAAACATGATCAATATGACTTTCCCATGTCAACTTGGAATCAACAATAATTCCTAACATATTAAACTGACTTTGTTCATGATCGGTCTCCTTAAGAGTAAAAATCACACGTTCAGTTTTAGCTGGGTTAAAAAAAAAATCAATTTGCATTAAACCAAACTTCAGCATCTCTTAAATTGTGTTGAGCAAAGCTTTTCAAGTAGTTAATATCACTAAGTATGGAATATTACTCACAATGTCTTAAATTTTAACTTTACAAAAATAAGTTTAATAAATAGTTAAAAGACACGGAAGGGGTGAATGGATTTGATGGGCAGTTTATTAAATTTTTTACGTATTCATACGTAAAATTTAAATGGAGATTCGGAATACGTAAATCTTAAAATTGGGTGCCGTTTAAAAAAAATGTTTATTGTTACACCCTCCAGAGACCGTGCATCAACCTCTGTTAATGTAACCACTGGTTAAAATTTCCACCTAACTCTTGGTTAAACAATTTTACGGTGCATCGACCTCGGTTAGGACTTGAAGAGGAGGTTAACCGCTGTAATCTATAATCAGCCATCTTCGAGAGGTTAAAGAAGATAATCAATTAGTAAACCTATTGAAAGAAAATGGCGGCCAGATCCAGAGCTCATTATTTAGAAGACAATTTATTACTGTATTTGGATTACTTTGATAGGGGTGATGGCGAACGTGACGTTTCATAAGTCGAAAGAAAGAATTGTTAAGAGGAACTAGTGACAGAAAATTTCAGAAGAGATTTTATTTGTCAAAATCTGCCTTATTATTTTCAATAAATGGATCACTTGGAATAACCACAAATAGTCATGTTTATCCTACGAGTCTGCTGCTTACATTACAATTCTGTGCAGCTGATATTTTCAGTATTTTAAGACGGGACACTCGAGTATCTCTTTTCGTACTTTGCAGACTTAACGAGAAGAGGTTATGGATGGACCTTAGGGTATTGCACAGTTCCCTGGTATGGCTAGGATCCTGGATTGTACACACATTCTTACTAATTTTTTTCAACATTTTCCTTCATGCATATACCATCTCTTTTTAAGTTAATACATTTAAATCTAGCAATTAAGTCCATCACTACTCAGAGTCGCATTGGGATACAATCATTTTCACTTTTTATTTTCCATTTTGTAAGATTTTGACCTAACAGCACTTAAAAACAAAGAAATGTACCCCGCAAAAATAACAACGCCCAAAGGCAAACAAATGAAACGCGAAAATATAGGATACGTTCGATTTCAATGTAGAGCGGAGCTAAACGCAGTCGTTTTTAGACGTTGACTATTATCTTTCCAGGGGTATGGATGTTTTTCTTTCGTCATTTTGTGGAAACATTATACCATTATAAACTTTACACTGGTTAAATGTGGTGTCAGCTAACCATGTATACGTAACCGGTGATTGGTGCACAGAAATTACATTTTAACCACGGTTAGTTTTTAACTGTAGTTGCGTAACCGACGGTTACTACATTTTTAACCGAGGTTGATGCACTTCGCCGTGCTAATATTTTTTTGTGTGAATTACATCACGAAAACTTTAGACTTGCCTCTTGAGATGCGGGATTTAACTCACTCCTTTCATTTGTTTACTACTGCCTTTATGTATGTCGTCGCAAGTTTATAGACTCATCATCAGATGGTATGCATTATATGGTTGGTAACGTGTGTTAGTATGTCAGGGATGGCCAAGTTAAAGACACGATAGTTTATACTCGTAACTATGACAACTGTGAATCAGGAGAAAACAAAAGCTCATTGTTCATGATCTTTTCCCTCATTTACAATGGTTTCTGTTTTCAAGGTATTCGAGGAGATAACTTTATAATATTAATAAAAATATATGGCTCAACCGTAACTTAACACATTGAAGTTTCTCACAAAAGAGGCACAGAATTCAGTTACAAAGTGAACCGTAAGTAGTGTCATTAATTTCATAGAGTACTTCATTGAGATATTTCAAACAAAAAAGCTTAATACAGTTTTTCTCGTTTTTGTTTCCTTTTCGAGATAAAAATTATTTTATTTAAAATATTTCATAGCGTGTTGATTTAATTCCCAATATACTCAGTCAATTTAAGAGAGCAGTGTATAATAATAATAATAATTATAATAATAATAATAATAATAATAATAATAATAATAATAATAATAATAATAATATATCGATCAAAACTTAAAATGGAATTTTCATATTAACTACTTATGTCTTACATTACATAAAACTCTATATAAATTTGTTCAACTGCGTCGCTTCGTACTAGTAACTCATGTTAAAATAATTCTGTACCTACTGTATAAAAGCGTACCTTACGTACTGTAAATTCAATCTTCACTTCTGTCCGATCCGAAAAGATAAAATTACTCAGATATGCTATCTACTATCCGTCCAAGTGGTTTTGTCGCAGGGTCATAGAAAGGGGGGAAATCACGTGACAGTTAATTACTTAACGAGGCCCTTTTATTTAAGTTATTTTAAACAATTGTATGGGTATAATATTACGTAGACGTTCAATTCCTAACTGAAATTAAGGTTTTCCGAAAAGAGCTAAGACAGCCCAGCCACTAGCCTTTACAGACGGGCGAGCAGAAGCGGGTGGGGGGAAACCGGGATGCAAAGTAAGCAAACGAACGATAGTACCTGTGCGAAAATATGATTCAATATTGAAAGCTCTTTCGCCATTGGAAAACGCGAACATGTTTCTGGAACGTAGTATATACTCACTAACTCTGCATACGCGGCCTTGGTTCTATGTTGGAAGTTTACTAGTAGAGTGAAGTACATTAAAAACTCAGGTACAATAAAAACTGAAGTAAAAATAAAATGGTGTTCCTGTATAATTATATTTTAACAAATCCACCAATGTACTACAGCACCTGAATAATATTATTGTTTATATCCTTGCAGGTTACAACTCGCTATTCCCCCTGCAAAAGAAGGGCCTGTGAAACACGACAGATGCAGCATGTACGCAGTAAACCTCACAGAGATGTGGGAGAATGGCGTGACACTTGGCGACCCTTCATGGCCTGTAATACCCTGCAGGAATGGCTACGAATTCAACTACAGTGACATCCCTTACTCCACGATAGCTTCAGAGGTGAGACTTAAGCGTAAAAATGTCACAGGAAACTCTGCAGTGTCCACCGCTGTGGAGTAACGTGAAACTAGCAGGCCCGGGTTCAAATCCTAGTTGGGACAAGTTACCTGGTTGAGGTTTTTTTCAGCACATAACAAATGATGAGTACCAGAGTGCTGCATTGTAGTTAAATCGCTCGTTTGAACTCGGTCGAGTGTCGCATCCTCGAGTGAGATACGATCGGTCGTGATACGCTCGTAATAAATAGAAGCACAGTACAAGGTCATCTCACCGACATGTCTTATCTTGTATGGAAGGCGACAGATAAGATACACATATGTTTTGCTCACACGGTAAAAATAAGGCTCTATTTTCTGCGTTTATGAGAAACGTTTAATGGAATAGTCAATGGAACGTACCAAAACAGGAACATGAAGTTATAAAAAAATAGTATGAACAACTTCGATATACAGTTATTATTGCTAATTAATAATTATTCAATATTTGATTTACCACATATATAATATGATACGTCCATACATAGAGTTCCGCCTATATACTGCGACAATGTAGAAACGTTTTACAAAATATTATTGATATAGTAGTAGATTAATAACAATATTAGTACAGAGATAATTTCACAGAAAATATAATAAAACAAATAATCATGCTGCACAACTGTTACAGACGCAAAGATTGATACACTTATTATTATTATTATTATTATTATTATTATTATTACTAGAAAATTTGATACAGTTCTTGTATTATCGTGATTGTGTTCTCCGTTTATAATAATTACATTTACATCCAATAACATCTATCAGATGTGGCCAAAACAAAATCACTCCTGTGTGTGTGGGGGGGGGGGAGGAACATTTACCTACAACATTTATATTACATTTTAAAGCAAGTTTTGTAGTTGTACTATAGAGAGGTTAGTTAAACACGGCAAAGTTTTGAAATGATAAACATCTATGATGTTACTACACAGTTCATCACTGTAACAAGAACGAATGTCTAACGCTCGGCTTATACCGTTCGAGGATTTATCGCTCGTGACAATTTTACCCATCATGCATGTGCGCTACCTATCGGATTATGCTATGAACTACTTGGCGCTCGAGCGAAAACGTCCGATGCAGACCTCTGATGGGTACCTTTCGGCGCTAGACCATGGATTCATTTCACTGGCATTATCACCATCTTATTCAGACGCTAGATAACCATAGCAGTTGATAAAGCGTCGTAAAATAACCAAATAAAGAAAAACTCTGCCGTTGAGTGCGTCACTAAAAAGTGACAAGGGAATTCATTAAACAAATTTCAAACAAAAGTCGTCCGATTACTTGAGAAGAACCAGAATATTTATAAAAAAAAATCCATAATTCCATTCGAAATATCAGGGCTGCCCTCCCTAAATCATTAAATGGGACCCAAAGGAATGCCGTCCATGACGCAATCTGATGATATTTGGAAAAATCATAATTTAGTTGTATTGATCTATTTAAGAGAAATTAACATGTAACACTTGTCCGTCCGAGTGGTTAGGCCTATGTACCATCTCGGTTTCCCCCACCCTATTCTGCTGGTCCCTCTTCAGAGGTTTGTGGCTGAATGTCTTAAGCTATTTCCTGAAAACATCCGCTGTTCAGGACTTCTACGTAATATTATACAACTGTTTAAATATATATAATTTAAAGAAAAGGGTCCCTGTAAGAAAGTAACTGTCACGTGATTTGTCCCGTTTCGATGATCCTGCGACTTAACCACTCGGACGGAGAGTAGGCCTATGTGGATAATCCTACTCATATATATATATATATATATATATATATAAATCTAGTCCGTGTAGACTAATGTTATCTTGAGAATAAAACTAGACAGCACAAGAAGCTGGGCGGAGCTTGTTGGCAACACCGCGCAGAAATGTGAAAGCCATTCTCATGACGATCTTAGTATACCTATAGGCCTACATAATGTAATATGTAGGCTCCGGATTTTTATGTAATATCAAAGTGCGAAATATACATATATATATATATATATATATATATATATATATGTAGTAAATATCGGGGAAATATGTAATTAAATATGTAATATTAATAAAATATGTAATTTAAAATCACTCTTTATCAATGCATTAAGTCGACCTGGTTGGCAAGTTGGTATAGCGCTGGCCTTCTATGCCCAAGGTTGCGGGTTCGATCCCGGGCCGGGTCGATGGCATTTAAGTGTGCTTAAATGCGACAGGCTCATGTCAGTAGATTTACTGGCATGTAAAAGAATTCCTGCGGGACAAAATTCCGGCACATCCGGCGACGCTGATATAACCTCTGCAGTTGCGAGCGTCGTTAAATAAAACATAACATTTAACATTTCAATGCATTAAATTCACAAAAATGTCGTTACAATTTAACTGGTCAGTTGAAGTAGGAGGATACAGCCTGGAAAGTCAATTTGCCATTTCCACCCCGTTGTATAGCTTTCAATATAAACTTGTCTCTGCCACAATCTATGCTTTTTCTTGTGCCTTAAGATTTCCTAGAAAAAATATTTTTGTCACACACATATAATGGTATTTTGACTTACCTGACACCCGACCCAAACCCCTCGCTAATATTTTGCTTTCAATTTGTAACAAAGATTAATGACCGGCGCACCTGACCATCCCAGATTCTGAGAAAGCATTAGGGCAAATGTATAGAGTTGAGGTACTCCGAACTACTGTGTTTTACAGACAAAGTGTTGGAATCCCCGTTTTATGTTTATGTTTATTTTTAAAATAATTATTCTCTTAAGCCAGCTTTACAAATTGAAGCATTTTCTATAGTTGTGAACTGAACATAACGACGTCAGTTCCGGGCCATCCCTCTTTACCAGCATCTTGTACTATAGTGAGAACAAAAGGTTGCCCTCCAGGCGGTGTTATGGGGCAGAGAGGTTAAGATTTATCTCCAAGTATAATATGAAAGAAAATTCAACACTTTATTCATGTTGAATCTTTCGTACACTACTTTTAACACTTGAATATAAATAATAATTGATTAAATACTTTGCTCTGAAAAATAAAACGAATTTAATAAAAAATAAATAAAACTGAATAATTGCCTAGATGTGTATAAAAATATTACATTCTTTACATAATATCACAGTCTAGTATATAGGCCTACAGTCGCGAAGCTCAATACGTAGTAAATATTCAAACATTAGATAGTTGCTCACCACTAGGATCGCTAATATCGCCTCATTACAGGCAATGCAAAATAATACCGTCACAGTCTATTGTTTCTAGCACCCTCAAAACTCAAGCTTCGTGACTGTATATAATATACTGTGATAATATGTAAAATATGTAATATTACTAAGAATGTGTAATACTTATTTACGTTACAAGACCGTTATGGGTTTTCCCTCAACCGAGGCAAATGCCAGGAAATTCCAGCCACAAGATCCCTGAATATCACCGGCCTCATTCATCACCGAAATCATATTCATAACAAATCAGTAATACATATACAGTCGCCATCTAGTTCACAACAGTAGAACCAGTCTCAACAAATGTACACAGGCCTTCGGATTTCATACAGAAGATTAACTCGAGATATGACCAAAGATGTTGAAGCGAGTATAAATAACAGCGAGGAAGGGGGGTGTGGGAAGACCGTTGTGAAGAACTTAACATGCGAGCATGGAATTTAACTAATCGTATTTTTAATCGTATACCTTAAGAGAAAATAAATTAATAATTGTATTTTGCAAGTTGTTGGGCCAGAGCTTATTGAGAATTTGTAGATAAAATAACAATTGAGAAACGTCTTAATCAATTACTATCATAGGAAAACACACAGAACAAAAAAATAATAGAAGTGCACGGCTAGAGGCACGGCGCATGTTACGACAGGGAAGCAGAGAACAAATGATGCGATCCTGGCGGTCTGGCTGCGAAGCTTAACATTCGAAAATTTGAGCGCGATACTGGTGGTTTTGGTGATCAAATTATAAAGATTGTTAAAGATAAATTTTATTATTTTGTGTGTTTATGTTATTTAATTAAGATAATAAGTAAAAATTTCAACAGAACAAGTTTAAATAAAATATTAGTTGATCTGATGAAAATTTCACTCTTTTTTTAAATTAAATAACATAAACATAGAAACGACTAATAAAATAGTCATCAGGCTCTCGTCTATTTTGTTGTTCTTTGTGGCTTTCTGTTGCGTACGAGATATACATACAACGGTGTTTCCCGCTAGAATCCAATCAGAAAATTCCATTCAAACGTTTAGCGCTTCTGGTGATCAGGCACAGGCAACAAAACAACGGTCTGCATTGTCTCTCTCGGTTTTACCCACCTGGGAAAAATCGGTTACTATGGTAGGAAAATAAAACAAAAGTGTTCACTATAAATTGTTTTGTCTGAGATTAATTTGTAGATATGGATTGCATTGAAAATCCTAACGAAATATTGGTAGAAACAGAACAAACAAGCCAAAGAGCTATACCAAAAAAATTGCGACATCGATATTATAAGGAGCTGTCACTATTTAATGAAGGCGGTGAGTGAGATGTTAAATGAAATGATTGTGTAACCCAGTGATGTCAAAGCAAGCGAATTTTTCTGACCTTGACGTCGTGCGCGGGCAGCAAGCGCTAAGTATGGAAAGAGGAAGGGTTGTGTATATGAATAAGCAACCTGTTGGATTAAGAAAACAGTGGTGCACAAACTTCAAACGGAACGTGAAATTTTATGTCGTTATTTTATATGACTTCTTTCTGTTTAATATTATCTATATTGTCTGTAAAACAAAAGTACTAACACTGATTTCTTAATATTGCACTTGTGTTTTAAATGTTAGAGAGTTAAGAAGGAATATTCACTTAAATTCCATAGTAGTATAATATTATACTGTATTAAGTGGATGAAACACATCAATCATAAAGAAAGTGATAAGCCAAAGAAAGAGATTGAGTATGACATGATAAGTTGGAATTTATATTGATGGTATCTTTAGCCTTACAAAAGTAATCAACAAACTAATCAAAACAATATTACAGTACAAAGCAAAATTACCTAGCTACTGTATCTGTTTTAAGTGTAAGTAATATTACATAACAAAACTCTTATCGCATTATGCTTTTAACGTGATATTTGTGAGCAACTTCCTATCATCAGAATATTAAATATTTTCTCGAAATCTGCTGAAGCTATAGAGCTGACATTTTTACAACACATGGGCACGTATCTTTTGCTTATGATATAACAGTAGTTGCTTTGTTAATTCATTTCCTTACAAACAATTTCCATGCGAATATTTTCAAAATTCAATACACTATCTTCAGTAATACGTATATACGGTATATTAGATTTACGAAAACATTCTGTAAGGCTACTAAATAAATAGGCCTATACCTGAAAATGTCACTTTTCTATACGAAAAGTTGAGAAAATATTTCTTTTGAATAAAAAAATCAAACTTGTGAAAAATGAGCATTAAAATGAAAACTTACATTCTTATAATGCACTTATACTTCTCAGGCAAATCTAAAAATTAACATGGATACAGTTTTAATAAGTTCTCTTCCCTTTATCTATTGAATCAGTGCTGGCCATCCCTGAATATAGCTCGACCAAGCGGCATATACTACCTCTTTCGTCTGTCTCTTTCCTTTCCGCTGTAAAGCGCTCAGGCTCTCCTGAGCTCTAAAGCGCGCGCTTGCTCCTGTGGGCATCAATTGACATGACTGGTGTAGCCCGTTAAGTTTAAAATAAAAGGTTCTAGCCCGTTAAGTCGTACTTTACATACAAAGATGCACCTCTGTTAAACAATCTTTACGATTCAAAATACATATCTTAAAAATATGAAAAATTAAACTCAACTATAACCATATGAGAACCAAAAATAGCCGACATTTGTCATTTTCAGTAGTCTACAAGTGAAGGAATGCAATATGTGTAATTACATAAGAATCCAGGTCCTAGTAATTGTGTAAATAACTTCTAGTTGCAACGCAAAATGGCAAATACTATAAAACTTGTTTAAGCAAGTGGTAGAGATCTTTATGAAGCTCTTATCCAAGGTAACAGATTTCTCCTAACACACACACCTGTCATCTTTCAGCTTGGCTGGGTCTGCGACAAAGAGACGCTGCCCACCATAGCGCAGGCCATCTTCTTCTGCGGAGCCATTCTCGGAGGCCTGATCTTCGGCTGGGTGGCTGATCGCTATGGGAGAATCCCAGCCCTGGTCTGGACCAACCTCATCGGCTTCGCTGCTGGGGTCAGCACATCTTTTGTCACCAGCTTCTGGGCTTTCTGCGTGTGTCGTTTCCTAGTCGGATTAGCTTTCGACAATTGTTTCACCATGATGTACATTCTGGGTGAGTGGCCACCTATGAAGTTAGATGAGTAATCACATTTATTTATTTACTTATTTATTTATTTACTTACTTATTTATTCATTTATTTATTTACTTATTTACTTATTTATTTACTTATTTATTTATTTAATTATTTATTTACTTATTTATTTATTTACTTATTTACTTATTTATTTATTTATTTACTTATTTATTTATTTATTTACTTATTTATTTATTTTCTTATTTATTTATTTACTTATTTATTTATTTATTAACTTATTTATTTATTTACTTATTTATTTATTAATTATTTATTTATTTACTTATTTATTTATTTATTAACTTATTTATTTATTTATTAACTTATTTATTTATTTATTAACTTATTTATTTATTTACTTATTTATTTATTTTCTTATTTATTTATTTACTTACTTATTTATTTACTTATTTATTTATTTATTTACTCATTTATTTATTTATTTACTTATTTATTTATTTATTTACTCATTTATTTATTTATTTACTTATTTATTTATTTATTTACTTACTTATTTATTTAATTATTTATTTATTTACTTATTTATTTATTTACTTATTTATTTATTTAGTTACTTATTTATTTATTTACTAATTTATTTATTTACTCATTTATTTATTTACTCATTTATTCATTTATTTATTTACTTATTTATTTAGTTATTTATTTATTTACTTATTTATTTATTTACTCATTTATTTATTTACTCATTTATTCATTTACTCATTTATTCATTTATTTATTTACTTATTTATTTATTTACTTATTTATTTATTTACTTATTTATTTATTTATTTACTTATTTATTTATTTATTAAATCATTTATTTATTTACTTATTTATTTATTTATTTACGTATTTATTTATTTACTTACTTATTTATTTACTTATTCATTTATTTATTCATTTACTTATTTATTTATTTACTTATTTATTTATTAACTTATTTATTTATTTACTTATTTGTTTATTTACTTATTTATTTATTTACTTACTTATTTATTTACTTATTTATTTATTTACTCATTTATTTATTTACTTATTTATTTATTTACTTATTTACTTACTTATTTATTTACTTATTTATTTATTTATTTACTTATTTACTTATTTATTTATTTACTTATTTATTTATTTACTTATGTATTTACTTATTTATTTATTTACTTATTTATTTATTTATTGACTCATTTATTTATTTACTCATTTATTCATTTATTTATTTACTTATTTATTTATTTACTTATTTATTTATTTATTTATTTATTTACTTATTTACTTATTTATTTATTTACTTATTTATTTATTTATTAAATCATTTATTTATTTACTTATTTATTTATTTACTTATTTATTTACGTATTTATTTATTTATTTATTTACTTACTTATTTATTTATTTATTCATTTATTTATTCATTTACTTATTTATTTATTTATTTATTTATATTAATTTGTATTAATTTATTTATCTATAATGGCAGGTACCGACCATCAGGTTTATATACACAGGGTGATGTCATTAATTTCAGTTTTTTTTAAGATAATTGAAACAGTTTAATCCAATTTTCCTCGTTTTTGCTTCCTTTTCGAGATAAAAATTGCTTTAGGCTATATATAAAAACATTTCATGGCGTGTTTTGGAAATGTCGTTGATTTAATTCCCAATGTGCTCAATCATAGTAAAGAACTGTTTTCAGAACATGGGAGGAGTGATAGTAGGAAGAAGAAGAATAAAGTGCATAAGATTTGCTGATGATATGGCGTTGTTAGCAGAAGAGGAAATGATACTAAAGGATATGCTACTGGAGCTAAATGATAGCTGTGAGCAGCATGGGAAGAAGATAAATGTAAATAAGACGAAAAGCATGGCCATAGGAAGAAAAATACAGAAGATAAACTTGCGAATTCTAAATGAGGCAGTAGAGCAAGTGGACAGCTTCAAATACTTGGGGTGTACTATAAGCAGTAACATGAGCTGCTGCCAGGAAGTCAAAAGGAGGATAGCAATGGCAAAGGAAGCTTTTAATAGAAAAAGAAGCATCTTCTGCGAACCTCTGGAAAAAGAACTAAAGAAGAGACTAGTGAAGTGGTTTGTATGGAATGTGGCATTTTATGGGACAGAAACATGGACATTACGACGAAGTGAAGAGAAGCGAATAGAAGCATTTGAAATGTGGATATGGAGAAGAATGGAATATGTGAAGTGGACAGACAGAATAAGAAATGAAGCTGTGTTGGAAAGAGTGGGTGAATAAAGAATTATGCTGAAACTGATCAGGTAGAGGAAAAGGAATTGGTTGGGTCACTGACTGAGAATAAACTGCCTACTGAAGGATGCACTGGAAGGAATGGTGAACGGGAGAAGAGTTCGGGGCAGAAGAAGATATCAGATGATAGACGACATTAAGATATATGGATCATATGAGGAGACTAAGAGGAAGGCAGAAAGTATGAAATATTGGAGGACACTGGGTTTGCAGTGAAAGACCTGCCCTGGAAGAATACTAAATGAAATGAAATGCTCAATCCATTTAAGAGAGCAGTGTATTATGATAATAAATTATTGAAAGAATTTTAATTCTGTCCTTTAGACGTACAGAAATTTCATCAGAACAGATGTAACTTTTCGTTCTGAAAAGGAATTTTTAAATGTTACATTTGTTCGGATCAAATTTCTGCATATTTAAACTAAACTTTTTTCAATCATTTACTATCATAATACACTGCTGTCTTAAATTGAATGATCGTATTGGAAATTAAATCAATGGCTTTCCCAAAACACGTTATGAAAGGTTTCATATAAAACAATTTTTTTTTCTCGGAAAGGAAGCAAAAACCGAGCAAAATTGTATTAAGCATTTTTGTTTGAAATATCTCAAAGAATAACCCTCTGAAATTAATGACATTACTTATGATTCCCTCTGTATATTTTAAAAGGTTTTTAATGTAAGTTGGTTTTTATTATCTTATCGAAAAGAAGCATTATTGCCATTTACTGACGCAAAAGAACAAAATTATGTTTTGAAAATTACACCTCTAAATGACGTCCATTTTTTCTAATGCACTTCTGGAGCCTGACTCTGAAGTTCAGCACTTCCCTGCCTACCATATCTCTGGCGTACGGTCGGTATTTGGTCTTCCTGTTGACTTACGTTTCGATGCTGAAGAAGTCGTGCTAATATTGTTTACCCACAATAAAATTGTATTACGGCTGGGAACGCGTTCAAGTCGATCCACATTGAAATGCTGTTGGAACTTACGCTGCATAAGAACTGCTGAAGCATTTGTTTTGAAAAACATCTCCACAGACAACACATCTTCGCAAATCCCCCGAACACAAACAACAGAACAACACTGGAGAAACTCCTCTACAACTACCACCACCACCAAACTAAAACACACAAACAAAACCGCAAACACTGTTGGAAATTTGAATACTGTCTGAGAGGACACACGACAGCAACAGAGAGGCAGATCAATAAAATAACACCACACCATGAAAGTCTCCATAACGATTCAGACGCTTCTACCACCGGAAGGGGAAACTTAAAAATATATGTATGTATGCACAGTGTTCTGCCCAAGAGCAGGTCTTTAACTGCAAACCCAGCATTTACCTTTCTTGCTTTCCTCTTAATCTCCCCATATAATACTTTAATGCTGTCTATCAACTGATATCTTTTACCCCGAACTCTTGTTCCGTTCACCATTCCTTAAGCATCCCAAATTAACAAATTAGGCCTACACCAAAATAATTAAAACAAAAAAAAGTAAAAAATAAAATAAAATAAAATAAATAAAAAGCCAATCACCGCACTCACACACCTACTGGCACTTATGCCAGAAATAGTGTATAAGTATGTAAATATATATTTATTGTTATTTATGTACAATGGCTGGAGAGGGCGTCCTGCGCGCATAAGACCCTAAAACGGCCTCTGGCTCAAAGCCAGTAAAGTCAATAAACATCACAACATCATCTCCACAGCAAACGCCCGATGCGATGCGATGCGTTCCACGGATCCATTGCAACTGAATGGCATCAATAATGGCGTTCATTCCCTATCCTCCCACCGCTGCGCGACTGTCTTAGTCACAGTTACTGCCAACCTAAAACGTCAGATCTTTTCGCCAGACCCGTATTTTAACATGGAGCATTTTTTGCGTCCGCTTGAGAAGGACTCTAAACGGCATTTCTTGCAAGTTGAGAGGGCGCGAAGACATTCTTTTCCCCCTCCCTATTCCCCAGATACCGTTAGCGACCGAGCAGTAGCTGTTACTTCTTATACCTGCACCCCCTACGCTGTACACAGAACAAAATAAAATATTTACTAAAGTACACTAGGGGATATAAAATGCAGCTATACAGATGTTTGACAATGACTTGTTTCAGTATATTTTAGTGTCATTGTTATAATATTTTCAACTGGCTACTAATAAAATTAACGAATGTTGGTTTGAATGTTGGGGAGCGACACAGTGCAGATTGTCCCAGTGTGTATATCGCAGTGTAGCAACTAGCGGTGGAGAAAACATTTATCTTTTTCCCTGAGTGGTTTGAGATTTGTTTCGTCCTTACAGTTTACTTCGTAGTGTTTTGTGAATATCGGTATAGGAAATAGTGTACATAGTATAGTGTTAATTTCTTACATAAGTACATAGTTTTTTTTATTTAGGATTAGGACCGTATTTTATCGTAGTTTGTAAATTATTTAACGAACATTATGGCTTCCAGCAGTGTTATAAAACATAAAAAAGGTAAACCAATGCGAAGTGGTCAGCAGAGATGTGTGTTGAATTTATTTCAAACGTTATGTGCTGAAAATCCAACTTACAGTTTAGAAAAGGTGGCTGAGATGACGGGGAAACTGACGGGAGTGGGAAAAGCAAGTGTTTATCGCATCAGAAGAGAGGCGAAGATGAATGACAATAAATTAAAGAGTCCGGTGAAATTTCGCAAAACTGTTCCACTATTAGAAAAATACGACGAATTCACAAAATCAGCAATAAGATCTAAAGTTCACCAATTCTTTTTTCGTCAAGAACTGCCAACTTTAGACAAAATATTAGCTGCGGTGAACGGTGATGAAGATAATAGTGATAATAGGGATAAGATAAGACGTAAAGAGGTATGTTAATTTAAATTAATTCTTGATTTCCGCACAAAACAGATTATGAAAGTCTATAAAAATATTTCTAGTTCTAATTTTATTATAATGCATGTCATAATACAGGCTTTGTATTATAATGTTATTATTCATAATTCCACTTAAATTCGCTGCATAGTACTATAATTTGTGTAGCTGAACGTAGAAACGCATTACTACTGGTTCAGTAGACCTATGCTTATTAAGATCGAAATACTTAAATTTAATATGTCAGTTGTACGCCTGTTTTAGTACCGTAAAGTTGGGTGGCTTTGAACGCCGAGGTGACTTTGAACAGTAATTTAGCGCCTTTCTAAATTAAATGCTGTACTCAATTGCGAAAAAACTGTTTAAGTTATCAATAAACTAGTTCAGTTTTTTCGCAATATGATACAGCATTTAATTTAGAAAGGCGCTAAATTACTGTTCAAAGTCACCTCAGCGTTCAAAGTCACCCCACTTTACGGTATTTATTTCTTCTTACGTTACAAGTAACTGTCGTATATTGAACTCATTAAATATTTTTAATATGCAAATTATTGAAATATACAGTAATAAAAATAGAATTGACTTCTTTGTATAGACTTTCGAAATATAGATCTTGACACTTTGTGTTGTAAGTCAATTAGTCGAACGTTTTTACGACGGACTGTAGCACCTTCCCCTTCACTGACGGTAGAGAGTGTGAGTAGAGGGGAAAGCCTCTCAACCAAACTGAAATGGGGATTAGTAAGGATTGCGGCAATGCCCTTTACGGGATGCGTCGATGCTACCAGCAATGCATTCGTTGAGGTGGCCCAGGTTATGCTTCTGCTGAACATTGATCAAATGGAATGCATTGCCTGGGCTTTATATTGGTGAATCCGTCTTCATTTGTTTTTATATTTTAAGAGGTTATGTGCGTCGCAACATTTTCTGAAGAAAAATAGACAGTCATCCGGGATGTCGTCTCTTTATACAGGCAATTCCAACAATAACGATGACGTATTAATTAATAAGTGAATGATATACTTTGATGCTTATTTATTTCAGTGATTTCTACAATTAAGCTAAAGTTAGGATCACGTAAGAGCAGTACCTAAAAGGCTAATTTGACCGTCTCTTCAGTGTTGCTAAGAAATATCAGATATCACCAAAGAGCGTAAAGTCACAATGCTATGTACTGTAATAATAATAATAATAATAATAATAATAATAATAATAATAATGATATAGTATTAACAATAACAAACAATAACAATGTCTTGCTTATTTACTTATTTACCACATCTCATTTTTATGCTGGGAGGCGTTTTCTAAATAGTTCAATAATTTTTGAGAGTATATTTTCCTCCTGGACCTCTTACACATTATGTTGGAAATTAGTAGATTAATATGATCTAATATTAAAATGTATTTTGTCTGACAACGTGAAATTCATTACTTTGACTAAACAGTTTACGATTCACGAGACCTAACCTAAAAATGTATTTTGTTTGATTACGTGAAATGATTAATACATACGAATTTCGAAAACAGAACACCAGTTTGAAATGTATACCCTACTTAAAAATTTTAAGGATATATTTTAAGATAAAATATTTCTAAGTCGCTACCATGCTATTTCCTCTCTTGGATATTTTAATATAAATCTGCCCATTAGCCACGTGCATGTTTCATACCAAAAAGATCTGTAAGTTATATCTTATTTCATTACACTTATCTGAATAGTATGTTGAATTGGAATCACAACACAACTGAATTATGTATTGATATTAATATTAATACCGGTATTATTAATTAATTATTAATTATATTCAAATTCCACAAGGTTAGTTATACTTCCTTTTCATCGGTTTTCTTTACTGCAAACCAAAATTATTGCTTCCAACATAACAATTAGAAAATAACTGCCCATTGTCGTATTTGTCAGTACCCGAAATTCGAAATAAAGTTGGTAAAAGAAAATTTAACCTGACATCTAGAAAATCACTATAATCCACTAGCATATGTTGTAATAGGGGAAAAATGGTTAGGTTTCACCCTTAGGGTATTAAGTAAGCGGATCTGGGGTATACTGTATGCTACAGCTCTAATTTATTTTTTTTTAACGGAGAAACAGGCGAAAAAAAAAATAAGAAAGGAAGACGGTCAGACGGCCATCAGGGTCACCTGTAACTCATACGCAATTAACATTGCACTGAATGGTCACTGCCTTCACTTTGTCTTCATTATCTCAGATCGGCCATCAATCACTGTTGCCTTATTTGATAATCCTCCGGAAATTCTGAGATTCATATTATGTAGATTTTGACTTGATTGCTTTACAACTGTAGAGCCAATGACAAGTTGACAACTAGTTAGTATTCTAAACAATCAGCGTAACGTTTTTGTCCAGTGTCCGGTGAAATGAACGCCGTGACAGGATCAGTAGCAATTAGGAAGGAACTAGTCATGGCCTCTCCAAGGCAACGTCCAAGTTATCAACATTAAAATATTACCAAACTAGCCAACTCTCCACGACACACAGTTGCAGAATTACTTGTGCAACGTTACTTTCTAACCCGAAGACCTGGCTTCAAATCCTGTCCAGACCAAGAATGGAATTTATGAAAGCGAAACGTGAATATTACGTCCACAAAACAATAAAATTAACGAACAGAGATTGCAGGAATGAGGTCCGCAGACCAGTAAAGGATTACTTTATAAATTTAATATACAGGGTGTCTCAAGAGGAATGTAAAATACTTAAGGATAATGTAGTTTGAGTTAACCTACATCGATTTAACCTGATATATCTATGTCCGAAATGTAACAGTTTGGAAATTATTGATGGGCGAAATTTTAAATTGAGAGAGGTATTATAGACGTATTCTACGTTTCAGAACAATGTGATATGATACATTATTCAAAATGCTGCACCTTGTGTTTTCAATAAGTTTATTTCATAATTAAGCACAAACTCAATAACAAAGTAAAATAATTGCATAAGACAAATAGCCCACACCTGTGGAGTAACGGTCAGCGCGTCTGGCCGCGAAACCAAGTGGCCCGGGTTCGATTCCCAGTCGGAGCAAGTTACCTGGTTGAGGTTTTTTCCGGGGTTTTCCCTCAACCCAATATGAGCAAATGCTGGGAGACTTTCGGTGCTGGACTCCGGACTCATTTCACCGGCATTATCACCTTCATCTCATTCAGACCCTAAATAACCTAAGCTGTTGATAAAGCGTCGTAAAATAACCTACTAAAAAAACATAAGACAAATTACTAATTATGCATTCCACAAATTCTAAATTCATATCAGATACCGGTGCCGGTTCTCTTTTCGACCTCAATGAAACACTTGATAGATTGCTAGTTTCAGGTGACATCCGGTAAACATGGGCAAACACATGGCTACCGTCTTCCTCCGACGAGTTTAGCGCTGGGTCCTGAGGTATTCTTGCCATCGGTGCGGGGGGGTTGCAGGTAGATTCTTTTGTTGCTACAGTCAAGCGGAGTGGGAAGTATTAATCGTCCAAAAATATGCAGTCTTCAGTTTGTAGTAGTGTGTGACTGTGTGCACGTGTTAGGTACTCTATATACGAGTGAAATGTTTTCAATATGATTGTACTTCCTTCCAGACTGCCGCTGTCACTGTTCCTTCCCACTTCAGTACCGCGCTAGACTAGTCTGAACCGCATTCCTCTCAGCATTAAACTCCTCAGAGGATGACAGTAGATGGAACCTTCGATTGGGAAAACATTGTCTGCATTTCTCAACAGCAGCCAATGCCTTGTCATCACAAAATCCATAAACAAAAAGCATGCCTGCACTAATTAAATGTCAAATTAACGCATATTCAGTTGTACACTGGTGGCCATAATTCTGGAAACTTTTTGTTTTTGTGATTAATTATTATAACAATTGTATTTATTCACAGATTTATACATCTTAAAATATTATTCATGACTGATTCGTCAATTATGGAGTTTTAATAAAGGTATTTTATTAAATTCTTAATATTTTAAAAATAAATAGTCATTTTGTGGGGAATTATGTTCTTATCGTTTAAGATCTAAATATTAATTTCAGATTTCATTATAATTTCCCATTATTTACTGCAATAAAAATTGGTCCACTGTTGATTTTAAGATTATTTTTGATCATTAGGAGCATTGTTGAGCACTGTTAGCATAAAATATGGACATTATTAGTGTGTTTCTATCATTAGTCTGACAAAATTTCGTCCGGTTATCACCTGATTGCTTTACCACAAACTTTATTGATAATAATGTTATCACAATGGCTCCACGAAAGGACTGAACACCTTCTAATCGAAGTAGGGCAGTCACACTTCGAGAAGAAGGCTACACATTCAAGGAAATTGCAAAGAAGCTTGGTAATGGTGCTACAATGTCTGGCGTCCAGAAAGTATGAGAGGTTGAGATTCACAAAATCTTGTGAAAAACCACCTAGGAGTGATAGAAAACCTAAAGTAAGTCCAAGAGATGTGAGGCAGATTTGTCGATTGGCATTGAAAGATGGAAAGAAATATTCTAAAGAGGTACAGGAAGTTCTACACAGCAGTGGATGTAATATTTCTGCGAGAACTCTTCAAAGGAAGTTATTCCACAATGAACTGAAAGCAAGAGCACTCAGAAAAAAGCCATTTCTCAACAAAAGACAACGAGAAAATCGTGTAAAATGGTGCAAAAGTCATCTATCATGGACCAGTGATGACTGTGCGAAAGCGATATGGAGCAATGAAACAAGGATTTCTATATTTGGAAGTGAAGGAACCAAATACATTTGTCGACGAAATGGAGAAGCTTTGAATCCTGAGTGCCTCATCGCAACCATGAAACATCCTGTTGCTGTCATGATCTGGGGATGCATGTCCAGGAATGGATTAGGAAGGCTTCAGATTTTTCAAGGGAACTTGAACACGGAAAAATGCAGAAAAGATATGCTGGAAGTGAAATTGATATTATCCATTGCTGTCTTACACCCAAATTGTGATGACTTTGTATTTCAACAAGATGGTGATCCATGCCATACTGCCAAGAGTGGTATGCAATGGTTTCAACAGAAAAACGTCAAGGTGATAAAGTGGCCTGGGAATAGTCCTTACCTTAATCCAATTGAAAACTTGTGGTCAAGGTTAAAAAATTTGGTGTTTAAAAAAAATTCTAGCAGCAAAACTCAATTCATTGATGCCACTATCCACAGCTGGTTTCGGATTATCAGCAAGGAAGAACTGAAACGTCTTGTGGACTCAATGTCCCGCAGAATTGATGCTGTCACTAAAAATAAAGGTTAACCCACAAAGTACCAACTGTTTACAGAGTGAATGAAAAAATATCACGAAAGTGTTTCTAACTGTTAATGTATAAATATATGTTTTCTCATACATATTATGATATAAAGTGACGTATTTTCTATAAAAATGGATTAGACAATGTTTGTTTTTATGGTTTCAGTCACGAGTAACACTTTAAATTGTATTAATGTATGAATAAAAACTGATGTAATAACAATTCAATACAAACACAAAAAGTTTCCAGAATTATGGCCACCAGTGTATATGTTGCGCAAGCGTTGCGGTGCTCAGATGCTGCCGTGTGTAAAAGATCTGACGTAACACGTCAGGTATAGTACAGTATACAGATCCACAAGATGTTTCAGTATTTCTACCCTTAACTTCTTCTCAACCGTTAGACTTCGGACATAGGTACATCAAGTTAAATTGATACATTATCCTGAAGTATTTTACGATCCTCTTGAGACACCGTGTATGTAGGGCCTAGTTTAAAAACACAGTGGAAGAAATAAAAATGAAATTATTTAAATATATTTCCATGTAAGAATACATACTACACACAACTCTTCACGCGTACTTACGATAATATCTAGAATGGCTGACGCGAAATTCTAAAACCGAAGTATGATAATTATTTTGAGTTAATATACAATTCTGCAATAAAAGAGAGCTAAGCACTAACTGAAAATCAGATATTGTTATAACTTAACCAAAGTTACTAAAATCTAACTTAGACAAATTAGTTTTCTTACTGGAAAAAATATTGTCATACGACAATAACCAGAGACCGGAAATTTGGCAGAATACCTTTTTAAATGTATTAAATCTATCTTCCTTTTGAAAGTAAATCTGTACGAATTAAACCTTTGTGTTTGAAACGTCACAGTTTTATGTTGCCCTTTTCTGCCTTTTTTAATATAAATGCCTAATTTACAAAATGTTTTTTTTGCCTTTATTGAATTATATTTATCTATTATTTATTAATTATTAAAAATTGCCTACAGGTATATTTTAATTTACTTCTATAACCGCTACAATGAAAGTGACTTCACCGAATGTATATTATTGTCTTTCAGCCAGTTCATATTCTCTTTGCAACAATGAGTGCTGCCGTGCAAAAATGTATAACAGTAAGCGTTTTAATTATCGCTTGTGTTTATTTGACAAGGCAACAATGAGTGCGGGTCTAACGTTATTTTTAACGGTTATTTTTCTTTCAGTTTTCATTGCGACGTTGTTGTAGCTAGCTAAATATTTCATATCGCAACATATCAGTACAACCAAACACAAAAATGCACTTTCCAAGGCTACTGGGAAGAAGATTTCTTTGCTTCCAACAGTAATTGAAGCATACAGTCGAAAATTTCAATTTGCATTCGACTTATGTAAAGCTTTTCTTGCTGCCGAAATCTCTTTGTGGAAAGTGCAAGGTTGTGGGTCTAGTGCAAGGTTTTTGTAATTGCCTTTTATTGCGTATTTCAGCTATTTTTAATGCCTTTTTGCCTGCATATTTTAGCTATTTATGATGCCTTTTTGCCCGCCTATTTTAATGATTCATAATGCCTAAACTTCCGGTCTCTGATAATAACTTAGATACAGTAGTAATTAACAAATACTGCCATACTTGTTCCATTCTGTACAAATAGATGGCGTTAGATGCTTAATTCTTAACAGCGTAAATTGAAGTATCGGACTGTAATGTAAACACTAGCACAATTTAATACTATCAGTGTTGCCAACCCTAGGGATTTATCCCTAGTTCTATATCTAGTTGAGTGTCATCTGGGGATATATTTATAGGGATAATTAATAGTGAATTCATTGTTTCTAGGGATTTCTTGGCTTCCTCTTTAAGACTAAATTTTTTCTTTCATCTCATAATCTCAGTTTTTTTTATATATATTTACAATTTCAGTTAAATATTTCCTTTGAGTCACCCCACAGGTGACAAAAACAAAACTTTTCGGAAACCAATAAAAAACTGTTTAGTCACATTCAGCACCTCCTGTGAACAAGTGTTCAGATCTCAGAAAGCATGTGTTGTAGAACCCATGTTTATTAGACATTTTTTTTTCTTGTTTTGATGCATACTATCACCTCCTAAAATACTGGATACTTTTTTTTAACACCCTGTATGGCTACGTCATCCAACTTGAAAACTTTTAGGTTAGGTACTTTTATAACTATAGGCTACATACATATAAAAGGCTATAAATTAATAACTACAAATACTATTTTTTGCGACTAAGTAAATCACTTAAAGAATGTTTCTAACACACGATAAGTTCAAATAGGTTACATGATTATGTACTTACGTATTCTAGTTTTAATTTCGTACCGGTAGCTTCATCCACTACGGAGATGGACAGCTACGGTAATTGGTACGTCGAAATTAGAAAGATAACCTTGTGTCTGTAGACAAGCACATTACAAATAAAATATACATAATGAGGAAGAGGGTTTTTCAAGAACACGAAAAGAGTATAAAAACTAAACTTATAATCGGCATTTCTGTGGGTGTCTACTAACAAACTGATCTGGATCTGTCAAGACAGTGAAGGACAAAAGTCAGCTGAACTAATATGCCCTTCTCTCCTGTAGAGTGCGTATGCAAGAAGTGCCAATAGATGCCAGCACTTCCTCCTTTCACTACCCATTATGTAATTATGACCATTGGTCTCCAGCTTGGTTTGTTGACCTTGAGTCAATTAAAAATAAAAAGAAGTAAATGAAAATTGTGTCTTGTAATATCATAATTAATAAGATATTTAAAGCCGACAACAAGTTTGCCTTCATGTCGGTGAAACTGTTTGACTAAGCCAAGTGCAGGGACCAATCTCGAGGGGCAGAAGCCCTTGAAAATTAACACTTTCCTGGATTCTGTTAATGCACTGACTCAGAATGTTTCACGCCCACATGGCCACTCGAAAAGGATTGGTAGTAACTGGAATAAATTCCTAACCTATTGAGTTCAGGGTAAAAATACTTCATCTCGTTCTCACACCTTGCGGCAGAGTCTTCCTTGAGCTACTGTAATTATTCTGTTATAATCGAGATCCTTGTTGTAAGGACTCTTTTAACATTTTAACGTTCTATTTTTTATCAAACTCAAATGGTATATTGCCATACAAGTGAGGAAAAATGCTCTATTGAAAAATGAGTATAGAAGTTGAAGCTTCAATCATACGAATTTAGCAATTGTCATTTCCGCAAGTGTGTAACACGCTATTTTTCTACGAAAGTGACAGAATTAAACAAGTTAGGGGAAAATGTCAAAATGACAATCTTCATATTTTATCTCGAAATGCGTATATTGTAAGATACGTTTTCAGAAGGATCTCGTGAAAACAATAGTGTATTGTTGATGTAAACAACTTCTCGTTTTTTCAAATAGAAAATTTAATTTTATTCGTGTATCTAAACTGGCCTTTCTTTCGTCGTCCTTAGCAACCTAAACAATGCCTTTATTTACAGCATGAATTGAATTTTTAAAATCATTCTCTCCATGACAACCAACATATTAACAATAATAAAATCCATTAATCAATTCATTTATAACTTCTTCACAAACAACACATTACAAAGAAAAGGCGTACAATTTAAAATTAAATTTAGATACCAGTAATGGATAAAATAAGTAAAAAGTATGTAACAAGGCTTGTAATTTTCTTATTTCTAATTTTATGAATAAACTATTATACAAAAGTTGTGAGGTATCGAAGAAGGGATATTTTGAACATGTTTTCAAATATTATGCTTTTCATTTATAAAGGCTGTGCAAATGAGAGTGTTTAGATTCTTTTCCAAGGATCCAGATGCTGTTACATATGTTTTATGTAGTGTGTACTACAGAGTGTCCCATAAGTCTGGAACCATGGGCGAATTACTGAAAATGTTTCTTCTTTGTCCACAGGACAGCTGAGTGTTGTCTTTAAATAAAGAGGAACGTATTCTGCAATGGATACCGCCTCTATAAACTTCTTTAATGATTTTTCCCATACAACTGTGTGTAAATGGCGCTCGTTCTGGGTGCAAAACATTAAATTCCTGTGAATGCGCCGCCAACAAGCAGGATCAGTTGAATACTTGCTTCTTTACTTAAAGACATCACTCAGTTGTGTCCTGTGGACAAAGAGAAAATATTTTCAGTAATCCGCCTATAGGACACCCTGTATAAGTTTCAAATTAGAATGTATTAATTATTGGATTTTTCACAGCGACATGAAGCTTTAAAATGCAGTTTTCTCAAAACTTCGAATTTTGAGTTATTTCCGTTTTGAACTGGCCCGTCGATATAATTATCATAACCTAATGTGTTTGAGATTTTGACGACTGTCGATTTTCTGTACATAATGCGATGGTAATGAACAGTTGGTGGAAAAGTGGTTGGATGAAAAGTTTACCTAAAATACCATCTTTGTCAACCACAAATTTCAATTCAGTTCCGGCAAGAGTTGAAGCTCTTTCTCTCCACTTGCCATATTTTCTCCAATAATGTACAATGAATGTGATTATTTAAATCCCTAAACGTCTCATTTGGTTCGCTATTAATTTTATTTAACGCAATGTAATTCTTCAAACACTGACGTATTTCACTTCTGCACAGCCGCCACCATAATCTGGTATCCTGAAACCAGTAGAATTTCAAAGCAAGGTTAATGTGTCCAGCAAACATCTGCTCAGAGGTTGCCACACCCAAAATAAACGTTGATCTACGATTTCAAGGAAATACAGAAGGCCATTTACCCTTTCCATTCACCTCGTGGCTCACTTTAATTAATGGTTGGTAAAAACTAACGAGAATCATCAATACTGATTGATTTGTTGCTGACGTCTCCAAGTAAGTCATCACATAATATGACATTTATGTCACCCTTTGGCCTCGGTAGCGTAGTCGGTATATTGCTGGCCTTCTGTGCCCGAGGTTGCGGGTTCGATCCAGGCTCAGATCGATGGCATGTAAGTATGTTTAAATGCGACAGGCTCATATCAGTAGATTTACTGGCATGTAAAAGAACTGTGCGGGACAAAATTCCGGCACACCAGCGACGCTGATATAACCTCTGCAGTTGCGAGCGTCTTTAAATAAACCATAATTTAATTTTAATTTAATGTTACCCTTTGGCGTTGATGCAAGAACAACAACAACAACAACAACAACAACAACAACAACAACAACAACAACAATAATAATAATAATAATAATAATAATAATAATAATAATATAGGATTTCTACTTCCGTATGTATTTTGTTTGCTACGTCCTAAACTATGTTATTCAGATTCAAAATTTCAAATTTATTCACAATTTAACATTTGAAATGATACATATGAATATATACCCGAAATGAGCATATGCTCGTGCTCGGGTAGTCCAGTAGTCTACATAAATTTTACAGAGATCAATGATAATGTTGATTATAGAAATAATAGTAATAATAATAATAATAATAATAATAATAATAATAATAATAATAATAATAATAATAGAATAACCGTGACGGAGATGATACAAATTAATTCAATAATAATAATAATAATAATTTATTTATTTATTTATTTAGAATATTAACGTGCAAAACAACAGCACAAGGCCAATTAAAGTTTAATAATAATAATAATAATAATAATAATAATAATAATAATAGTAATGAAACAAAAATATTTACAATAATAAAATAAATACTAGGACGGATAAAATAAAATATAAAACCACTTAGCGAGAGTTAACTCAACTTAAATAAGCATATAATAACCAGGAAAAAAATGACGAACTCGAAAATCAACAGAAAAGTTAGTTGTATCCCAGACGACAGCAACCGCCGTATTGACATTGTGTTATGCATTATTGGTAGTAGGGGGGAGCCGAAAGTCTACGTAACTGCCGTTCTCTTCGAATCTTCTCATACAATCATGGGAAGTTAATGCTGAGAAACGAAATCTCTACGAGTCAAACTGTTCATTATTACCAGGATACCAGATATCTCTACTTTTCATGCACAGAGGATTTCCCTAGTAAAATTCTAATTCTATAGGACCTAGAACGTCTGAATGAACCATAACCTCCTATAAATACCTAAGAACTATGTTTATGTTTGAAAAGCGCCTTTTAATATTGTGCGTATATTTAAAATAAAAAATACCGGTACTAAAACTGCAAAAATTAAAAAAAAAAAAAAAAATGCTGAGCTTTATTAAAAAAAATTGGCAATTTCGTTTCATATTTGTCTTAGAAAGGGAAGGAAGATGGTTTTACCACAGTTTAATATATACAGTCACGAAGCTTGAGTTGTGAGGGTGCTAGGAACAATAGACTGTGCCGATACTCTTTCGCATTGTCTGTAATGAGGCGATATTAAGCGATCCTAGTGGTTAGCAACTATCTATGGATGCATATTTACTACGTATTGAGCTTCGTGACTGTATATACTAGACTCTAGTTTTACCTAATTTCTTAGGACCGAAGCTCGTTTGAAAAAGTCCATCCTAGCACAAAAGGGACGGTAGGTTGTTCGGTTTAAAAGAGAGCTTACATACAGTATAGTTTTCGCGTCAATGCAATTTCGCTATACAAAATGAAACTGACCAATAGAATTTTGTGAAATTTGAATCTTCATTTCGGTGGCACTTATTGTCAGCACCAGTTCTTTGTACATAAATTCTACCTAAAATGGAATATTTACTAAAATTAAAATTATTAACTGTTACTTTTATATGAAATTCTAAAAGTCCTAAATTGAATTTTATAAAGTCCTAAATCTCTCTTTTTAGCACATAAAATCAATTATTATTATTATTATTATTATTATTATTATTATTATTATTATTATTATTATCATCATCATCATCTTGTGCTAACTGTTATCTTGTGGTGAACTGTTATTGCCCCCACGCTGTTGTACAGCATAATAAATATTAGTAAATAAAAAAATTATTATTATTATTATTATTGTTATTATTATTATTATTATTATTATTATTATTAATCAAAGTCACGTTATGAACGCTGAATAATGTTTTCAGCTAAGAGCATGAGTGAATGTAATAAGGTAGGTGTCCGTGATATGGCCATGCTAAGGTTTGAGAACTTTTCTAGCCGGCATTTTGAAAAAAAAATGTAAACCACTTTTTTCTTACTCGTTCTCAGTCTAATGGACTTTCTTAAAACAATTTCCTTTCCCCACAAAAATAGCTTTAATTGTCCAAAAAGTCCCAAATTCCAAAAGTCTACCTAGTGGCCATATCAGGAACATGTGCACATGATATGGCCACCCTTGTTCCATGTTCTACAAATCGTGATTGTTTTCAGTTTGACAGAGCAGTTGTGCTAAAATTAAATAATTTTGGTATAAAATGAATAAACATGACACTTAATAATCTATTTTATAATTCAAAAGTGTAGTCAAAACAGGTTTTTCCATTAAAAAAAAGTACGTTGTTTTTCTTAAAATACAAAATTTTTGCGTAATCCCAGCTATAAGGCATGTAAATTTGTCAGGTGAAAAAACAAAAGTGAAATGAACTTGATATGGCCATATCAGGAGCAGGTAAGCTTTCACGAAAATCGTTTGATTATGAACAACTCGTAAAAGATACCCATCAACGACAACTCCAATCAACAGAACATTAAAAGCAGAATGGAATACGATGGTTTTAATGAAACAAGTCTTTGAAAAACATGCATAAAACAAAGGAGACTTACCAGAGAAAAATAAGAAGAGGTCACATGAAAACCGCAAAACAGGCAACTGACGCCATATTGCTCAACCTGACTGGATGGAAAACGATCAAGTGACATACCAGGATGCCCTTTCACTGGATGCTGCTGCAATTTAGCGGATTTTTTGGTTAACTAACTCACAATAGGGGGCTGGGCATATCAGGAACATGGCCATAACAGAAGCACCCACCTTACTAAATAATGCAATACTGTTTTATCTTTATCCACTCTAGCTTCTCTGCGACAACTCTAGCAATAAATATACAGAATGGCTAACTAACAATTAATATTTTAACAGTTCTAGAATATGTGGGACCGCAGTGGAGAACCTTTGTGGCAAATATGTCGATTGCCATCTACTTCACAATGGCTTCATGTCTTCTGCCCTGGATGGCATACTTCATCGCTGACTGGAAGATGCTATGCATTGCCACATCTGTACCGCTTCTCCTGGCAGCTGTTACACCTCTGATTGTGCCCGAGAGTGCGAGGTAAGATATTTCTTTAACCTGGAAATATTACGTATATTCAATACTAATGACAGATTGTAAGGCACAAAGAAAAATATTTTAATTACACTGTTATCTACTCACCTCCAACTTTTATTCAGATTGAATGCTATTTTGTGGACCTCTCCATTGAGGTACTATTTTCGGTAGTTTCGTAGTACCCGGTACTCGTTACATAGACCACTCTTACACTAAACCTGGAGTGATTTAAGCTTATTAATCAAATAAATGATTCTACTTACTGTTTTTTTATATGCTCACTTGTATGTAATTTCTATGGGTCTGTTGGACAGTCGGGCATGTTGGACACTTTGTACTTTAACGTGTTACCTCGCCATTGTGGGCACCACATTCTGCTAGAAGTCAATGACGGAAGTAGCCACGAGTGGGGATACTTCCGTCATTGACTTCTAGCAGAATGTGGTGCCCACAAGTGGCGAGGTAACACGTTAAAATACAAAGTGTCCAACATGCCCGACTGTCCAACAGACACTAGTTTACCCTACATATTTCATTGTTATTTTCCATCCGAAGATCATTAAGAACGATGAATATTACTTAATATCTCCTATATTAATTAATATTAATATGTATTTCACTATGTTTATTTTTATTTTATGAGGTAAATTTTATGTACAGTAACTACCTCTTTTGAACTCATTATGTACCTAAATTGTATCAGTATGTAATTACTTAATTCCGATCCAGTTTTATGTTCAACTGTGTAGGCAAGTATTAATCCTGGTTGAGTGTAAGAGAAGGCCTTACGGCCTTAACTCTGCCAGGTTAAATAAAGCCATTATTATTATTATTATTATTATTATTATTATTATTATTATTATTACTATCTTTCTTCAAGTAGTGTTTATATGCCATGTTAAATTTAATTTGTTTTCATGAGTTAACAATGATGCACTTTGGGAGCAACATATAAGAAATTGTTTTCCTACACAATCCACGCTATATTCACGTTGTTTTGAAATGATTAATCGAAGATGGTTTGCTTATTGTTTATTACACGCACATTTCTATGTAATTTCTATTCCATACGTTTTTTTTTCTATCCCACGATCATTAAGAATGGTGAATATTATTCATACTTTTTTCCTGTATTTCTTAAAATAATGTTATGTTAGTTTTTATTTACGTAAAAATGATGTGCCAAAAAATAAAAAATAATAATTTCGTACTCATTTCACATCCTATATATTCACATTTGTTTTTCAGTGATTTATTAAAGAATGTACCGGTACCTTCAACTCAAATGTGATGGACCGGTTAATTATTATAAATTAATTGCATTAAAGTTTGGGGGCCAAGTCCCCAAGAGGGTTTTAGGGGGCGGAGCCCCCTAAAGCAAGAAAGAACACATAAAATATAAATCGTACCTTCAACCCAAAGGTAATGGACCGGTTTATTAGGCTACTATAAATTAATTGCATGAGGGTTTGGGGACTAAGTCCCCAACAGGGATTTTTACGGGGCGGAGCCCCCTAAAACAAGAAAGAACACATTATAAAATGTAACTCGTACCTTCAACTCAAATGTGATGGACCGGTTAATTACTATAAATTAATTGCACGAAGGTTTGGGGACCAAGTCCCCAACAGGGGTTTTTAGGGGGCGGAGTTCCCTAAAACAAGAAAGAACACATTATAAAATGTAACTCGTCCCAAAGGTGATAATATAATAATATAATATAATTATGTTGTACGTAACAAGATCGATTATTCAATTGATAGGATATTTTATGAGGTTGTCACGACTGAGATATCTATTGTCAATTGCTTTTATTTGTCAGAAGGCCTTGACTGACGGATATATAAGGACTGGCGCTCTTAGGGGTGGAGGTTGGGGTTTGGGATGGCTCACAAGCAACAAGTTATACTAAATATGTTAAACATAAAAACGAGTACCGGGTAGTAGGAAATTATCGAACTTTTATCAATTCACTTATTGCTCTAGACATAAAAAATGTTCATATTCGTACTGCAATCTGCGGCAATTATAATTTTTGTCATTTCGTTTATTAAATTTTTATTTGTTTCCATGAGTCCTAGACACTGAGTCCTCAAATCTTCCAGAAAGGAAGTCTCTCTCAAAATTGTAATACGGATACAGCCGAATTTCGATATCTCGCAGTGCTTCCGCAAACTCATAATGCTTCGAGTTATCGAAAATTCGAGATATTTAAAATATGAAAAAAATTACAATAACATAAATTATTATTGATGAGAAGTGTTACCGCTTAAATTTAAACAAAAAGAAGTGAAGGTTGTCCATAGACTCTTTCTTTGCTATTCATGACGATGATTTTAGCAATTATTTATAACAGTTTGAGAAGAAAAATGTTAAAGATATGCCATTATGTCCTTGCAGTGGTGCTCAATGTGCTATACCGTTATGGTACAGATACTTGTCTGTAGTAATTGACAGAGGCAGGATTAGTATTAATGTGTTGATTCCTGGAGGACACTTTCAAAGGAAGGGAAATACTAATGTATACAATGCTTGTTGAAGTAATGCTATTTCATCACGTTCATTCAGTTTCACTTAATTACACATGCGTATTTACTACTGCGGAGAGAAATATTAATCGAAATATCGAAAAATAGAACTTCGATATGTAGAAAAAATATTACATGCATATTATATATTATTCCACCAGGAAATTGTAATATATTACTTTAATTTAGGATGCTCCTTGTTATTAATATTAATATTATTATTATTATTATTATTATTATTATTATTATTATTAATAGTCCACACCTGTGGAGTAACGGTTAGCGCGTCTGGCCGCGAAACCAGGTGGCCCGGTCGGGGCAAGTTACCTCGTTGGGGTTTTTTCCGGGGTTTTCCCTCAACCCAATACGAACAAATGCTGGGTAACTTTCGGTGCTGGACCCCGGACTCATTTCACTGCCATTATCACCTTCATTTCATTCAGACGCTAAATAACCTAGATGTTGATACAGCGTCGTAAATAACCCAATAAAATAGAAAAATATATTAATATTGATTATTATTAGTATTATTATTAACTTATTAAATTGTTTTATTAGTTGTGTTTATTATTAGTAATTGTCATTATTGAGTGTAATTAGTTACCACTGCCACCGGGTATATACCCATTTGCAGTATGAATAAACACATAGGCCTACACATACAGTACATACTTCGAGGTATCGAAAAATCGAGTTACAGAAGTTCGACTCTATTTTCTTTCGTTTTCATTTATTAACAAATTATCAAATTGAAGTAATTTCTCAACTCTTTGCGTATTACTGTATAATATAGAAGTTAGTAAAAGATCTCGTTTGTAAGATAACAAAAATTATAGGGACAACAAAATAATGTCACCTTTTCATTTTTTCCGCCGATGATATGTAATGTGTAACATGTTTAACAATGTTATTTCTTTATTTTCAGGTGGCTTGTATCTCAAGGAAAAGTGGATAAGGCCATCTGCATTATGAAAAAATTTGAAAAAATAAATCGCACCACTGTGGAACCACAAATTTACACCAAATTTAGCGTAAGTTATGTTTTTCTCACTAAAGAAATTTTGTATCTAAAGATTACGAAACGTTTAGAATTTATAATGAATTTAACAACTGTTTTCTCAAAAAAAAAGTCTTAAGACTATAAAGTTCAAATTGTAGGTAAGCCAAATTAAATATTTTCTTGCTGAAATACGAGTAGATAAATATGAATGAAAAAATATTTTGTTTATCAAATGGAACGTATATAAAATTGTCGACAATGGAATAAGTAATATAAGACCTACCCTCATGATTATTTGTTTTATTGTGTATATGTACCTACTTCAATAAAGACATTTTCTTTTGTATTGCAGGATAGCTGCCAAAAACTTCAAAAAGAAGAAGAAACAGACAGAGTGTACTCTGTTCTGGATCTATTCAAGACACCCCGCCTTCGAAACACAACTGTTCTTCTCATTGTAATCTGGCAAGTATCTCTAATATTATCTCACTGAGTTATGGAATAACAAATCAGAGCAAATTATCCAATAATTCATAGTTTAAAACGCTTTTCTGTCCTATTGAATCAGGAAAAGAATTAAATAAAAAGGCAAATTTATTTACGAGATATTTAATATATTAATAGTGAAATGTGAAAGTGTTAGATCCGTTCGGCTATTGATTTGTGGCTTGAAAGAATGTGTGTATTCTCCACGACAGGTTTCTATCCTGTCGATGGATAGTACAATTGTGGGGCTGCCATCTTGAAGTCTTCTGAGCAGGCTTAGAAATAGCATTACCCCTATTTAGGATTCAACAGTTTAACCTGCTATGACTTAGGCCTCATTGCATCGTTAGTGTAAAATAGGTTGTGCAACGAGAAGGTGAATATGAGGATTGGATAGGAGAGGCTGTTTGAGACACATTACGATATAACAACCACTTAAAATCCTTACAAAGACTTTTTTTCTAGGACAAAATCCCTTAAGAAGCAAGATCATAGTAGGAAACAAAGTATTACAACAGATAAATGTGTTTAGTTGTTTAAGATGCCAGTTATCATTAAGAAGATGAAAAAGAGTTTCATATTATAAATTTTCAACAAATAGTAGGAAGTTGAACCAAATTTTCAAACCAAACGAAGTTAAAAAAAAAAAAGACTCAACGTAGGCCTATATAAAACTACGACTGTATGACAGTGAAACCTGGACCCTTCGAAAAGAAAACCTATCAAGATTAAACACTGCAGAGATTAAATTTCTCACAAGAACCGCTGGAACTAAACTAAAACCAAAATTTAATTAAACTAATCTAAATGTAATTAAACCAAACAAAATTAATCTACAGTGAACTAAAATATTATTAATCTAAACTGAACCAAACTAAACTAATAAAAACTAAAATTAAACTAAACTAATTGTAAATGAAATTAAATTAAACTGAACTAAAACTAAACTAAATTAGATTGAACAAAAATCAAACTAAATGAAACTAACCTAAACAAAATAAACTAAATTAAACTAAAATTAAAATACCAGTATACTAAACTAAACTAAGACTAAATTAACTAAACTAAAGAAAATTAATCTACAATGAACTAAAATTATTAATGTAAACTGAAGTAAATTAAAATTAAACTAAACAAATCTGAAATTAAACTAAATTTATATAAAAGTAGCCTAAACTAATCAAAACTAAAATTAAGCTAAACTAAAACTAAACTAACTGTAACCAAAATTAAATTAAACTGAATTAAAACTAAACTAAACTGAACAAAACTCAAACTAAACGAAACTAACCTAAACTAAATATAGCTAAACTAAACTAAATTAAACTAAAATTAAAGTACCAATAAACGAAACTAAACTAAACTAAAATAAATTCAACTAAACTAAACAAAGTTAATCTACAATTAACTAAAATTATTAATCTTAACTGAACTAAACTAAAATTAACCTAAACAGCTAAAACTAAACTAAACGAAACTGAAATTAAATTAAACTAAATTAAAGGATAGCCTAAACTAAACTAATCAAAACTAAAATTAAGCTAAACTAACTGTAATTAAAATTAAATTAAATTGAGCTAAAACTAAACTAAACTAAATTGAACAAAAATCAAACTAAACGATACTAACCTAAACTAAATTAAACTAAAATTAAAGTACCAATAAACTAAACTAAAACTTAACTAAACTAAATTAAATTTAATTAAACTATACAAAATTAAGGGGGAAAGGAATTGGTCACCCTAACCCATTATCTCCTGGCCTAGTTGCCTCATAAGCGATGCCTTCAGACCTGTCTTCGGACAGTTGACTAAACAACAACAACAAAATTAAACTAAAATTAAAGTACCAATAAACTATACTAAATTTAACTAAACTAAACAAGGTTAATCTACAATGAACTAAAATTATTAATCTAAACTGAACTAAACTAAAATTAAACTAAACAAAACTGAAATTAAATTAAACTAAATTAAAGTAGCTTAAACTAACTGTAACTAAAATTAAATTAAACTGCACTAAAACTAAACTAAAGTGAACAGATATCAAACTAAACGAAATTAAACTAAACTAAATAAATTAAATTCAACTAAATTTAAAGTACCAGTAAACTATACTAAAACAAAAATTAAACTACACTAAACTAAACTGGTCAACCAAACTAGTGAATTAAACTAACTCTAAATGAATTCTCTCACTGCAGAAAGTGTCTACTTGTGTTTCTCACTGATATGTCATTATGTCTAAGCTAAATGTATCTTTTTGCAGGATGGCAATTTCTCTCTGCTTCGACGGTCACGTGAGGAATGTTGGAAGTCTGGGATTGGACTTGTTTGTGACATTCACGGTAGCGTGTGCCACTGAACTTCCAGCTGACACTGTTCTCACCATGGTGTTGGACAAGTGGGGCCGAAGATGGCTCGCATTTGGGTCCATGGCTTTGAGTGGATTCTTCAGTCTCTTGGCTACAGCTGTTCCAACTGGTAAGCATATTTAATTACTGCTGTAAGTAACCGTTTGTTAAATATTTTCAAAATAAATATCGGTATAGGTTTATTGGTATTCACGACAACTGTATCAGCCCACCTGGATTGCCTCACCAAGCGAGTACCCATGAGCCACCCCTGTAACAGGGTTCTACCCCATCATAGGAGGCCTTTGGCCAAAGTGAAATATCATGGCTAGCATTCATTCATAGGTTTACTTAGATACATTTGAAATTTAATTGATTTCTCTTCTTTCTTATTTCTTTTCTTAAAAAGTTGTTGGTATGAACTAAATAATCTGAAATGAAGGAAAACAAACCAAAATTTCGTAACAATATTAATGTTGTAGATAAATTTTGAGAAAGTATTAAGAAATTACACTGTTATAAAAGATCTAAAAGTGAAGAAGAATTTGTGTTCTCGACTATTTATAGGTTTTATCATTAGGGTTGTATCACCCAATTTCATTGTTTCTGTCAATTATACCATGTTGTTTAGGCTAGCCAGAGTTTCAGTAGCTCTTACACTGGAACTATTAATGAGATCATGTCAAAACTTTCTCTTCACAATAGAGACAGATACAAAAACTTAGCTGTCCATATTAAATGTAACAGTGTGAAAACTTACTTGGAATGTTGCATTAAGAAACATTTACACATCTTTGACAGAGTAGCTGAGTTGTTACCATCCGTGAATCACTACGACGTCATATGACATGAGTCAGCTGAGTAAGCACTATCTACTTAAATTCGGGCCTACTTAAATTTTTCTTGCTTCAAGCTTTATGGTTAGTATGGACAGCTCATTTTTTGTATTTGTCTATCTGCTGACGAGATCTAACTAATTACGTGCGAAATTTGAGGGAAGGTTTCGACATGAACTCATTAACAGTTTCCTTATTGTGTCTAATTTCTTGTTGAAACCAATGTCTGGAGGAAGAGAACTTTCGCTCTAATTTCCGGCAGCCAATCACGTTGCAGGTCGGCTACATTTAAACGTGTGCGTCTTGTGATTCGCTGATGAAGATGTTAAGCATTTCCTAAGGCTGGATAAATACTTATATATAATCGCCCGCCATTTTGGCTCTTTCGTTGGTGTTCGCAAAAAGCACCCGAGGACGTACCAGTATTGCCACTCAATTATTTGCTGAATTACAGTGCGTTTGATTTATTATCATAGGAGCTACGACATGATAATGTTCAACGGTGTGGCAAATAGATCCCTCGTCTGGTAGTTCGGCAACGAAAGAACAAAAGTGGCGAACGATACTACCTACTTAGACTTTATAGAGCCTTGACTTCCTAAGACGTAAGCAAAGAGAAGGAGTCAAGCCGAATAACAGCGTCGCGACTATACATATATTTTCAACTAACCAGTCTCAAATGCTTGTGGCACTCTGATTTTAAAGACAAAGACATTTTTTCTGCCTTAAATAAACACAAGACTTCAAAATTTCAGGAGCACCATCAGCTGCTCTTGCAATCATGGGTCGCTTCAGTGTGAACATTTCCTACAACATCGGACTGCAGTATGCAGCTGAAGTGCTGCCAACTGTCGTGCGGGCACAGGGTGTTGCTCTCATTCACATCATGGGCTATGTTGCCAGCATCCTTTCACCATTTGTAGTCTACTTGGTAAGTTCCGTAACTCATTTAGTTTACACAAATCATTTTCATTTTTTATTTTATAAATCTGACTTACATCGAGCTTATTACAACACAGAACATTTTTTTTAACGTTAAATGATACTACATATATTCATATACGAGGTCTCGCCGTCCTCATTGAATAAACAATAACTATGAGCAGCCATACTGTAAATATCTATTAATTTGAGAAAAATTCGTTCTGGCATCGAAAATCGAACTCGGGACCCCCCAGCTCTGCATGCTGAGCACTCTTTCTATCTGAGCTATACCGGGACACGATCCATGGTGCTGGCCGAACTCTTCTCATTCATATCATCAATAGCCTAACTACCTGCATTTTTAAGACATTCAAGCCATATACGATCCCAAATGCTACCGTCTGAACCAATTCCCTCGGTTTATTATTATAATAATTATTATTATTATTATTACTATTATTATTATTATTATTATTATTATTATTATTGCCAGCAATGACTGATCTTTTCCAAATCAATGCGGGCTAAAGCAAGGAGATGCACTATCACCTTTACTTTTTAACTTTGCTCTAGAATATGCAATTAGGAAAGTTCAGGATAACAGAGAGGGTTTGGAATTGAATGGGTTACATCAGCTTCTTGTCTATGCGGATGACTTGAATATGTTAGGAGAAAATTCACAAACGATTAGGGAAAACACGGAAATTTTACTTGAAGCAAGTAAAGAGATAGGTTTGGAAGTAAACCCCGAAAAGACGAAGTATGTGATTATGTCTCGTGACCAGAATATTGCATGAAACGGAAATATAAAAATTGGAGATTTATCTTTTGAAGAGGTGGAAAAATTCAAATATCTTGGAGCAACAGTAACAAACATAAATGACACTCGGGAGGAAATTAAAAGCAGAATAAATATGGGAAATGCGTGTTATTATTCAGTTGAGAAGCTTTTGTCTAGTCTGCTGTCAAAAAATCTGAAAGTTAGAATTTATAAAACAGGTATATTACCGGTTGTTCTGTATGGTTGTGAAACTTGGACTCTCACTTTGAGAGAGGAACAGAGATTAAGGGTGTTTGAGAATAAGGTTCTTAGAAAAGTATTTGGGGCTAAAAGGGATGACGTTACAGGAGAATGGAGGAAGTTACACAACGCAGAACTACACGCTTTGTATTCTTCACCTGACATAATTAGGAACATTAAATCCAGACGTTTGAGATGGGCAAGGCATGTAGCACGTATGGGCGAATCCAGATATGCATATAGAGTGTTAGTTGGGAGGCCGGAGGGAAAAAGACCTTTAGGGAGGCCGAGACGTAGATGAGAAGATAATATTAAAATGGATTTAAGGGAGGTGGGATATGATGGTATACAATGTATTAATCTTGCTCAGGATAGGGACCAATGGCGGGCTTATGTGAGGGCGGCAATGAACTTCCGGGTTCCTTAAAAGCCATTTGTAAGTAAGTAAGCAATGACTAATTCGTTGAAAAAATACCTGTGCAGCATTCAATTTTGATCTATTAAAATAAAATTCTGGAGTAGAAAGGAGCTGTGAATTAATGAAGCTTACAAAATTTTTCTGTCCTCAGAGCAACATCAGTCCCATTCTGCCACTACTAGTCCTAGGAACGATTGGTATTATTGGAGGATTTCTGGCCCTCTTCCTTCCAGAGACTCTAGACAAAGAACTGCCACAGACCCTACAGGATGGAGAGAACTTCGGCAAGGGTCAACAATTCCTGGACTTCCCATGCTGTGCCAAGAAGTAAGTACCCAAAATGTGATATGTCTTGTTCATGAATTCGAGAAATTCAGAGAAACGCCAAATTCAATTAAAATAGTGAGGTCGTCCATGAACGTAAATTAAAATATATATGCTCCTTCATACTACATTAAAGACTACAGAGCACAGTGGCGGCTGATTGACTGAGGCAAGTGAGGCCGGGCCTCAGTCACTTGGCTTAACAGAATTCAAATTTTGTGTTTTTATATAATGTATTAGTTATTTGAATGAAGCATCGCTGTAGAAGCATTTTAAAACTTTGTGATGTATATAGACCTGTTTTGCAGTAAAATTTACTCCTGAGGTCAGAATCGCTCGTGCCGGGTCTGGTTGTGATGTATATACACCTGTTTTGCAGTAAAATTTGTTCCTGAGGCCAGAATCGTTCGTGCCGGGTCTGTCTTCTGAATTTCCTGTATTTTCGCGGGGTTTGAGTTTGCGCTTAAAACGTTGTAGCTGAGGCACAATTCGTCTGGCCTGGTCAGGTTTCACTTCTCCCATCCATGGGCCGGCCTCAAGGGTAGAGTGGGGTGGGAATAGCAATGGTGACTTGTCTTCCTAAATAGGTCATAAATAACACAAATTCCAGCTCTTTGGCAGGCAGAGACCCACACTATTCCCTCCTTTTATGTCTCAGTTTATGACTTAAGCGAGGGTGTTGTACTATTGTACTTCGTAGTATAGTAGTGAATCTGGGCCAATGTTGTTATGTATTTCGGGAAAATATAAACAGAAACAAATGCGAGAAATAGTGCTGGTGCAGTTAATTCATTGTTAAAGTGTCCTTTTTTCGAGAAGAAATAATATTGAAAGAAAGGAAGTTTTAAATAAAGAGAGAGACTACCGAGATACCTACGACATCGGTGACAATTTTTCTGACAGATAATCTTAAAACGCGAGTTTCTATTGCATCCTGGTATGGGCAACATAAATGGTTAAGTGGTAATGTGGTGTAAAATAAACTTCTCTGTTGGCCTTGTTCGTTGCTGTCAAGGGAAAAAAATAATAAGAACAGAAAGGAGAGGATTTTCAACACATAATGTGGGTTGCTTCATCACACTGAAACAATCGCTGAAATTCACAGCATAACAGCTTATTTGGTGAGTGACATTATTTTTCATCAATAGTAGGCTAATAATAATAGACTAATAATAATAATAATAATAATAATAATAAAACAGTAATCATGATATTAATAATATAATAACAATAATAATTAATATCATAAACAAACATTTCCTATCGGAGGCACTTAAACTAGTTGCATCTGGCCTCACCGAGGATTTCGATCACCGGCCGCTACTGACAGAGTATCATTTAAAAATGATCTCGATGATGCCATAGCTCAGACAACAATAGTCGCAGAAATATTTCGTTTCCATAAAAATATTAATTTCTAAATACAAGGTTTTACGTGTCCGAGCTTTTGCCAGAACCCCTTCATTACATTTTAATTGTAATTATGCATTACTTTTTATTGATATGCAATTTTTTTAAACTAATTCCGGGTACCGGTACTTGACTTTTCGTCATTCACCCCATGAAGGCAGTTGTATAAACCAATTTACAAACAGAGTCGTTGCCCAGGGTGCGCCATAAGAGGCTAGTCTATGCTACATCCGCGATGAGATGAGATGATTTGTTGGGATGTCACAGGGAAACCGGAGCTTCCAGAGAAAACCCCTGTGTTACCTGGACCATGGGCTTGCCCAACACTAGTTATAAATCAGGGATACACCGGGGATCGAACCCGGGACTACAGGATTATAAACCCAGCGCTCTAGATTGTATTACCTCGACCATGAGCTTGTCCAACATAAATTATAAATTGGAGGTATACTGGGAATCGAACCCGTGTCCACAGGATTATAAATCCAGCGCTATAGATTCTAGACCATTGTGGTGGCTTAATATGCGAAGTTACACTGAAAAAACAACCGTAATGGAATTTTTAGGGCAAGACCGAATCCTATGGAAAGTTATTATAAATAATTAATTAATTGGACGAGTTAATACATTTAATTAGCTGGGATGCAATTGGACGGACTTACGCAACAGTAGACCAACCGACAATTTGAAAAAATTGAGATATTTACACAGATCTGTTGTTGGCTGGATTATTTAACTCGGAAAAAATCAAGAATTCAATACATGCATTTTGCTGCTATTTATAAGCAAAATTCTCTACGTATTACTCTGTGAAAAGATTTATTAAATCTACATACTTAGACTTCAACAAACAAAATTTGATAACACAATCTCAAGGGAAAAAATGGAACTCTCTGCATCATAATCCACAGTTGATTCCCGATTTACCACGCAAATCGTCTGTAGCTGCATTTAGATTGGCAACAGGCCATGACTGTTTGGCCAAGCATCTGCATAGAATTGGAATATATCAGTCCCCTAACTGCCCATTGTGCAACTCAAATCAAGAAATGGATTCAGAACATCTCAAAATCTGTGCGTCAGTGGCTAACCATGACAATATCTTTGAAAAATATTGGAGTGCAAGAGGTCAAATGACTTTATTGTCAAATGCCTGGCATTAGAAAACAACAACATGAGCAAAATTCGTTTATTACATGAAATGTATTATTTATTTATTTAATTACTTTGCTTTGCAATATTAAACCAACTGCTGGTCTGTTATTAAAAATCAGTTAGCTTTTTTTCTTATTATCTGTGCTATTTTTTTGTAATAGTATGCATGTTATAATACTTATTGCATTAAATGTTTAATGAAAAGCAGATTTATTTCAATGGTTAATACCTCGAAAACAGGTTTTTGGCGATTGGTTTCTTATTGCGTAACTCCGTCCAATTTATCTTATGTTAATGACGAAGATAAAACATTAAACATTTCTAAATTCATAAAACTCACAGGAGCAATTAATAATACATTTAAATCCTCTCAAACTCAAAGATACGGTATGCAAGAATCCGTATATATAAAACACTTGTACGACAAATATTGGCCTATGGCAGTTAGGCTTGGACTGTTAGGAAGGCTGACAAAAAAAGAGATTACAAACAGCAGAGATGACATTCATGAGAACTGTAGGAAGTTCGTTACTCGAACACCGGAGAAATGAGGACATTCTGGTAGAACTGGAAATTAATTCCATTGTCCAATATATCAACCAGTATAGGCTTCAATGGAAAGAACATGTGGAGAGGATGGCCAAAACAAATTTTGTCGTATGTTCCAAAAGGACACTGAAATTTGGAAAGACCTAAACAGCACTGGCCTGAGACCATAACTGCTCCACAAGGGTCTAATATTTGACAGTGAATTATGTTGCGTTAGTTTTGAAAAATCATGTACCATACATAGCAGAGTGCTGCATTGGAGTTAAATCGCTCGCTTGAACTCGGTTGAGTGTCGCACCCTCGAGTGAGATACGATCGGTCGTGATACACTCGTAATAAATAGAAGCACAGTACAAGGTCATCTCACCGACATGTCTTATCTTGTATGGAAGGCGACAGATAAGATACACATATGTTTTGCTCATACAGTAAAAATGAGGCTTTATTTTCTGCGTTTATGACAAACGTTTAGTGGAACAGTCTAATGGAACGTACGAAAACAGAAACATGAAGTTATAAATAAAATAGTATGAAAAACTTCGATATACTGTTATTATTGCTAATTAATAATTATTCAATATTTGATTTACCACATATATAATATGATAGGTCCATACATAGTGTTCCGCCTATATACTGCGACAATGTAGAAACGTTTTACAAAATATTATTGATATAGCAGTAGATTAATAACAATATTAGTACAGAGATAACGTCACGTCACAGAAAATATAATAAAACGAATAATCATGCTGCACAACTGTTACAGAGGCAAAGACTAATACACTAATTATTAGAGATTATTATTATTATTATTATTATTACTAGAAAACATGATACAGTTCTTGCATTATCGTGATTGTGTTCTCCGTTTATAATAATTACATTTACATCCAATAACATCTATCAGATGTGGCAAAAATAAAATCACTCCTGTGTGGGGGGGAAGAAAAAAAAAACATTTACCTACAACATTTATATTACATTTTAAAGCAAGTTTTCTAGTTGTACTATGGAGAGGTTAGTTAAACACTGCAAAATTTTGAAATGATAAACGTCTATGATGTTACTACACAATTCATCACTGTAACAAGAACGAATGTCTAAAGCTTGGCTTATACCGTTCGAGGATTTATCGCTCGTGACAATTTTACCCACCATGCATGTGCGCTACCTATCGGATTATGCTATGAACTACTTGGCGCTCGAGCGAAAACGTCCGATGCAGATCTCTGATACATAGAGTAACTAGGCAGTAAGTTCCGAAGTTAAAAAAGAGTAGACATTTTATTATTAAATGGAAATAAATAAATAAATTAGTATCAAGGCAACATTAATTAAATAAGTTATATTTTCACGCTGACATAAACTGGAGATATTCTATTAGTATTTCAAAACATTAGAAATGAATCCTATTTTAAAGTTAGCTATTCAAGGAATTTATTCCTCAGCTCTATCTCAACCAGATCTTTCATAATAAAATTGTTTCTTCTCTCGTTCACCACTTACTGAAGTGGATATGGATTTGTTGCATCATGTAAGTACTTATGACGTCATCTTACAGCACACACGGGCACTATAACAATGCTTCATCACTTATTCTTTGGTGGCATCTGTAATTGACTATTATAGCACAGTCATTTGTTACCCAGTACGTGCACATGATAAAGCTGATGTTTTTATAGTAATAGGTGCACTTTTTCCAGGAGGATTACAAGAACAAATTCAATATTGTATCTCGTAAATCAAATTTCACCTGCACAGTGTTATTTTCACAATATTTCTGCACGCAAATAAGTATTAATATGAAAAAATAAATAGGTGTTATATATAAATAGAAATCAAAAAGATGCAAATTGTTACTTGAGAATTAAGTAAATTTGAAATGAAATTAATCAGTAAGTCAACAAGACAAACAAGAAGAAATATTGAAGTAAATAAAAAAATAGACGAGAAGTGAAAAAATTTAATATAAAAACTGTGATCAGTGCTGTAGAGACAAAATGTATCTGAAACAAGAGTCAATAGTGCCAACTAAAATGCAAAAATGGAAAAACATAAATTAATACATTATGGGTGCTATTCATAGACATTTCGCAGCACGCGCTACGAGCGTACTAAGCTAGCCCCGGCTATCCACTGGTTACTAGTACAGAATTCAAATCATATCCTATCGCTAACACTGGCTTATGAATACGAAAATCGCTGATCTCCACCGGAAGCCCGCGCTAAAAATGTTTATGAATACGGCCCTATGAGATTAAAATATAATGGATCAGTACATGGAAGAACTGTGTAAAAAAACAGCCTATTGTAACTGAATGAAAAGAAGAAAAGAAGACAACAGGAAAACAAAAATAATTACTATAAAACTTTTAGATCGAGAACACTCCATTCATATAAAATAGTAATTTTCGAATCACAAATGCATTATTTGTAATGATAACAACTCCATCTTGTATACCACAAAACACTTAAAATGTACAGACTCTTGAATAACCATAAATAGAATTGACTCATACTGAGAAGCAAGGGAGCGAATTGAAGTCTTCCTATGCACTGGATACAACAACAGAATTGCAGGACGGATAATAATGACAAGAAATGATAAACCTTTAGGGAGAAAACTGTAGGGAAAGAGAATCAAGAAAATAATGAAAAAATACATGAGAACACAGGTTTTGTTGAATGGTGATTACGTAGTTTATTTCCATCTCTCTTTCTCTAGCTTCCCAATATAATTAGTGCTTCGATGTTCTTGTTCTTCCCATTATCGAGGTTTAGTTTGCTACAGAGGGAAAAATAGGGTTTTTTCAAAATTTCAACCTTATTACATATTGAGCAGTTTGTTATTGCTGTTAAGTTCAGTTTGTTCAGACGTTCTATGAGACATCATATCCTGTAAACAGTCGGAAATATGCTTACTGCTTGTCTTCGAGATTTTGTTAAAATCGATCTTTCTTATTGACTTTTTCATAAAGTTTGCCTTTTAGTTCTCCAGAGTTGTTGTTTATTTCCAGTCTTCTGTGTCCCTTATTAAATTGTATTCTGTTGGGAATTATACGATATGTTAAAGACAGGCTTTACCTTGACTAGGGAATATATATTATTTTAATGTACCGAAGTACATATGATATTTCCATGCAGATATTCTGCGTCATCATACGATGAAAGAGTAATGGAACGGAGAAAAATTCTCTCCAGCGCCGGGGTGAGTATCCGGTGTGGCTTAGTGGATAAAGCGTCAGCATGTAGAGCTGAAAACCCGGGTTCAAATCCCGGCGCCAGAGAGAATTTTTCTCCATTCCATTACTCTTTCATCGTATTGACTAGGGAAGCTTCTTTTAAGCCAATTTGTCAGCTTCTTCGTTGCCACATGGGATGGTATCCACTGAAAAATAATTTCGTTATTTCCTGATTTAATACTGGTGCTTTCGTAAAGTTCCCTTATATCTTGTAGGTTTTTTATGTTACGTTGTCATTGGATATGCTCTCTAATACTGCCTTGTAATCAACAGAAATACAATTTTTTTCTTTATATGTGGCCTGTATAAAACATTAAGCAGAGCAATTTTATTGCTATTAGTTCTCCATCAAAATTGTTTGCATATTTTCCCAAGGGTGTAGGTACATCAGAGGATTAATGAGAAAAGAAAAAAAGAAGTCAATACTTTTCATAAAAATGTTACGGAACTAAAATCGTCCTCCAGAGGCTTAAGGAGGGAAAGCTGGTGATCAACAAGATCTCCCAGCTAGGTCCAATGGACCCGTTGACCAACAGCAGGTGTGGTCCTCCAGGCATTCTGGGGGTTGTGTGTGGATGAAGTAGCCACCAAAACGTTAAAATATTGTGTTGTTCACTTAAATCGGCTACAACTTGCCATTTAACCTCATAATCCACAGTTAATTCCCGATTTACCACGAAAATCGTCTGTAGCTGCATTTAGATTGGCAACAGGCCATGACTGTTTGGCCAAACACCTGCATAGAATTGGAATATATCAGTCCCCTAACTGCCCATTGTGCAACTCAAACCAAGAAATGGATTCGGAACACCTCAAAATCTGTGCTTCAGTGGCTGACCATGATCAATCAATCAATCTTCTTAATGTATCCAGCTGTTTGCTGACAACATAAAGTCCACTGTAGTCTATTCAGTTGTTGTTTTTCACGAGAAATGAGGGGTATTTTGATCGGTGTTCATTATAGATGCCTGTTGCTAGTAGCCAGAGTTGGGATGTAGTCAATATATACTGCAGGGCTGTGTCTTCTGCAACTGGTATTGATGATTTTAATTGACTTCTTTTGTGGTTTATGGATGGACAGTATAGAAGAATGTGTTCCAGATCTTCATCATGATTATTACACCACAGACAAGTAGGATTATCAGAAATGTGAAATCGGTGTAGGTACAATTGTGGGTGACAATGTGACCTGTTCTGGCTCTTGTTAAAAATGTTTGAACATGTCTGGGCAAGTTTTTGTACATTTCCAGGTCATTTGGTTTCTTTTGTACAGACTGTAAAATTTTTCCTTTGTCAGAAGAGAGCCAATTGTTGATCCATAGGTTTGTAAAATGAGACTTTACTGAAGCAAAGGCACTGGATAGAGATATCACTTGAAGAGGTCTTGGTTGCATATATGTTGTGGCTGACCATGATAACATCTTTGAGAAATACTGGAGTGCAAGAGGTCAAATGACTTTATTGTCAAACGCCTGGCATTAGAAAACAACAACAACTTTTCATAAAAAAAATTAATGGAATACATTTTTGCTTATGATCTAAGACTTGAAACGCGACAAGTCAGGTGTTAAACACCGCAAATAACCTAAATTTAATTCCTTAGAGTAATAGACAAAGAAAAAATGAACACATACAGAAAGAACTTATACTTGAAGAGTTTAACACCAAAATCCAACAATAGAGAATATAAACTGAAACAACACATTTCAAGACTGCAGGGTAATAGATTGCAGAATTAAAACTCATAAGAGAGAAAATGGCTGGCCGTCCATAGAAGAAATGAGTATTGATCAGTATTAGAATCGAACAAATCTAAATGGAATATGATGATTGTTTACCTGACCTACTACACGAATTTGATGTAAATGCAGTAATTTGTTAATTAATTTATGTTACTTTCTTTGCAGGAGTGTAAGTGAAGAAGATCTGACAGAGATGAGAAGCAACTTCCAGAGAGGCAGCCTGCAAGCCGGCAGGGCGTCCTTCAGGGCTTCAGTCAGAGGAGAAATGTACAGATCCAGCATGCTGCAAAGATCAGTAAGGTCAAGAAGGTCGACCAGGCAGTCTGCCGAAATGCAAGCTGCTAGCATTGTCTGAACAGCATCCATACCAAACCCATTGCATCTCACCAGGGCTTTAGTATTGCAAATGCACGAATTATTAACAGAAAATAAACAATCCTTCTCAGTATTACGTTGTAGTCAGCGATCACGCTACTTGGAGTATTACATAATATGTTACTTTAACTGAAAAACAAAATGGTGATAGGAACAAAAGAATTAGTTACAAAAAATGCTTAAGATCTTTAAAATCACTCGAAAATAGAGGAACCATATTAACCAGTGACTTTTTGTCTAGACGTGAAATGAATAACGTATAAAGATCTGATCATCAGTGATTCTTGACTCCTACAAATAGCTGGAAACTAAAAAAAACAAAGAGGGAAATACCCTATATTGTTTATAAAATATTAATTCGTTATTTGCAGTATTAAACAGTGCCCAGATGCAATAAACTAGTCAGAAGATTTAATTCCAGTCATTCGGTTCATTTTATCCAAGTCATTATACATTTTCATCAATTGTTACCATCGCCCCTTACCTTGGCTCTGTCTATGCTCTTATGTTTATAATTTGTATCAGTTATTCCAGTATAATGCTTTGTGTATATCTTCATGCTAATATATTTGCAAAGGTTATTTTGTTAGATCGGCACTGGAAGAGTCTTTGATTAGGAAAAGAGAATGGATCAGGACATCACTATTGTAAGTCTGCTATATTCTAGAAACTAATTTCTGGTTAAATAATATCAAATCGAAATGTCCAAATCTTGGATTTAAAATATCGGCATCCTAATCAATTCAAATGAACAAAAAAGAAAATGTAAATTAATGTTAAAAAAATACATAATGAAATTTTAAAAAAGAATATTCTGCGACAAGATGTGGTAGCTATAAAAACGATAAAAATTTATTGAAAATAAATAATATACATTGAATATTATAAAGATGAATAGAGATGGTGATTGACGATGTTCAATGAAGATTTTAAAATGGTTGATGCAATTGTCTGAAGAGTCTTATCAGAAACCTTTAATTTTCTGAGGATCTCCAATGTAAATTTGGGAATTGTTCCTCGCGCACCAAACATAAGTCCAATGACATTCCAATCTTGAATATTGTATTTATGACTGAGATCATCACAGTATGGAAGGTAAATAGTGCGTTTCTCTTCATGCATCTGCTTTGGTTGATCTTCATTAATTTCGAACCTTACAGTGTGGTCAATATATTTATATTTATCAATTTACAGATCTTAACAATTGAAATCTCTATTCTTATCCCCTAAATCGACTTTGTCTAATTTTTCCAGCCTGATTTTTAAATTGTGTAATGGTAAGCCTACATAACCAAAAATGATTTTTACGACACAGACTCTGTTTAACATTTTTCCAGTAGAATTCCTCTTTGTTTTCATATACTCAAACATCATAAATTGTAGTATCTGTATCTCTCAATATAACATTTTTCGGCGATGTCTATAAAAAAGTATGTTGTACAACATACTAACTATACAAAACACCATGATCAGAAACATGCAAATAGTAGGTTAGTTTTACTACGCGTGTTTACGTTTTAGAAAATGATTAGGGATTTCTGGCTAATTTAACGCAATATATTTTTTCCCATAAGACAATGTAAAATAAACTCCTGGTTAAAATTGAAAGGGGCTTTAAGGAAATTCTAATGATTACGTGAAATGTCTACATTCCTATTAAAGTAATAAAATACAATATGTATTGTACTTACACAAACGGTTAGGGAAAACACGGAAATTTTACTTGAAGCAAGTAAAGCGATCGGTTTGGAAGTAAATCCCGAAAAGACAAAGTATATGATTATGTCTCGTGACGGGAATATTGTACGAAATGGAAATATAAATATTGGAGATTTATCCTTCGAAGAGGTGGAAAAATTCAAATATCTTGGAGCAACAGTAACAAATGTAAATGACACTCGGGAGGAAATTAAACGCAGAATAAATATGGGAAATGCCTGTTATTATTCGGTTGAGAAGCTCTTATCATCCAGTCTGCTGTCCAAAAATCTGAAAGTTAGAATTTATAAAACAGTTATATTACCGGTTGTTCTATATGGCTGTGAAACTTGGACTCTCACTCTGAGAGAGGAACATAGGTTAAGGGTGTTTGAGAATAAGGTGCTTAGGAAAATATTTGGGGCTAAGCGGGATGAAGTTACAGGAGAATGGAGAAAGTTACACAACACAGAACTGCACGCATTGTATTCTTCACCTGACATAATTAGGAACTTGAAATCCAGACGTTTGAGATGGGCAGGGCATGTAGCACGTATGGGCGAATCCAGAAATGCATATAGAGTGTTAGTTGGGAGACCGGAGGGAAAAAGACCTTTAGGGAGGCCGAGACGTAGATGGGAGGATAATATTAAAATGGATTTGAGGGAGGTGGGGTATGATGATAGAGACTGGATTAATCTTGCACAGGATAGGGACCGCTGGCGGGCTTATGTGAGGGCGGCAATGAACCTTCGGGTTCCTTAAAAGCCATTTGTAAGTAAGTAAGTAAGTATGTATTGTACTTTCTTCAATACTGTCGTCTATTTTATTTGATATAAATTTTGTATGTCCATTTAGCTTCGATGATGAAGCATTGCTGTCAGTCATTATGGTACCTTTTCAAGATAATGTAAAAACCCCCTCCATATAAGTGGACTCGTCCATGTAGCTTATACATATACTTACATGTATCCCTGTGCATGCCCTAATAATGGATTAGTCCAGGCTGTTGTGCTTATCTTATTGTGTGTTATGTAACCACATCCTATGAATGCCAAAGTTTACTTCAATATAGTAGGCCATGGATTACATATGAAAGTGACAGTAGTTTCCTGTTATCCACGGTACTATAAACCTTTCATGTCAAATCATTACCATATTTTACTTCTTGTAGATTGAGTAAAGATGTTTCACAACCAAAGTTTTCTTGTAAGATGTGGGACTGGAAATTATAAGTGATATTATGAGATAAATTTTTGTACTTCTTAAAGAGAAAAACGATTATTATTGTACTAGCTGTACCCGTACACTCCGCTGTAATTACATAATTAAAATAGGACATCTGGTCCAGGGAACATTCGTGTTTGATAGAAGGATAAATCGTTTAATATGTCACTTAATTTAAATTGTACTTAAATAATTAAAATGCGATCATTTGTAAATGAATATACACAATAGCCTATCAAGTTTTCTGTGCGTAAGAAGCTATTTTAATCTTACCTGTGCTCGATTCACTCAGAAGTTACTGTAATAACATTATAGCATTATGTCCATCTAGAGAAACTACACTTTCCAATGGTGAATTAATAATTAACTATACAAATCGGCTAATTTAGCTTCCGATATTACTTCATACAAACACAGAAACATTCTCTGTAGGCTATGTTTAATAGCTTTCGATTGTTGTTGTCCAAGGCCTCTTATAGACGAAGTCATTTGTTTTTATTTAATTGCAGCGCCTTAGATGGTGTTATTTTAATTTTAAAACTCATTTATCTCATTAAATATCAGTCCTATCAAAATTTTGCATAGTATAAAACTTATCGGAAATCATTTTTAAAAAAACTTTTGTCATGTAACATTGTCACAAAAATCAATAATAAGGGAGATATTTCGATTTATTTAATTCAAGCCCCTTTATAACCCCCCTTTTAAATAAAGTATTTTGAATGCCATACAGCCTAAAATATAAGTTATAACGAACTTAATTTATATTCCAATTTTCATATAAATCGGTTTAGCCATTATTGCGTGAAAAGATAACAAACATACAGACAGACAGACATACAAACAAAAATTAAAAAAAAAAAGCGATTTTCGGTTTCAGGATGGTTAATTATACATGTTAACACCAATTATTTTTGTAAAATCGAAAATTACCAGAAAAATTTTGGCTACAGATTTATTATTAGTATAGATGTAATCTCTGTTAAAAATTAAACCATTCATTCTGTTTTTCTCATCAAAGATCTTCTCATTGTGTTCTAAATGGAGAAATTTTCATGATTCAATGTACAGATGGAAGAACACAGTTTCTTTCGTGTTACTTAAGACAGGCTTAATTCCAGTACAGTTCTCCAATTGACACGTTATCAAGTTGCATTATTTTAAAGATTAAACTAGAGAAAACAGTGCCTTTAAATAATGAATTTGTCAATACAGCTATTGTTTGTTGTATAAATACTCAAGTATCAACAAAGCTGTGATAAATGTAACAGTGCAGATACGCAGAGAGCAAGGAGTTGGGGATGAGTTCCTATTTGCAGATATGTGATATACCTACTGTTCATATGTTGTGTTGTGATATAACTTCATGCTTTAGCCGTTACTTAAGGTACTTGTATGTAAATACTCAATAATCATTAATTTTATATTCTATTTAATGTAGTTCTACAGGGTCCTATATTTGAACCAGATGAATAAAAATTTGGTAATAAAAATTTAAATTATAATACAGTACACATATAGAGAATATATTGTCAATTTAAATTTTATAAATACTGTATTTAAATGATAGTTAATGACTTTAGATGTAGTACTGTATATGAAAATGTTATGTATTTATCTTGGTTCAGTTTCAATATGGATGCCTTATGTATATTAATACAAGAAATAAAATTCTTGTTTTCAAATATGTTTATGGTGTACAAAGTTTACAAAGTTGTGACTTATACTTCGATGTTATAAAAGTGTCCCCCTAATTTTCATCCTTATTCTTCTCCTTCCTTCATATTTTCCAAATCTTCTTGCCACATCATGTCACGAGTGAATAGGGATTATAAAGAATGGACACTTCGCGTCGATACCTTTGATGTAGCCGGACTGATTTCAATGACCTTCAAGCCAGCTAGAGCGTGAGATTCTGCTTTCTCCCTAGAGTTGGCGCTGACATCACACCAGCTAGCAGTCGACACAGTGGAAATATAACACATATAATTAATACATCTAGGTACATTATGTACTTAAATAAAATAAATTGGATCCATAAAATATAAATCCGTCATTAACTGTAATGTCTAGACTCTAGAGTTTCTTTATAATAAGAGTTGAGACGTTGACCCCCAACAACAATTAAAATATGTAATGATTTGATAGCACTGAAAATGGAAAAACAAAACTCTTATGGGAAGTAAAACCATATACCTATATTATATTATATAGTATACAAATATTAAACGAATTTGATACATAATTTTATAATGTATTATATTATTTTATAATATAATTTATTATATCTGAAATATAAACAATTATTATTACAACTAGTTCGTCACTGAGAAATAAAGAAAAGCTGTTAACTTGAATTTATTTGAAGCAAAGCGTTACTGGATTATGCAATAAGGTAGGCGATGTTTGAATCCTGTGTCTCAACTCTATTCTCAATTATTATCGTAGCCTATGCTCGATTACACTAACCTCTAGCGCTTGAAAGTAGAACTAAACGCTGGCACACAGAGAAACAAAACACAGGAAAATTCGCTCAGTGTCCATTCTTTATAATCCCTATTCGCTGATGTCACTCACAAAAACAAACAAATATTGTTGTTGTTTAGTCAACTGTCCAAAGACAGGTTTGAACCTCGTGACATCAATAAGTAGGGTTACCATCTGTCCTGCAAAAGAAGGACATGTTCTCTTTTTTTAAACATTTTATCCTGTCTGGCAGGTGTTAAAAAAAAAATTGAAATGTCCGGCATTTCGCATTTCAACTAGAATTAATATGAATATTTAATAATGTGCGATATTATGCACAGAATATCTAAACAAATGGTGAAAATCTATGAAAGAATTTAACTGCTTTCAATGGTAGAAGCTGGAGCACATAAAAAAACATAAAATATGATGAACTATTGACATGCATTAAATTGTTACACTCTAAAAATGTCACAATTCATGATTTTAAGCTATTTTATCAATTTTATTCTGCAATGTACAAAGATATGCCAATCAAGTTAATTTGGACAAAGATTTAAGTTTAGATAAACAATGGTGCAAATTCTTCAATTCCAATAGTTCTGCGAGCACTGAAACTTTCTCAGAACTCTTAAAAATATGTCAATTCTATTTATTTATCCCAAGTCACAATGGAAGTGCTGAGAGAGTATTTTCCCTGATATCTGCTCAATGGACAAAAGAACGAAATCGCATGCTAACGGAGACAGTCAGAGGTATCATCATGGTGAAATATAATTTCAAGGACATGTCCTGTGAACAGTTCCATAGTTATTTGTTACAAGATATCCTGTAAGTTTGTCCCTTCAGGCTCTTGTGCACAAAGTGGGCTCCACCGACAAGTAGGGTACAGATGTAATACTGATCCAGCAACTAGTGAGAAAACTAATTAAGTTGAGCCATTGTTTTTATCTTTAATTTTGTTCATATCAATTTTTAAGAAGTCCTCCTTTTTTCAGCAATGTCCTCTTATTTTAGATTCCATCTCCTCCTATAGAATAACAAATGAATGGATGAAAATATCGAACAGTAAGATACTGCTATAGTGATGGTTCATGTACAAACAACAAGAAGGCAGGTTTTGAGATATTTAGCAGAATTTTTGCAGCTTATACACCCTTGGAAAAATATGCAAGTAACTTCGATGGAGAACTAATAAAATAGCTGTACTTAAATTTTATACATGTCACATATAAAAAACCGTGAATCATCATCATCATCATCATCCTGTCAAGTACTAGTCCCAAAAGAACTGTTATGGCCTGAAAAAGCGATTTTCTTGCCATCTTTTCATGGGTCGACCAAGTGACCGTTTCCCATTTGGACGATACTTCATTACTGCCTTAGGGATCCTGGATGAAACCATTCTTGAGACGTGTTCCTTCCAGTTTAACTGATATCTGGAGATATAGTCCAGTATTGATGACACATTAAGTTCTTGAAGGATATCTTCATTTTTCTTTCCATCCCATTTAGTGTAGCCAGCTGTTCGGTGCATGAATCTCATCTCGCCAGCTGTTAGTCTGCTTTCATCTTTTGTCCTTATAGTCCACGCTTCACTCCCATAACATAGGACTGGTCGAGCTATTATTTGATAAAGACGAGTACGAGTTGATTTTTGTACTAATGAAGGTTTTAAAACTCTATTAATAATGCCTATTGATTTGTTGAATTTTACAATTTTCTCTGATAAATCCAAATTTTCAACAAAAGACGGTTTATATCCTAAATAATTAAACTCATTAACTCTTTCCAAAATTGTGTTATTTAAACAAATTTTGCTTGGTATTGGGTATTTACCACAAAAGGCCATTATGTTTGTTTATTATTTTATTTTATTGTGTTATTTTACGACGCTGTATCAACATCTAGGTTATTTAGCGTCTGAATGAAATGAAGGTGATAATGCCGGTGAAATGAGTCCGGGGTCCAGCACCGAAAGTTACCCAGCATTTGCTCGTATTGGATTGAGGGAAAACCCCGGAAAAAACCTCAACCAGGTAACTTCCCCTGACCGGGATTCGAACCCGGGCCACCTGGTTTCGCAGCCAGATGCGCTGACCGTTACTCCACAGGTGTGGACTTGTTTTGTTAATGGATATTTCCATTGAATATTTTTGAGCTATTAAATTTAAATTATGTACTGACCATTGCAAATCATCTTCAGATGTTGCCAGTAAAACAAGATCATCTCCAAACGTTATTACATCTAATTTTAAATTTCTGTTAACAGTGATATATCGGTGTTTTGTTTATCTAAAATCTTTCACAATGGCATTCACATAAACGTTAAAAAGCAGAGGAGAGGGGCCAAAGCCTTAAAAATCGTGAATATTGGACAAAATTTTGTACATCAATGAAAGTAATATTCCTCAAAGTTACTAGTGTCTTTTCCCTCTTCTTAAAGATAGGTACAATTATGGACTCCTTCCATTGTTCTGGTACAATTTCCTTTTCCAAAATAGCAAGTATAATCTTATAAATTTCACTAGATAATACATTTCTACCCTCTTGTATTAATTCTGCTGAAATTTGATCGATATCTGGAGACTTGTACTTTTTCAGCTTTTCTATAGCAATTTCGACTTCAGAAAGTGTGAGTTCGAGTATAAATGGCTCAGCAGTTTGTATATCAAAATTAGTAGCTCTCTGTAGCATTGTGGTAAGATGAATTACTTTGATTATTAAAAGACAACTTCCCACCTGAACATATTCCGACCCCATTGTAGCCAATTGGCTTGTCGTCAGCACGACATCTCATCCTGCTCAAGGTTTTCCCGTGGTTTCCCATGAGTAATAAGACAAATGTCGGGTTGAACCCTAAAAGAAATGGGCCACGGACCACTTCCCTTCTCCCACTCTTTCTCTTCTACTATCACAAAGAACTTGCTAATTTCTTAGATAACAACCTGTATTATGATAATAGGGGAAAATAAATATATTGTAAGATCACAGGGCTAACGGCTTCGAAGCTGGGTACCTGGTTCTAATGAAGTGCACTGGTAGCAATTTAAAACATGGGGGCATGAGATAGTTACTCTGCCTGCCATAAAAATTCACTTCAATTAAATCCCCAAGGTTAAAAAAAAATCAAAATTAATATTAGTATTAATAAAAGTATAAAACATAAATAATACAATAATATTGATGTTTGCGTTTACCTTGATCACAGCAACTTCACGATTAATACTTTCTTGGCATCATTTCAACAAGTTTTCATTCATCTTCCAAAGTTCTTCTAAAGAAACATTTGTTAATCCTTAGAATTATACTATTTTCCGTTGCCAATCAGGTTAAATGGGAATGATCCTTTCTCACATGGTTCCTACCAATAAATCGAGAGTCCAGATTTGAGCATGTTATTCATTGTAAAAACAATATTAAAAAATAAACATTCAAAAAGAAAATGTATTTGTGAAAGATAATAAGGTGGTTCAAGTCATCATGAGGGAAGAAACTTTCTCATGAAATTTCGGCCAATGTATGGGACTGGTACCCACTGAGCATTGTGATGTACTTGGGGAGCTACAATAGGTAGTGAAATCCGGTTGCGAAAGCCAGCTGTAATGGCTGGGGAGATCATCGTGCTAACCACACGATATCTCCATTCTGGTTGGATGATCGTCCACCTCTGCTTCGGCATGTGAACGTGAGGCAAGCAGCCGGCTGGTCGGTCTGGGCCCTTCAAGGGCTGTGGCACCACGGATTATATAATAAGCATGAACAAGGACAGCTCTCTATTGGTGTGTAACTCTGGGCTCTCCACCATAAGTCAAAATAACTTCTTGGCTTGAAACATAAAATAGACAGTCATAAGAAGCTGGGCTCTTATTTTAATTTCTATACTATGCAAAGATTGTGAAAAAACATATTTCAACCAAATTTTCTACATTAGCACCAATCTCATCAAGTTTCCGAAGCCAAAATCAGGACTGTATGGTGGATATTCCAATACTTTTCAGTGGAAAACTTGCAGCAGTGCAGCAACTTCTATGTTTATTGATCAAATTATCAGAAATTTTGTTACCAAAGTTTTTCATTACTTGTTTGTTCCTGGTTTTGAAGATGGGGTTCCCGCTGTGGTTGAAAAAAAAAATTAAATTATGGTTTATTTACTAATGCTCGCAATTGCAGAGGTTATATCAGTGTCTCCAGTGTGCCGGAATTTTGTCCCGCACGAGTTCTTTTACATGCCAGTAAATATATTGACATAAGCCTATCACATTTAAGCACACTTAAATGCCATCGAACCCGCAACCTCAAGAATAGAAGGCCAGCGCTATACCGACTATGCTACTAGATTGTAGTTTATTTATTTTGCTGATTACCTCATATCTGACTATACTTTTTTGGTGTTCATTTAGCTTTTGTGAAGCTATAATAAAAATATATTATCACAATTTTATGAAGATAAAATTATAGAGGAACAAAATGGTTTTCGACAAGGACGTTTATGTTGTGACAGTCATTTCATTATGAAAATTTTAATAGAAAAGCAGAGAGAACTCATTTAGCATTCACTGATTTTGTTAAAGCATTTGACAAAATAGACAGACACATTCTTTCAGCTATACTGCACCATGATAATGTATCAAATAAAATTATTTCTTCTATTTATAGCTTATAACAGTGATTCCCAAACTTTTAAGACTCATGAACCTCTTTCACAAGAATCTGAATTGAGCAAATCCCTTATTAATATAAATAATATTTAACAACCTCAAATTAACTTAAAGTTGCTGTAGTTAAGGTAAATAAGCCAACTTTAGGATTGCCCTAAAAAATAATGCAACAACTCTTAAAATATTGAAACTACACAAGTTCAAATAAGTACACATTTGGATCGATGTTATCAGGCCTAAAGGGCCATGGTCTCTTGGCGCTGTTGCTACCATATGTTTCGTCTGCTGCTACGGCAGACATCATCAGTGGTGTGGCACACGGGGGCGCAAAGATTTCCTTAGCGTGCTGGGGATGACTGGGACTGTGGCTGGTTGCCTTGCAGTATTTAAGGTCGGGATGGATCGTGGCTCGCAGTTGTCGCTGCGGTCCGCGCTGGTGGCCGACGTGTTGTGATGAGCTACCGTCGTGTTCGGCTGTTGTATGAATGGTTTAATGCGTGTGTTTCTCAGGGCTGGGTACCATGCTTGACTGACTTTAAGGCCTTCTTCCTTCTGATTGAAGTTGTTCTTGTGTTTGTAGATTTCAATGGCCTCTCGATGTAATCTGACATAGAAGTGTGGTGTCCCGCTTAGGATGTCAATGTTCTCGAACCTGATGTTGTGCTCCCCCTCTTTATACGCGTGTTTGGCTACTGCTGACTTATCTATGTGGTCTTGGTGGCAGTTCGGATCTTGGAACTACGTTGAGTTGTCCCTATGTATACTGAGCCACAGGAGTATGGGATCCTGTGTAAACTCCAGTAGTCAATAGTCGGTCATGTTTGTCCTTAGCCGAACCAACTGCGCGTCTGTTTCGTTGGAAGGAAGACTGTCTCTATGTCGAGTTGTTTTAATAGCTTGCTGATGCATTCTGTGACCTGTTTAAAGTATGGCTCATCATAACACGTCAGCTACAGTCCCAGTTGTTCCCAGCACACTAAGGAGATCTTTGCACTCCATGTGCCACACCACAGACGATGTCTGCCGTAGCAGCAGACGAAACGTATGGTAGCAACAGCACCAACAGACCACAGCCCTTAGCCTGGATAACATCGATCCATATAATGCCGGCTAGGAAAGCCTACATTCCAAGTACACATTTATTTTAAATTTAAAACATGAATGTTTGTTGTTTAGTCAACTGTCTGAAGACAGGTTTGAACCTCATAAGTGACACCATTAAGGCATCTTTCATGAGGCAACAAGGCCAGCAGATAATTGGGAAGGGTGGTCAGTTCCTTTGCCCCTCCAGTGTATACAATCGCTGATTAGCTACATATTCCACTAGTCAAACTTCAGATGCATACAAACAATTGTCTTCCTCTGACACATATCGTCAAGTGAGATGTACTGCCTGATAAAATAGATGTACATATCAGCCAGAACCTCAATCAGAGGTGAATGAAGTAATATCAAAGAAGAGAAATGCTTTCCTAGTCTCATGGGCAAGTGGGTTGATATTCATAAGCAGTGTTGGCCCTCCACTTGAAGAGTTCAATCCACTCCCTTATGTACAGACCCAGAAACAAAATTTGAGCCACCTGAATTTTCCAAGTTCCAGTTATAACATACTGCGCATGCTCAGTACCACAATTCTTTGCGCCGGAAATGCCAACAAATCAGCCATTGTTACCAATTTAGAGGTTTTCTCGCTATAGTCGCGACGCTGTTATTTCCGGCGTGACTCCTCCTCTTTGCTTACGTCTTAGGAAGTCAAGGCTCTATAAAATCTAGGTAGGTAGTATCGTTCGCCATTTTTGTTCTTTCGTTGCCGTTACCAGACGAGGAATGTATTTGCCACACCATTAAACATTATCATGTCATAGCTCCTATGATAATAAATCAAACGCACTGTAATTCAGCAAATAATTGAGCAGCAAATAACGTCCTCGTGTGCTTTCTGCGAACGCCAACGAAAGAGCCAAAATGGCGGGCGGTTATATTAAGTATTTATCGAGCCTTAAGAAATGAAAAACGTCTTCATCAGCGAATCACAAGACGCACACGTTTAAATGTAGCCGACTTGCAACGTGATAGGCTGCTGGAAATTAGAGTGACGGGACTATAGATCTGGCGTTTTTTCAATGTTAATTTAGCGGGAAAAATGTATGAAATTTGTATTGCTGATATAGGCATTTAGCAGGTATTTTTAGCACTTACAGCGGGAAAATAATCTCATTATACACTGACAATATAGTGATTTAGCAGTTTCTGCACTGTTTCATAGTGGGTTTTTAAAAACTGAGTTTACAACACTGATTGTTTTCCAGTACAGAGCATGTGCAGTATGTTATAACCGGAACTTGGAAAATTGAGGTGGCCCAAATTTTGTTTCTGGGTCTGTACAATCGTGGTTGTGAGATGACAGATGAAACAGCATGTAGAGCCCAGACGAGAAGGTATGGCACCAACGCAAGGGACGCATTTTAGTTCGTTTGCTTGGACTCACCCTCACACTCAACTGGAGGGATGTTGGGTTAGTTGGTTACTAGCATTCTGAGTGTTCAGATCGTTCTGCTACTACCGCTATTGCTAATACTGAAAACATAGTCCGTCTGAGCGCCCTCATTATGGCATTGTCTAAGGTGTGAAATCATAGAGTAGTTCATAGTCAAGGACATGAAATAGCATACAATATATGGAAATTCATATCAGAAGAGGCTGTAAATGGAATATCAATTCCATTGAAAAGCGTGTGTGCAAGAGTACTGGCTACCACTGGTATTTCAAAGCGAACCTTGGCAGAATCAGGAAAGAAGGGAAAAATATTGAGGCAGGAACAGTAGATTCTTTCTCCAGTCCAGAAAAATCACAGCCGAAGAAGAAGATTGTTGCAGCTGTAGACAGTTTTGATGAGGAAGTCTAAGAAGACTCCTCTATAATTTCTACACTACGCATAAGCAGAGGCCGACTCTGCAATCGCTTCTTCCAAGAATGGATATCAGTGTATGACTATGTGAAGAAAGTAGAGAACAATTACATTGAAAGTGAGCACGTGATGGACAGTACTTTGGAGAACATTTCCATAAACTTAGGGACATTTGATTCCAGCACAGATCAGTCGTCTGATTCGGACAGAGAATAAGAATATAAAGATGGAATAGTGGACGTAATTCCATTAGGTACCTTTGAACTCTTGAGTAGGAAAGTGGTGATACTAAGGTAAGACGAATGTTTTTAGAAAGAGATGAAACGGATATGCCTGCCGCTCTGAGCTTGAGAACCGTAACCCAAACAACCCCCACTCCTCTACCCTGCTGACCGACAACTTAAAACTTAGCGCAGGTTGGTGCCATAACATCTCGTCTCAGCTCTAGCAAACGACAGTCAGTGAAAGAAGTTACATATAGGGCAATCTGCTACTACTACTATGATGGCATCACAGCCCAAAGTCGAGCCTTAGCCTCCTTAATTTTCTACCTCCAACTGTCCCTGTCTTGTGCTAATCTCCTCCAGGCAGTTGTTCCGAGATAGTCCTGAGAATCGATCGTTACCACACCTATCCACCTATTTTTGGGTTTTTCAATTGGTCTTTTACCATGTATTTTCCCTTCTAAGATCTTCTTTGGTATTCTGTTCCCTTCCATCCGATAGACATGTCCGGTCCATTCAAGCGTCCTTAATTTGATGAAAGTAACAAAATCGAAACTTCTATATAATTTATATAGCTCGTTATTATAACGTATTCTCCACTGCATATTTTCTTGCACTGGTCCAAAAATTCTTCTGAGTATTTTGCGTTCAAATATACCTAGTTTAGCTTCTGTCTCCTTAGATAATGTCCAAGTTTCGCTTGCATAACAGAGAATACTTCTAATAATTGTTTTGTATATTTTAAGTTTTGTTTCCTTGTGCACACAGTTAGATTTCAATATTGCGCTTAATGCAAAACAGGCCTTATTGGCTGCAGTGATTCGACTCTGTACTTCAATTAATTCGTTATTGTTACTTGTCATTACTGTTCCAAGATATTTAAACTTCTCAGTTTCTTCAAACATGTTTATTGTCAGATTAGGTGGGTTGTATATATTCTGTTTATTTCTTGTGTCATCCGTTTGGTTTTACTTGCATTACTCTGCAACCTGATTTTAGCAGCTCCTTGTTCCAGGTCTTTATACACTTCTTCTCCATTTTGAATCTTGCGTACACCACTTTTAACACTTGAATATAATTAATTGATGAACTAGTGGACTTACTAGTGGACTTCTTCTATTGCTGTCAACGACCGTCCCATAACATCCAAGTCATCTGCGTATCCTACTATTTGAACACTTTTGTAAACTAAAGTGTTGTTAGGATCTATACCTGTCTGTGTTATCACCCAATGTAAAGCAAGATTGAAGAGTAAGGCAATCTGAGTCTTCCGAAATAGACTGTAGGGTGAGTTCCACTTAAAATGTTTTCTCAACTACAGCACTGTAAACTGCTTATCAAAAGGGTATCATGGACAAAAGATGAAAGATGGGAAAACAAATTTCTTATTCTAAGGCAATTTTTCAGATTTCACGGGAGGAGGAGAATGAAAGGAGCAAGTATTTATAAAACAATTACACATGGAAATAATAGGCTTTATTTTAGAATTTCTGAAATTTCTGTTGAAACAATGCAAACATTCACAACAAACTAGGGGAGGGTTATGGAGGAAGGTATAAATGGTATGAACAAATATTCATGTGTTGTCGGAGTGGGGAGAAAATATGGAGGAAGAAATGGCACTGAATTTTATATAATATGTACAGTATATATTTCATTATCCTTATGAATAGTATTAATTAGCTGTATTTACATACCTGTACTCATGCATTATATGAGATTACCTGTATGTAAATCATGAGTAGATACTTAATATATTATGTATGTAATTTATATTGTAGTGTGTATAGTACAAAATGTCTCGACATATATATGTATAATAAGACTAGTTTTTTTCTTTCCCACTCACTGAGACAGGTTCAACCAAGATACACGGTATACAAGAATAGTACACATTACTGTATGAATTTAAGTAGGTACCAATTTGTACCATTAATTGAATTGAGTAACATAAAAAAAAAGAGGATGGAGTACGAGTGGACTTCAAAGAGACATTTCCTGTTTCTCTCCCATAAAAAAAGTTTCTTTTATCCTTTAAGAAAAGACATTTAACCTTGTCTCAGTGTGATGAAAATGCACACACACAAAAATAAAATAAAATCAAGGGGGAAAGTGTGGGGCAAAACAGGGCGAAGTTAACAATTGCAAAGGTTTCTGGGGGCAAGGAAATCTGAAGTCTTCATTCTTTAGGAATAAAATTAACCAATTATAGCAACACTCCTCCTAAACGTTGTAAAAATTAAATCTGTACTTGTTAGAGGGACCAGGAAAGTGTTGCTCTATTCGATGAAGAGTTCAGAAACTTGAGATAGAATACACAGCTGCTGATTTCTCAGGATGCTGGGAAGTGACTGAAAATACCCTTCTACTGCAATAAGAACAAGTTTTCTTGTTACAACATTTAAATTTTGGTCAAATAGGGTGATCAGATGTTTTTACATACACTGTAACGGCTTCATGTTTACATCTCTTGCATATATACATGTACATTTCTTTTTTTTTTTTTCATCGTCAAACACAATAATTTGAATAGCACATTAACAATCACTAAGAGATTTTTTTGCTGCTATTAATAAAATATTAAGCTGCCTTTAAACTTCATAATCCAGTTAGTGACGCGAAACATTTCAACATTTGTAAGTTGTTCAACCCAGTACGATTCAGTAAGATATTCACGATTTTGCAACCAATCACCCTACAGAACTGACCACTGTAACTATTATACAGAAAGGAGATTAAATGAATGGCTTTAAACAGGAGAGAGAGAGAGTTAAAAAAGGAGTTGGTTTGATTGTTTTACCTTTCAGTAGATATATTAGAGAAATACAATACCACACCAATATACACGTGGTATTAATGGACTGATTGTATTGCAGGTAGAAAAATATATTAATATAATATTTATAATAAACCAAGAGAGAACATGTTGTGCCAAAACTTTGCCACAGACTTTACGAACACCAACTTATTCTAATAATGAAAAACAATAGTTATTGTATTCTAAGACTTGTTAATTATACCAACTCACCTGTATGTTTAAATTGTATATCGTTAAATACAAAACAACGTTTTAAATAGTATATCTTTCGCATGAAAACTTAAGATGTATATATTACGTCTCTCGAAAGTATACCTCGCCATTAAAATCGAGCTTCTCACTATGTATGTCAGTTCAGCCTTCATCCTCTTCTTTTGCCTGTCCTTAAATTTAAAAATTTTTTAAATTCATATAAAATATCATCAATTCACTAACAAACATTAGGAAAATGTTTATATACAATTATTATAATTATTAGCAATGTAAATGTGTTAAAATTAATTTTATCGCCAATAAGTTACAAGTTACTGCATTAATATTAATTATAGGATAAATTTATGATTTTGTTCGTATATACCTGAAGAAAACTGCAGAAAAAACATTTGAATTCAACATGAGTGGCCATCTGCAATTGTCGGTTTCTAGCAAAAGGGGTATAAGTTTGATAAGTGCTAAATCTGTGGTGTATAAAACAGAGTCGGGTATATCTTCTTAAAATGCTGCTGCTTCTTCTGTCATTGCAATTCCACTTTTACTCTATTACCACTACAACAGTATTTCATAAACAATGAACAGCATCTGGTCATTTAGGAAAGAATGATTAATTATCTTACCTAACCTCAAATGTTCCTGTAACTTTTAATTTAATAGGGGTCAATATCTTCAAATAACTATTTCTCATAGCCTTGTTGAATACCGAGTTACGTAATTTTCAATCATAGAAGAAAATAATAAATTACGATGTTCTACGTGATTTTTTTCTAAACACATGTGATTCAATAACCCTCAAATTATCTATTTTAATGTAACAATATAAAATATGCATATTTAATGAAAAATGAAATCAGATTTCGTTTCTTTTTCTGGAAACAACATTTTTTTTAAATATAATTATTATTATAATTTCAAACCTTTTAAAACTTGGTCCACAAAAGGTTCAAAACTTTAATAAAATTAAAAATCTAATTTTAAGTTTACTGATGCACATCTCAGTATTAAAAAGAATACCAGTACAAAAAGTGTGACGGTTTTAAAAATGATCTGACACTGATACAAGAAAGTAAAAATTTTCGAGCTGTCTTGCAAGAAAGTAAATTCTTGATATGTCTATGTTAAATTTCATAGTGATAACAGCTTTGAGAAATCAGTTTCCTTTTATATGTTTTTTATTGGACTTTATGATTAAAACGTTAATCATTTTCTTAGTATTTTTAAACTGCTCGTTTTAAATCTGAACATAAAAAGCGTCAAAAGTATCTGTGAGCGAAATAATGTTTGATATAAAGGATCTCTCTTTAAAAGATATTTACAGAAAAATAAGTGATTGTTCACATTACATAGAATATATTACAATTCTGATAAGAGCAAAATTAAATCAAATTCACTTATTTTGGTACCTAGTATAAAAAAGTGATTTATTTTTATTAAAATGTAACAGGTTTGTATCAAAAGGTGGTTTTTCGAAGAGTTTATATTTTTTATCAAGGAAATTGGTGTAAGACGCAAAAACTCTAAATCTCAGTTAGACAGCTATTTAAAAGTAGGCACCCTTTCTGTATATAAATTTTTTTTTCAGTCACACTATAAGATCATAAAAGAGGATATAAAATAATAAAAACAACTTTCTTACAGTTCAAAATGAATCTTCTGTTCTCCTTACATTATGCAATTTCCAACAATGATACTACTTTTGACTAATACTAAAAAACCTAGAGCTATAAGAATCTCATTTTCATATAAAAGTTACATTTCTTAAAATACCGGTACTCTGATTATAACCCCCAACATCAGAGGATCAAACATTACACCATCTAATGTAATTGTACATAGAACATTAATTTAAAATACCTGCTTATTTAACACATATAATTACTACCATTAAGTTAAAACTGTTTAATGGATACAAATGTAAGCTACAAGCAAATAAATAATATTTCTATATGGAGTTTAAGCTTAACGTAACAAATAGAGAATTTAGTCACCATTTAAATCTATCATCTAAATTAGATTACTAGTTTTATGACTACACATTACTAGCGTAACATTCCACAAATATTTTTCAAAGACAACTAGCTACACGTATAAAATGTAGAACTTTAGGATTATTCAAATAAATTCCATACATACAAATTAGAAAGAAAACCACTAACAACAACTAGTACTAACAAGAGTTGCTTTTGGAACTGGAATTCAGTCTTGAGAAATATAGTGCAGTGAGAAGAAGGGCAAATAAAAATTCGTTTAACTTCATTTATTACTGAAAGGCTTCGAACTATACAGGTTGCTGTAAAAATAAATCTTAAAACAAACTTTAATATATTTAATTCAATATTTAAAGAAAGACAGGAAATAGTAATATGGACATACATTTTTTTTTTGTCTAAAACGAAACAATGACATTGTTTTATGTTAGGATTTTAAAAATATGTTAGATTAATTTGAACAGAAAGTACAACTCTAAAATAATTAAAGAAAAATATATATACTTATATATTTAAATTAGAGAGCAAATTGTATTACTTTATAAAAACAATACAAATAAAACTGTCAATATCGTACACAAATCTAGCTTCTACATGAATCCGAGTTACTAATAATATTATATACTAATATTTTAACATTAACACAAATTACGTCAAATGATAAAAACCACTCTTCTCCTAGCAGAAAAGAATTGAAGGGAAAATTATTTTAAAACTGGGAAATCATATTTCACGTTTTTCATTCAAGTTTATAATAGAAACTGAATGAAACATCAGGCAGTGGATGCAAACGTTAACAAACTAGTTTGAAATTAACATATGAATTTATATCAAATTTAAAATATTGTTAAATTATGTAAAATAAGGTGCACACTTTTAGTCAAACTATAAAAATAACATTCCTAATTATAGTATTAGTAACATTATATCATAAATGGAAACAAGCTTCAACATGATAAGCAAAAAGAGTTAATAGTTAGTACGTATAACATTTCGGTTGCACTACAACATATTAATTAATCAACATCTCTTAAGAAAGCATTTAATTCCAATATTACATCGATTTTCCAGTTTGGAGACAAAAGTTTGAGAAGAATTCGTGATGAGAAAAGATGACGTACGAATCTGTTTTCTTCTGGTACATACTCCCATTTTTCCTGGCATAATTCCACCATTTACCCGCCAATTCCTTAACATTCCTATCACTTATGGAAATCCAAAATATTATAGAACTATGTAACATTCCTAACAGGTCAACACTATGAAACTACTACAGTCAAATATTCCAAGAGATAAGTAATCTAAAATTGGCTTTAATGCCATAATATGGCATGTATTATTGAAGGGGTGAAGATATTACATTATGTATCAAACAAGACAATGTAAAGAGATAATATGCACCCGCATTTTGACCAATTGACACGTGCGCCATTTTGTATAGAATGTTTCCTTGAAAAATGGCCCCAGCCTTCAGTGACTCACATCAGATCATAATACGGAAAATTGTCAATGAAACATTCTATATAAGGTCATGGGGATTATAATCTGTAATATAAAAATATATAAAAACTAATCAGTCATTACACTTCGGACATGTTGCAACATTATCAACTGTCTGCATTAATTTATGACAGAAACAACGACAAATATTTATACAATAAAATCTCGAATTGAGAAAATAGCCAACACATATCAAAGCATTTAATAATTCTCAATCAAATATTATCTCCTTATTGCAATCATCGTTGATACTAAAATCGAACAGCTTCAACTACGTTTCTTTGAAAATAAGACGAGTTCTCTGTGTTACTCAATTCTTGTTTAGAGGCTCCTTTTACTTTTCTTGTCAAGACTACGCAGACTTTGTTTTTTATATTAATTTTCGGACTTCCTTGTAGCTCAAATATAAGTTATTACAGGGTAATGTTTCGAATGCTAGCACAATCGGTTTTATACATCACAGACATGGGTTTAAATTCAGCAAATCAAACCGGAATTTTTGGCGAAAAAAAAAAAAAGACTGTAACGTGACAACTTTTCTTGGGATACTTTCATTTTCCTTATCATAGTTTTTTCAATAATTAGTCTTATCATCAGCTCATGAGATACAGTGTAGCCTATCAACAAACACTGTTATATAGCTTCTGATTCATGATATTAGCTTATATCTGACAAGTCACATAAATTTGAAACAATTAAAAGAGGAAAAAAATTTGAATCAACAAGCCAAATAATTCGATTAAAAAAGGTTATAGAATTTTAAGGTTAGGCTTCGGTTTGTTGTGACATCGTCAATAAACTACGTTCATGCATAGTTTCTTTATTCCAGTGATCACAGTCTACAGCTCTCTTTCCTTTTTTCTTTTTCGTACGTATTCGTTTTCACGCAATTATAAAATTGAGAAAAATAATTTTGTCGCTGTAATTGTGAAAGAAACTTCCCTTAATGGAAGAAATGGTAATTTTCACAGTACTAATAACTAATAGGTCTAAATCTTATTAAAAATTTTTAATAATGTATTATATTTAGGGGTGTGATTTTTTTGGTATTAAAGATATACGCGAAATACCAATACGTAAGAAAAAAAAATTATGCATGGAAAATGCAAATCCTTCAATGAAAGTCCAAAATTAATTTAAATATATCAGCAAATTTTCGCGAAATTGATAGAAATCCACGAAATTACTTCATAATCACAATATTTTCAACAAAAAACAAGTTTCATGGAGAATTTGCACGAAAAATAAGTTCTTTCAAATAAAAAGTGAAATTTTTTTCGTTATAAAATATACATGAACATTTCTACATATTTACCATTAAGCATTATATGCATGTGGCATCTGGCAATGATGTACACATAGTTTCAGGGATCACTTCCAGAGAGCACCGCAAGCAGATGAGATTCAACTGCCTTCATGTGATCAAAAAGGCAGTGCCATCACCCCCTTACAGTCGAATGAAATTTAATTATGAATATAATTAATAAGGCAAACAATTTTCTGTTAGTTTCAAAGGGATTGCTTTCAATAATAATTAAAAAAAAAATGTTACTTCAATTTTTTTTAGTTTCTTTAAGGTGCGAAATATGCACGAAATATTCATCGAAATCAGGGCAAAATAATCACCATAAAATCACACCCCTAATTAAGTTTAATTATTATGGTAAATCCATGTATATTTTTTTGCCATTGGACATTTCTGGATCTAGCTCACCACTTTTCATGATTGCGTTTGGCTGCCACAGAACACATTTCTGACATAAACCTGTATATCAAATAACCATACTTACCTTTCATATTTCATTTTGACAGTTTACAAAACACTTCCTATCACTATATTTGTTTAACTTGGTTATTTAACGACACTGTATCAACTACGAGGTTATTTAGCGTCGATGAAATTGGTGATAGCGAGATATTTGGCGAGATGAGGCCGAGGATTTTCCATAGATTACCTGACATTTGCTTTACGATTGCGGAAAAGCTCGGAAAAAACCCCACCAGGTAATCAGCCCAAGCAGGAATCGAACCCGCACCCGAGCGCAACTTTGGATCGGTAGGCAAGTGCCTTAGTCGACAGAGCTATGCCGGTGGCTATCCTACCATTGTAGGCTGCCTACAAAGACAAAGTATAAAATAACTAGGAATACAATTTCATATAAGTACATACAAGTATTCTGAGAAATTTTGATAAAAATGAAAAGCAATAATACAAATCAATGTATTTTTTAAAATATTAAAATAAAAAAAAAGTAAACTAACTCAAATATTCGACAAATTTAAAAAAGTGCTCAAAACAATAGTAAAAAAAGAAAAGAATTTTAAATTTTATTACAATGATTCTTATAAATTTGGAGTGATCCTTTACAGCTAACAGAACTATAGTTTTCAGATTCTGGAAGTATAGGTGAAAAAGTTTCCAAATCTTGAACATTATTTTCTGTGGACATTTTTGTGCGGATTGGAATTCAGTTGTAAAAGAATTGTGATTTGATATGTACTCATTTAACATATTTTTCACTTTTGAAAAATTACAAACGTTTTGCTGTCTTCTCACAAATAGCTGTCAATTCTGGACCATTTAAATACGCCATTTTTAAGGCCTTCTTCAAAAAGTGCATGCGACACTAATCGTCATGAAATGGCTCTTGAGAATCAATCAACAGCAATGATCACCGAAACTAACGTTTGTTATTGTAAACAAGATAATTTCGTTGACTGTAAATGGACAAGATCACGCCAGAAGTCCAATGAATAGTATCTCAAAGATTAATATTATTTATGAAGTTTTATTTTTGTGTTCATTACTGTATTTCATAGATCTGTTCTTCTGTTCTAATTTGAATCATCATTTTACTCACGTGATCGAAAGAACTCTACCCATTTCAATTTATTCATTTATCATTTTACTGCAGTCTTTTATAGAACATGTTTGAGTAAACTTATAAAACCACTTTCGTATTATAATAATATTAAAAGGTACTGTTAGATGAAAGAATAGAGCATTGACATTGCATACTGGAAGTCTGGATTGAAATCCCAATGCATTACAGTGCAACTTTTTATGAACAAAAAGAGTCTTGGAATGGGTTTTCCTTTAGGAACACCCATTTTCCGTCAACATTCCATTATTTATCCAATGATTATGATATTAAAAAAAATAGAACTACCTCCGTACAGTATACTGTAGGAAATGTGTATGCAGATAAAGTTATCTTGAGCTTCACTTCGCGACTATGTGAAGGGAGGGAAGGAAGCATGGATCTACAATGACCTGCTTTTTGGGAAACAAATAATTCCAAGAAGACCACAGCAACATAGCCAAAAGGAAAGGAAACTTATGCCAATTAAATTAAAATGCTGCTGTCTATCTACAAAATCTTGGATTCTGGAAACAAGTTTTGAACACATTTACTCAGTGCCTAAGCAGTTGCCTAGAGCAGCAATTTCCAAGGGGGCGGCATTTTCTGTCTCTCTTTCTCTTCCTTTTTTTTTTTTTCATTTTCATTTTACAGTGAAATTTGTTTTTAAAACACTTGTTGGTAAATATTTTCTGACGTTTGTTCTTGAAAACCTTGTCAAAGTCGGATATTATTTTGTTATCGCATTGTTGCGATCATGGTAAGAGTAAAGGCTGGTTCACAATAAACCGGAAACGAGAATCGGAACGAAAACGAAAACGGTAAAATTGTTAAAATGTGTACATTTAAATGTGAGCATTCACAATTAACGAAAAGCTTGCCGGAGCCCAGGATTGGGAACGGAGAGTTGGCCAAGTTTCAACGTTAGCGTTCACGTTTCCGATCACAGCCCACTAGGTTCATTCTATCGCCATCTAAAAGCTATTTTGTCGTCATATATTTTGCAGCAAGAAGACCGTGACATAATCTATGCATTATTTTGTTCTGTGCTGTGCATCATGGAGCAAGTTTTATAAGATGAGATTCTAATATTGAGTGTTGAGGAAAATCCTCACGTTTACGATAAGCGGCGCGCCTCGTATAAAGATGAGAAAATGAAGGAGAATACGTGGCTTTCAATAGCTGCATCTTTGAACACCAATCGTAAGTGAATCATATTTTATTACCGTATTGGTTGTATTACACACTACAATGTTTCTTCTCTAATTATTTTACGTTATGGTAGACTTAAAATAGGTTGTGATAATAAAGATGCATGGGCATATTTATAGTACCGTACCTAATGAAATGTTTCAGTTGAAATTTCGAAGTTGGTTAACCTGTGTTTATGTTGGCTGCCTTGTACTCATGAGAGAACGCCATTGGTCAATTATACACAAATAACATCAGAATGCGTAATATCGACTTTACATATCGTTATTGACATGCATATCGATATGCAAAGTCGTCTACGTTCTCGGTTTATTGTGAATCAAAAATTTTCATATTCACGTCCTCTGCTACTCGTTTTCATTCTGGTTCTCGTTCCCGGTTTATTGTGAACCAGCCTTAATCGGAAAGTGTGCAGCTGCATAGTTACATTGTAATACCAGTATCATGTTATTATACTATGGATCTACTTAAATTTAAATGCTTGTATAAACAATAATGCACTGTAGAAAATCAAATTGGATGTGTTTATTATTATCGCTATGAATAGTAACCAGAATTCTCAGTTACATTTCCAATATAATATATCGTCAAAAATACTATTTAATCACTTTCCAGTATGTGCATTATATAATTCGATATGAAAGGTTTATTCTGGAAAGAGCTGGAGTTTATTTTAAATTTACTTTATACTTCCTATCGAAGTAAGAAATACTCGTAATAATTATACCACACACAAAACCAATGCTTAAAAATAAACCACAGCCTGGCTTTCACAAATCAATTTTGTTTCAACAAGGAATAAGTTTGAATATGTTTCTTTGCATCGAGTCTGATATGCTTCGTCAGGTCGACTTTGATGACATCATCAATTCTTTCTCTGTGAAGAAAATGCGAAGGAAATATTTATAATTCACAAGATGCAAGTATTTTGAATCCAGTAATTTACTGTTTTCTGAATTGTAACATTTCATTTGAAACTAATTTAAACTAAACATGACCTGTATAATAGCTGCTCATAAACTGTTTGTGGGAGTTGCGGGGTGGCAAATTTCAACACTGCCTAGAGGCAGCACTATACCTAACTCCGACCCTGCATTTACTACACAAATATACTAACAGCAAAAGTTCTAACCTGTAGGTACGATAATTATGTATGCTGGTTTCAAACACATACAATAACTTTTGTTAAACTGCAACTAATGAAGTATTCATACTTTTAACGAGAATAAAGTATTATTAAACTATTAGTCAACTAGGAAAGAAAGTAGATGAAGATAGCTGTGAGTTTCTACATATTGGTACTCATTTCAAGTCCTAACGTCGACAACAATTAGTTTATATCCCCTGACTGAAATTCAGAGCATCAACAACCAAGTTTGATACTTAACTATCATAGCATCAATCTAGTTTCATTATCCAGCTTGTAGCAATTTCATGGTTTGCATGAAGGAGGTATAAGATGTTATGTGCTTAAAGACCAACTGTACACTGTTTCGAAATGTATTACTGACAGTTGTTATGTTATTACTAAAATGTTTAATATACAGTAAAACCTCAGCCAAACGAAAACCAGTTTAATCGAAACGTGTAACTCGTTTTAAATTTTATAGAAAATTTAGTTGTAGTGCAATTACAAAATACAAAATTTACATACGTACAATGTATGGTAAAATGATGTTATACTTATTTTCAATTTCAGTGCTTTATGGGCAAAATATAGGGGCAAAATAGTTTCGAAGACAAGTACAGAACCCTGATTATCCGCCACCCTATTAAGAGATTGGTGGATTATTCGTCTATCTTTTTCGCGCTCTCTTTTTTTTTTTTGTACAGAAATATGTTAAGTACTGTACATTGTACTAGCATGTTCTTTTTTCTAAACAGTGTTATTACAAGTCCTTACCCTTACACAGTCTGGTCTGCTGTTCGAGTTGTTGTGCTGTACAACTTCTGTATAAAATGTCTTCTACAGATGTCAAAAGAAATCTTGTTATGCTAAGTTACGTATCGAAAAAAAAGTGTAAATAATTAAGTGGTTTGGGGAAAGGGAAACTGTGGCTCATCCCGTATCAGAATACGAGGTTACAGCAGCGGCGGATTTTCAGAGGAGGCAAGGGAGGCTGTGCCTCCCCTAATATTTTACCAGAACACAATATAGCAATAATAATTTCAGCTGAATTAAGATCACAGACAAGTTACAGCAAATGAACATTTTTCCTTTTATATTAATTTTACTATTCACTACGACTAAGATGTAAGTTACGTAAGTCGACCACATCCAGTTGGTGATGCCTGCTCGCTATACTGTAGATAATACAAATAATTCGTACTGAAAAATAACAGATAGCGCTGTAACCTGTATAGTCGACATCTAGTAGCCTGCAGTGTCTATGCGAGAGCGGGAGAGAGGAGTCGGCTACATGACGCTACTCCCCGGTAACCATGACAACAGCAGTTCAACCAATAAGATAGCTGGTTAGAAGAGTGTTTAAAATTAATAGAACACGCGAGGGGAGCCGATTTGGAGACGTCCTACTGTCAACTGACAACTGTATTGCTTATAGTCGCGGCTGGTTTTGGCTGTATTGGGAAGCTCTGTCTCTTTCTCTCCTCTTGGTTTTAGAAAATTGAGTCACGTTGTTAGTTTTTTCTCCCTGCGTAAAAGTTTTCATTTATGTTGTTAGATTTTCTCTGTTTGCGGATGTTCCTGTTATTTTATTCTTTTGTGTTACGACATGTATTTACTTATACAGTATTTTAAATGTATCGAGAGTTTAGAAACAAATGCAGATTTGTCTCTACCTTCTTCTAGTAGCAGTTATTCAGTATGTTGTGACCTATTTGATCGGTTTGCGAAGAAAGAGAAACGTCGAGTTAATTTGCTGTAAAATTAGACTATGTAATAGTAATGAGCAACCCCCGGATTCTTAGGTTCGAATCAATTTTGTTGCTATCTCCTTACTCTCGAAATAATGCTTTTCTTATTCGTTTTATGTAGCAAAGCGTAACATTCTTAAATTCAATATGACCTAATTCGTAGGTTAGGACTTGGAGTGTCCTAAAGAGAGGCAATCTTTACCAAGCCGTTGTAATATATTAATAATATGTTCTTTATTTTTATTTTTTCCCGTAAAATCATATAAATTCCTAAACATAAGATTTAAAATCCTAAAACATAAATTGGAAAACCTAATTTTAATTTCTTAAAATCTATAAATTCTGCGCTTGGTAATGAGGTACATCACAGGCCTTATATTTTTATATTCTCATGATTCACGTCTTGGCCTCCCCAACTTTCAAACCCACCGTCCGCTACTGGATTACAGTGTATAAAGTATGTAAATCTACAATACGAGACCTCCACTATTCCTATCTTTCCACAGACAGACATTACAAGGAGTTTCCTTGCCCCTTAAAAACCAGTTGTTAACAACCAGACATAAATTAGTGAACTTCTGGTCCACTACTGACTACTGGTACTTAGCGTGTTAAATACAGGACAAAGAGAAAATTACAAAAGTGTTGTTGCTGTTTTCTAATGCCAGCCATTTGACAATGAAGTCATTTGACCTCTTGCACTCCAAAAGTATGTCATTCATTAAATTTACGAAAATCTTCTATGGTACAGATTATCTGATTTTTTTTATTAACTGTTCAGCCCACTCTCTTCGTTACCGCAGATAATAGAGGTTCCACTGTAGTAGCTGTCATAAGCACGTCAGAGAAATGCCTATTGTTTTTGCAAGATGGCTAAATGCAGGTATGACATTGCTGCCAGAAAAAGATGCAAAGAAAAAAACACATGTTTGCTATGTACTGCATATTTTTTGTAGAGCCACCAACATAGCTCAGTCGGCAGAGCTGTGCTCGGACTGAGGTTAGATTCCTGTTTGGTCTGATTATCTAATTGGGTTTTTTTCCGACGTTTTCCTCACCATAAGGCAAATGCCAGGTAAACTATGGCGAATTCTCGGCCTCACCTCACTTCATCTCGCCAAAAAATTGTAATCTTATGCAATTTTGACTTGTTCCACATCTTAAAGCTTCAATGCAAATGTAAGATCTATGAAATACAATAAATGAAATGAAAAAATGAAAGAATAAAAATTCGGAATTTTTCTAAGAAATAGTGAAAAATCAATGTTGAGATCTGGAAATACTGTACCTACTGTAGCCTATGCATTGTATCTTTTCTTTTTTAATACTGGTACTGGTACAAGTGATGCTTTCATGTACCGGTACACAACTTAAGAAGAATCAGTTTTCATTCTTTTAATTCTAAGAAAGGGTACACATTTATTATTCGAAACACTTTAAATGGGATCAGTCCTCTTTATTTCGGTTAACAGAGGTTTTACTGTTATGTCAAGAACATGATTTCTTTGTTGAGTCATGTTGTGACTAGAATTTGCGACTATTAACATAAATAAAGAAAAACAATAAAAATTAAGGTTACTTAAGGGATATAACCTACGATTTACTATATGAAATTAAAGTCACTTCAAAACAGTTTAAAGGTTATTAACTTTTCAGTTCAGTTATAATGAAAATCTGTTGTTTACACCGAAATTTGAAAAATAAATTATTGTGGCATCTGTTATTGGATTTCAACGCATTTCAGTAAAATTCGCCATTAAAGAGATGAACACATGATGATGTAAAGTAAATGAAATAACAGATAGTTCCACGAAAATAAGTTCGAGTGGGTAAAAACATCTGTTAAGTGTGTGTGGAAAAGCAGTTCAACATGTTCTATCCGAAATGTAACTTGCAACAAGGGTTTGCTTTTCAATAAGTGGTTTGAACGGGCCTGAGGAACAGCTACTGTTACCATAAATAAAGAAAAACAATAAAAATTAAGGTTACTTAAGGGATATAACCTACGATTTACTATAATAAGGTCAACAAAATTAAATCACTTCAAAACAGTTTAAAGGTTATTAACATTTCAGTTCAATTATAATGAAATTCTATTGTTTGCACCGAAATTTGAAAAATAAATTATTGTAGCATCTGTTATTGGATTTCAACGCATTTTTGTAACATTTACCATTAATGAGAGGAACACATGATGATGTAAAGTAAATGAAATAACAGATAGTTCCACGAAAATAAGTTCGAGTGGATAAAAACATCTGTTAAATGTCTATGGAAAAGCAGTTCAACATGTTCTATCCGAAATGTAACTTGCAACAAGGGTTTGCTTTTTAATAAGTGGTTTGAACGGGCCTGAGAAACAGCGACTGTTAACATAAATAAAGAAAAACAATAAAAATTAAGGTTACTTAAGGGATATAACCTACGATTTACTATATATGGTCAACAAAATTAAAGTCACTTCAAAACAGTTTAAAGGTTATTAACATTTCAGTTCAATTATAATAAAAATCTATTGTTTACACCGAAATTTGAAAAAATAAATTATTGTAGCATCTGTTATTGGATTTCAACGCATTTCTGTAAAATTTACCATTAATGAGATGAACACATGATGATGTAAAGTAAATGAAATAACAGATAGTTCCACGAAAGTAAGTTCGAGTGGGTAAAAACATCTGTTAAATGTCTGTGGAAAAGCAGTTCAACATGTTCTATCCGAAATGTAACTTGCAACAAGGGTTTGCTTTTTAATAAGTGGTTTGAACGGGCCTGAGAAACAGCTTCAATAACAGGTACAGAAACTGATCAGAATAGCTTTTATTCAGATCGAGGTTTCTCCCCAGGTGACACTAGTGTATTACCATTTCTTTAAAGTGTGATGTTACACTCTGAATAAAGTATAGTGAGGAAGGAGGTCATCAAAAACCATTGATAACAGTAGTAGTTTTTGTCTTCTTTTGTCTTTACGAGATATAGCAATAACATTTATTTTAATTAACAACATTGGCAAGATGATCACACTTCTCAAAAAGAAATATAAAAAAACAGTCCCACTTGCGAATACTGTACAATTACGTAATGTTACACACAAGAAGGGAGGGTTTATGCACAATGAGATGAGTGAGGGGAGAAACTTGCAGTAACAACAAATCCAGGAACAATAGAAGTGACGTGCACTTCTACTGCCGCGTCCGACTGGACGGACACGGGCACCCTCGTCTCCACTGATACCCCAGCAACATTCTCACATTTACCAGTCTGTTTCGTCAGCCTTTTCAAGTTCTTTCATTTGTAATCCTCCGTGCTTATGACCGAGGAAAAGGCAAATTCACGGAAAATAATGGAACGACACATCAACACAAGATATTCACTGCAAAACTTTCCAAGACACCATGAAAAGTATATAGGTTACTTCCTTACAGACTATGTAGTAGAAAAGGCAAGAGTTCCATCTGAATGACGAAACTTTTGGGAAAAGATCAGAAGTAATTTACACCCCAAGCAATGACTGAAACAGGAGACATATACAATCCGATCATTATAGCAAATATGCATTTCAAAAGGCTTCGAGGAGAACTCCAATTCTCTTTCCCCGATATATATGGCAGATATATGACATTATTTCTGAAAAAGATGTGACTTTCTTTGCTTTGTTGGGAAATAGCATCTTTCCCCTCTCAAAGTATCTTTTCATCAAGAAAAACAGACACTGGCATATGACTGGACAGGAAGCAAGTTTCTAACAAACTACAGTTGAATGAAAAAACATTATACTAACGTTCATGATTTGTTTACTGTACAAAGAACAAGTCCCTCGGCATCATCTGCAAGTCTTCGTGAGATAACATTGACTCTGTGATCAGTTCTATGGTTGCGTTAGGTCTTTCCATAACCCTTGGCATCACTCTCTCACACACATGCATTCATTCTTTCTTGCTCTCCATCTAATTTACACTGAAAAACCGTGACACAATTTTTATATATAATTAATTAGATTTTTCATTAAAAAACTTAATTTTTCTAACAAGATCCCTACAAAGAGCCAAAACATCGGATTGAGTAAATAAAAAATATATACACACAATAACATACACAGATATAAAAACGTAACTTCTCCGCTTGTTTCAACAGTTGTTACGAAAATAACAGTATTCATTGAAGATGAAGATAGTAAGAAAAGATGGCGGCAGTTAATGGGACTAAATGAAACAAATATATAAAATTCTTAGCAAAGCTGGAAGGGAGTAATATTATTCCCCTCTCACTCTTTCCTATAGACCACTCCTTTAGCCACACCAGCGTTTTCCGAGGGACGTAATATAGCATTTATATAGTATAATTATTCTCTTTTCTTAAACTTTACATACAAGGAATCCCGTACAACGAGTCTTACACACTCTAACCTCAGTAGTAGTAATTATGTATGTAACATGTTTGTACAAGAAAATGAATAAGTACAACTTGGTAGCAAAGAGAGATATCATTTTCATTTCATTTTCCTTAGCAAGAAAAAACACACAAAAATTATAATGTATTTAATAGTACAACCTTTTTTTTAACATTTTAAATGTATATTTTTATTACTTTTGTCATTCCTTTTCTGTTTTGAATATCCGGATTTTCTTATGATTAAGGCAATGGAAACATAGTAATCGAAACTAACCGAACTGCAAGTTGCAGATAACATTCAGACCTCTCTAGCTCGTCCCCGCATACTCTGGTACCCACAGCCATTGCAACCCGATCTCTCTAAGCTGTGGTGACCACCTGTCTCCCTCCGTTGGATCTAATTGACTATGTATAAACAACGCGTGCACGGATCTGGATAGAGAGGACAGACAACTATATTGCTTTAAATGCTTTGGCTAGCAACAAACACCAGAACTTCATATGAGAGTACAAAAGTATCGTGTAACTTTAAAGTCCTCATCTCCATTTATTCATTTGTTTAAAACATCAATAAAAAGGAACCACTGACAGGAGGCTTTGAATTAAACAAGACAAGTGGGCTCATATGCAGGGTTGTCATCACAGATCGTTTTCCCTACACTTCTGTGTCCTCTCTACCCAGATACTTGCACCAACAAAACGTGGTTCCACTAACAAGGGGGTCCTTCAGAAGGATATGCCATGACACTTCTCGCTCCACTATTCTAAACCAAATAAATATAACAAAAGAGAAATAACAAAATTAAATTAAAAGGGTCAAATCTTCATTATATCGAGACTATTGAGTGCCTACAGAATATCTAGAAAAAAAAAAAATAGTCATCTAAACTGGTGAAAGGAATACACAAAAAATATATATATTTAAAAAGGTTAACAAACTTCAACATTTCTAAGAACAAAATCATATGAGCACATATTCTGGCCCACTTCTAGCCGACAATAAAGGTATAATAATGAGAAATACGCCAAACATTTGCAAAGTAAAATCAGTTTCCTGGGGAAAAAAAAAAAAAAAAAAAAAAAAAAAAAAAAAAAAAAAAAAAAAAAAAAAAAAACTACATAAATAGGCCACTTAAACTATTAGGCATACAATAACGTAAAAACACTGAAAGAAACAAATTAAAATATATATCAGCTCTAAATTACTGTATAATATGTAACAAAATTTAACATGGCTGGAAAACGGGTGAAAAGCGATAACGATCCTTCTTTCTTTTTTCAAAAAAAAATCTTATGACTAGCAAAAACAGGTGATGGTCCAAAAATTGTTACCCCCCCCCCCCTTATACCCTGAAATAATATTTGATTTCAACAACTTGGAAACACATATTCTTCTGAGAGGCCCCTTGTTACTACCCTTTCATACATTCTCCTCTCTCTCATTCAGTGTCTCACGCAGGGAGCGGTTGCCAGCACTGTGATTCTGAGTAACGATAACCAGGATGTTCCCATTGCCGGGTTTGCACTGCAGCCCGCTGCAGCTGTGCCTTCATGTTGCAGGCAATGGCCATCAAAACTATCTCGAGATAGCACACTAGCAATGTTGACGATGACATGGATAGTGTTGTTGTTGTTTGGATGATGTTAATGGTGATGACGATGGGGTTTAACCTACCAACACAAGTAATGTAGACATGGAAAAGTAGTGAAATGGATGGTGGTGATGATACACAATGCACCCATTCATTGTTGCCACCATTACAGCAGGAGATGAAGCATTCAGCCTCTGCTTCAGACCTGTAAATATTTAACATCACAATTACTACCGGTATGTATGGAAATGTAACTTCAGTATTGTTTTATTTACATTCCATGGTATTCGTACATTGCTTCACAGCTAGAATATGGAACATGTCAAAAGAATCTTAATAGTACTACAAAGTACTAATTATAGTCACAAATATACACAGAATAGTTCTACAATATAGTCTACTAGTACAACACAAAAGTTTAGTATCATTACTTAATACAAGACAGAAATATTCATGTCATAATATTGAATGCCATCATAAGGCAGCAAAATATGTCAAAATGGGGAAGGGACATGGTGAGGAGTTAGTAAAAGACTTAGGGTGGGAACTTCTCAAATCAAGGCGACGAAAAACCAGACTCACCGCATTGTTTAAGGCACAAATGGGACACAAAGCACAGACCGATATCAATGCTAGATTAACAACACCATCATACTTAGGAAGGACTGATCATATTAGGAAGTTTAAATGTAGAAAACAAAGAAGGGACGTGGCAAAATTTTCATTTGTTAACCGCACAATAGTAGACTGGAACAGCTTACCTGCGGCAATCTTTCAGGGTGGTCCTCTTAAAATCAATACATTTAAGGAATGGTTGAGAAGATTGGACTGAAAATGTAATTGGAGGTGCAGTGTAATTATTTAAGTTGTCATGTAATTAATTGAGTTGATATATAATTAAGTTGATATGTAATTAATTAAGATGATATGTAATTTAGTTGATATGTAAATAAATTAAGATGATATGTAATTAATTAAGGTGATATGTAATTAATTAAGATGATATGTAATTAAGTTGGTATGTAATTAATTAAGGTGATATGTAATTAATTAAGATGATATGTAATTAAGTTGGTATGTAATTAATTAAAGTGATATGTAATTAAATTGGTAATAGTTGGGTGAAATAGAAGTACTTACAAGTTAGATTTACTTTTGCTTATCATAGGCGTTATTATAGAACAGTTTTTATTTTTAGTCCTAGGTTTATTGCAACTTCTATTTATAGATTTACGTTTATTTTATTTTATTTCATTCACGTTAATTTTATTTTATTTCATGTAATTGTAATTATTGTATATTATATATTACTGCCACTGGGTGTATACCCAATTGTAGTGTTAATAAATAAATAAATAAATAAATACAAACATACATACATATATACCTACAAATTCACCTACAGAATACAAGGCATGAGAAATTAGGTACTTCTTTAATTTGGCCATAAATAATCTATGTCTTGAGTTTGATTTTTTATATCCATAGGGAGGTTCTTAAATATTTTTACTGCTATATAACGCACTCTTTCCTCACAGCATGATAGACTTGCTGATGAAGTATGAAAGTCATTTTTTGATGCGTATTTAATCAGCCTTATTGTTATGTAACTCAGTTTTATACTAGAAAAAAAAAAGTCGTCAATGGTCCTGCAGGCCATTAAAGAGAATAAGAGAATAACAGAATTTCAAAACTAATATTCCTTTTTTTTTTTTTTTGTAAAACTACTGTATTTCTTCAAAATTACAGGAACTTCTGCACGAGGATAAAAACAAGCAAAATGGTAAGAAGAAAAAAGAAAAGAATAAGGAAGGGGAGTACGAAAAGAAGCAGTGAAGGAGAAAGAGTGTGATGACCCCTTCAATATAACTTGAATTGTCTGGACTCACCTTGTGGTGCACTGTGTGACGTGGTACATGAGGGCTGCTCATGAGTGAGCATTGGTGTTAGTGTGGGAATTAGTGTTCTGATTGCCCTGCTGTGTTGGAGATACCACTTTCTTGTCTTCCCCTCCAGGAGACGGTGGGGCATCTTTTCTTGGGGGCATCCTCTCGTTGATGGCATCCAGTCCTTTTGCTTCAGCAAATGATGTGATTTTGTGGTTTGGAGAGAAACCTTGCAGAGCTGCAATAGCCAACAAAGAAGTAATTTTACATTTACTGCAGAATCGAAATTATGAAATTGAAATTGAAACCATGACACCAGCACATCCTTGCAAACACGTGTACCGTTAAGTGTTTTAATCAGAAATGATGTCAGCAAGGGCCTGGGGGCTTTGGAGGGCTAATGCCTATCCAAAGTTAACATGTGTCCACTCTTTTGTTTGGCGGCTGGATTGCTCAGTTGGTAGAGCAACTGGCTATGGACTGAAAGATCCAGGGTTCGATCTCAGGCAGTGACGAAATTTTATTGTTGAAAAAACTTCTAGAACATCCCTGAGGTTAATTTAGCCTATTAAGGCTATGGATCAATGAAAATACATTCTCAATAACGGACGCGGACACTGAAATGTATCTCCCAACAACAATTAAAACTTGCAAATAATGGACAGCGTGAAAGAAAAAAAGAAAAAGACTGTTGTAAATTAAACGGAATTCTAACCAAATTCTTTGCAACAATCATCATCATGCATTTGAACGTTCTTGTACTTTATTGAAGGTAAGCAGCACAATTGTTAGTTGTGATACCGTACATGAGCAGCCCGTACTTTCTTAGTTTGTCAAGTTGAGTGTTCGGAAGTACAGTCACATTAAAAAGTCACAAAAACGTAAACGTTTGTCACTAAAAGAGAAAGTGGATATTGTAAAGCACAGTGAGAAGGAGAAAATAAGTGTTCGTGAGCTGGCCACAAAGTTTAATGTGGGAAAAACTCAGGTTAGTGAAATTTTGAAAAACAAGGATGTTATTTTAAAATCATACACTGAGAATGCAATTCTAGATTTCTTTGTGTAAGGTGAAGTGGTACAGTGACTGATGTTTATTTCATTTACAAAACATTTACTGGTACGATTTCTCTCTGGATGAATACTGTAAACAATCTCACTGTCTACTGTACTGTACTGTAAAATATAGTGTTGAATATATGAGAAATTTTAATATACTCTACAAATACTAACGAACTTGTTCGAGGTGAACACTGAACAGTTCCTTTTTCCCCGCTCATCACAGCATCTCACTGCGATGTTTCAGTGCTTTCGATATTTCACACATGGTAGGTGAGGGCGAGAAAATGTTGAGGTTATGTGTTTGTACTTCACAGAAGTCAAGTGTAATCACAATACTGAGATGTAAATACAGGTGTTTCATCATTTTAAAAACAGATTAAAGATTTAAAAGCCCGTATTTATTTATTTACTTATTCATTTATCTAATTATTTATTCATTCATTTACTCTAATGCTATAGACAAACTGAACATTTTTCGTCTGGCTACCCAATATAATGATTTCCATTTGATGTTGTCCACTATTCCCGAAGTGAAATATTATAAGGGAAAAAAATGGAAAATTAGTAATTTTGACATTGTGTGTGTGTGTGTGTGAATTCACACATCACTCAGAAGAATGAAACATTGTTATTTTTAAATCATTGTCATATTTGGTAAAATTTTGTTATTATTGTAATTTTACTGGTTGATTAGTGTAGCCAATTAATAATGTCACTGCTTAAAATAATGGAATCAATTAAGCAATGTAAATGGCATATTACGAGGATACCTTTACCTTTTAAAAACCTGCCAGATTTTCGGCTGTCGGCTGAGAACAGTATATTTCCCGACTTTAAGACATTGAAATCTGCCAGGATCAGCCTGAAATCTACTGAGTTGGCTACACTGAATGTATTGTTAAAATCGAGCGCTCACAGTTCGCGAGCGTAGTTGTTCCCAGTGTTGTCACTAGATAGCATAAGCAGAACAGTGCAATGCACGCAGTGAGTAAGAACGTGAACTGTTCAGCTGGTGAGCAGTTTAGCTCTCGAACTGTGATCACTGTTTAAAGAGCTGTTTAATCACAGGTGTGATCGTGATTTTTCGATCACCGTGATAAAATCACAGGTCAGTGATTTTCTGCTCATCACTAGTAAGTACTCAAGATTATTGTACAATGTAAGTAAGAACAGCGGTGTTATGAAACATACCATTTTTGAGTGATGTCTTTCCACCAGACAACGCGCCAAGTGGCAGGGAACCTGTTGGTGTCAACCCCTTCAACTGAAGAACGCTCTCACTCTCCTCTCTGAAAATACAACAAATGCAAAGCAAAGTGAGCGCGATTATATTTATTCCTACACCATGTCACTTGAATAATTATTTTTATCTTTATGCTCGACCGTGCCGAAATGTAGTAATTATACACCTGGTAGTAGCCCTTTAATGCACCTCATTAAAGTACACCTACTCATTATAGTTCAGTTGTTCAGCCAATGAGAAATCGCCATTGTACATTATAAAAGCGCAAGTATCGATTATTCTCGGATATGCAATCGAAAGACAACTAGCGAAAAGTCAGGGAGGCTGGAAATCCAATACTGTCGCAGAAGGTTATGTTCTGTTTTACTATAATAATTAGCGTTAATTGTAAATAATATTCAAATAAATTCAATTTGTCATCTCGTTTTTCAATTCTAAATCAATTTTCGGGTTATATCAAGACTAATGTTCATGTTATTCTCTAGATTATATCAAGGTCAATGACATTCATTCCTCGGAAAAAATCAATACTTTCGCGTCTGCGCACATCTCACAATTTAGGTCAGTTCTGCTCCTCACTTACATAACCATAACATGAATACTTATGAATAATTTCAAGTTAGAGATATGGTCGAGCATAAAAAGTCGTATGAAACTTGCCTATAATGGTAATTAAGATGCTCGTATGAAAATTATGAAACGCGCTCGTTTCATAAACAAACATACTCGCGTCTTAATTACTACCATTATAGGCTCGTTGCATAATGTACTATAATAGTACAGTATACTGTGGGGAGCTCACGAGATCAGCCCTGGTAGGAATGTGGAGTAATGCCAATCCTACACGCAGACACCAGCCAGCGTAACATCACTTTTTCTCACAGAAAAAGACATAATGACACACTACTAAATACATTACATTAACTAACCAACGTGAAAACATTCGACCAACTTTTAAAATATAATTTATACAACACACCGACACAGAGCTAGTCTCAAACTAGCTGATATTTTCAGCCACACTGTAATTAAATTTCATGTGGTGACAGTGAGTCCTGGTGGTTCAAGTCCCGGTGCCGGAGAGAATTTTTCTCTGTTCTATCCATCCTTCATCATATGGTAATGCAGAATTCCTGCACGGCAATATCATTAATATATGAACCGTTCAGAGAAGAAGTGGTGTAAGTCAAAAATGGGTAATGAGGGTTAAAGTAAACATTTTGTAAAATACAGCGCAAAGTAGCAATTAATATTCAATTTATTTAAACTATTAGTAGTCAGTGGATAGCACGAAGGACATATTAATTGCTACTTTACACTGTATTTTACAGAATTTTTACTTTAAACCTCATTACTCAATATTGACTTACACCACTTCTGCTCTGAACGGCTCATATACTTCGGTACATCATAATTTGCGTAAGTAATCACTTAGTGATTCAAGATGGTGCTTATCCCGTTGGATCCCGGCCACTTCATCATCATCCTTAGCTCAACAACCCATCATGGGTCCTGGCTGTCCATAGGAGTTTCTGCCATTCATCCCTATTTCTAGCAACACTCATCCAGTTTTTAACTCCAATAGTTCTGGCATCCTCCCCGATGCCATCTTTCCATCTGACCTTTGGTCTTCCTCTTCGTCTACTTCCCCCTGGTTCATATCGGAGAACTCTGATGGCGGGTCTCCAGTCCTCTAATCTCATTACGAGACCAGCCCATCTCAGACGTCCCAATTTGATAAATGATGTTATAATGGGTTCACCAAATAGTTCATATACAGTAAAACCTCGATAAGACGCGCCCGCTTATTACGCTTTTTTTGTCTGGTCCTTGCACATTTCATATAAGTTATAACGCCTTTACAAAATACCCCGTTTGTTACGCTCAAGTCCCGCATAATACGCTGATTTTGTGGAATATTTTCGATGTAATTTTCAGCAATGTACTGTAACAGCAATGAAACATTTTGGCCATTGAACTTACTGGTGCCATTAACCTGAAAAGTATTGGTATTCGACCATTTACCTGCGCATTAAACCTTCATACTGTACAATACCCCATCCTTTTATTACACTCTCTTATTCGACCCTTTACCTGCACACTTAAAGCTTACATACAGTTACAATAATCCACCCTATTGCTAATCCTCTCTCTCTCAAACAACATTCCTCACTCGACCGTAATAAAATTCTGGAAATTTTTGCTGGTCAGTTTGTTGTCCTTAGTGTATTGAAGTGTCTGAGAGTGTGATTACAATGCGTGTTAAACGAAAAACGCTTTCTGTACCGGAAAACTTGGAAATCTTACGAAAGTACGATGAAAACAGTTCTCTTCATCAGAAACAACTCTCTGATTCATTAGGAATCCCATCATCGACATTAAGAACGATAACAAAAAATCGCGACTCAATCACTGCAGCTGCGACATTGGGAGGGTGTAAGCGTAAGAGGTGAAGTGTGGTAAACATGAGGACTTGGAGAAGACGCACACGGCAAACAACTATAAATGACTCTTTTTCGAAAGAATTAAGTACAGTACATAATGTAAATGTCTTTAATGTACAGTACAGTAATTACATAATAGAGTAATACTGTATTACCTTTCATGAATCTTCAATAAAGAAGAATGCTAATAGATACTGTATAGAAGTCAAAATTAGTATACCCGCCTAATACGCGGTCCCGGTTAATACACGGTTTACACGCAGTCCCTTGAACAGCATCTTATCGGGGTTTTACTGTAATTCATAATTAGGATCCTGGCCACTTAGTCACTCGTAATGAGTGCACCTCTCTACATAGTGCATTGGACATTGTGCCACTGTCACATATTCTGTGACAGCACATGAGGGTAATAATAATAATAGTTTTTATTTTCCCTGGCAGAGTTAAAGCCATCAGGCCTTCTCTTCCCTTAACCAGGATCAAATCACATACAGAAAAATACATAACAGTATACAAGTATTAACTTAATAATAATAATAATAATAATAATAATAATAATAATAATAATAATAATAATAATAATAATAATAATAACAAAATAAAAAGGAAAACTGAGAGGTAGAACTTAAACTGAGAGCATTCGATCTGGCATCGGAACTAGAATCCAGTGTAGCTTAGTGGATAGGGGAGACTTTTGAACCTTTAGCATAGTGTACCTTTGAACATTTTTTGTTTTTTATTTTTTTGCTACTACCTAGACGTCTCAAACTGAAGTAGATTGTAGGGAAAGCCACTACAATGTGTTCCGTATCATCTGGTGAGTAATAACATATTTTAATTTCTGTGATTTATTCGAATCTCTAGTTTTGGGAGCCAAATTTGTTTAAACGTGCACCCTCTTGTACTTTTGAACACTGAACATCTTGTACCATGGAACATGTTCCAAAGTTCACGATACTATTGGTTATGTTTTTCTTTTATTTTAAGGTCATGTCACGAAGTAAGTCTGGAATTAAAGAGATCCCCAATTGATACAGATGCCTTGAAGAAAGCTGTTGAAGCAGTTATTGCTTCTCCAGGAAATAAAATCCCATTCAGAGAAGCCTGCTCTGGTTTATGATTGCAAATACATTTTCAATATAATTGTCAGTTATTACAGCTATATTCCCTCCTATATTCCATGTGTTCCAACTTACAAGAGGGTATGTTCTAAGGTACATGATCCTATCGTACCTTTGAACATATTACATTTTATTTTTTCCATCCTTAATAGATGTGTAGAACAGGAAAATATATACACGAAGTTGTAAAGAAATCTACAATAATTATTTAAAGTATTTTTAATTTAAAAAATATCATTTCCCAAAGTTAAAAGAAAATAAAATATGAAAAGTATTTAAAGGTACAAAAGTCTCCCCTAAAGCGTCAGCACATAGAGCTGAAAACCCGGATTTGAGTCCCGGTGCCAGAGAGAATTTTTCTCTTCTATCCATGCATCATCAAACTTAAAGATGTTTTAAGTAATGCAAGATTTTTTAAATTTTCACTTTGCATCACTGGAACAGAAACATTCAACATTTTCAAGCTATGTTTTGGCTCACTCCTCGGGGAAGATAAGGAGCATTTTCCCAGAAATTGAAAGCAATTACTCAAAAATCTAGCATCACGAAGCAAACAAACTCACCTCAACACAGAGAAGACACGAGCCATCTTGCCAATGGCACGGATCTTGTTCCGTATAACCTCTTTCCGTAGATTGGCAGCTGCACCTGAAGTTAATAAACAGACGGTGAAATACAGTCTGAGGCTTCGTGCTGTGTGTTGAGAAGAGTGCAATGATTGCAAGAGTGTTGCAACTTAAAAAAATCGAACACAGCAATGTGATTGTGGACATACGTTATTATCAGCTGTGATTTTGCCAAGTTTGCACAACACACTGTAATATTTGCATGATAATTCGCATAATTTCCAATAGCTATGTTACAGACATTGCTGCTTATGACTTACAATTATATAGCAATACACACCAATACTTAAAGAATAATGTGATCTTCACAAATGCATTTTCTGAGAGCGTGAGCATTGTAGCATGATTTTTTAACGTACAAAGCATTGTTATTAAGCTGATTTCCATTTCTTGTTGTAAAATATTTTATATTAGCATACTGAGTAAGTACAGAGTGAATTATTAATCTAAAGCATTCCAGATTAAACATATTCTGTATGTGAGCCAATTCTCTCGTTTATAGGCTATAATAGACACAAGAATCTTCCGTGTTCTTCCATGCAGAGATTCTAAGAGCAAAAACTCAAAATCCTAAATTGTACACACATTTCTCAACATTCAGATGCAGTAGCAATTGTTTTATTTTCCAAACTGATATGAGAATTGGATCACTATATCTATACATTATACACCAAAGTTAAGTTTTTCTTCTTATTATCTGTATCATAATTTTTGTATAGTTCTTCAGACTGCAATATAATTTTCCAAGTATGGAGCGAAAATATATTTTCACAAAATTTTAAAGATCAGCAATCAAAAATGTAAATACAGGGTGTCTAAATCCTCTTGGGCCAAAATAATGTAGATAATAGAGAAGTCTAAGGTGAGTATTTTGAGACAGAAAACCAATGGTCGGAAATGCCTATTTTAAGCACCACGAGATCTTGAACAAGAAATGCACTATGTTAGAGGAACTTTCTTGTAAGATGCTTTAGTTTTCATAACAAACAACTTTCTACAACAATGCAGTAGCGGCCGGTGATCGAAATCCTCGGTGAGGCCAGATGCAACTAGTTTAAGTGCCTCTGATAGGAAATGTTTATTTATGATATTAATTATTATTGTTATTACATTATTAATATCATTATTATTGTATTATTATTATTATTATTAATGAAAAATAATAATGTTATGCTGAGAGTTTCAGTGATTGTTTCAGTGCGATGAAGCAACCTATATTATATGTTGAAAATCCCCTTTCTTTCTTTTCTTTTTATTTTTTTCCCTTGACAGCAAGGCCAACAGAGAAGTTTATTTTGCACCACATTACCACTTAACCATTTATGTTGCCCATACCAGGATGCAATAGAAACTCGCGTTTTAAGATTACCTGTCAGAAAAATTGTGAGCGATGTCGTAGGTATCTCGGTAGGCTCTCTCTTTATTTAAAACTTCCTTTCTTTCAATATTATTTCTTCTCGAAAAAGGACACTCTAACAATGAATTAACTACACCAGCATTATTTCTTGCATTTGTTTCTGATTATATTTTCCCGAAATACAAAACAACATTGGCCCAGATTCACTACTGTACTACGAAGTACAATAGTACAACACCCTCACTTAAGTCATAAACTAAGACATGAGGGGAGAGAATAGTGTGGGTCTCTGCCTGCCAAAGAGCTGGAATTTTTGTTATTTATGGCCTATTTAGGAAGACAAGTCACCATTGCTATTCCCACCCCACTCTACCCTTGAGGCCGGCCCATGAATGGGAGGAGTGAAACCTAACCAGGCCACGAGGCCAGACGAATTGTGCCTCAGCTACAACGTTTTAAGCGCAAACTAAAAGCTAGCGAGAATACAGGAAATGTAGAAACCAGACCCGGCACGAGCGATCCTGGCTTCATGAATAAATTTTACTGCAAAACAGATCTATATACATCACAAGCCAGACCTGGCACGAGTGATCCTGGCCTCAGGAGTAAAACAGGTCTATATACATCACAAAGTTTTCAAATGCTTCTACAGCGATATTTGCTTCGTTCAAATAACTAATACATTATATAAAAACACAAAATTTGATTTCAGTTAAGCCAAGTGACTGAGGCCCGGCCTCACTTGCCTCAGTCAATCAGCCGCCACTGCAACAATGACATCCTAGACATAATCGCTGCAGGTAAAGTGAACCATTCAAACTGGTCAACTTGCCCATGACATGCTTCGAGAGATATTGTGTGGCGAGTACTGAAGGAGCATCCCTATCCCCTACTACAGGTGCAAGTAATGGGGGCAAATGATTTCATACCCAGAGTTCAGTTCCTACAGTTTGTACTGTTCACAGATGAGGCCTGTTTTCAACAGCCGCAATAGCCATATCTGGAGTGACGAAAATCTATTTACCATCCTCGTGTCTGGTCACCAGCAACGATTCCCTATCAATGTGTGGGCTGGAATTGTACAGGATCACCTAATAGGACCTCATCCCTGCCACCCTATTTGAATGGTCCTCGTTACCTGCAAGCTAGTGCCACCAAATATTGATGCGGTAGGCAGCTGTTAGTTATGAAAATCAGAGCAGCTTAAAAAAACGTTCCTCAAACGTATTTCTCGTTCAAAACCTCGTGATGGGCACTTCCGACCAAAAGTTCTCTAATCTCAAAACACTGAGTTTAGATATAGATCTGAATGACTGAGATAACAATGGTGGATTGATATTTTGTGCTAGAGTGGAGTGGACTTTTTTCATTGCTGATGATAAAATATAGACTACAATTTTACGAATTTACGAAGATTGGTTCTATCATCGTCATCAGATGAGAAGGAAGCCTACTCCTCGGAATCATTACATACAGCTGTCTGTATGGCTGATCAGCAATTGTCAGGAAGAACTCTTTGGATTCGTCAGTTCTCCAATAGATAGCAGCTATTGTCAATTGTTCTTTTCAATGATTGAGTCCAGATTTTCTCTTTTACTACTTTGTTTCATTGTGTGTACAGTGGTTGTACAGGCCGTTTTTTAATGTTATAGTTTTTTTTTTCATATAATTATTTCGACAGTTTTAATAGGTTCTTTGTTTTGGTATATATACAATTCTTCTGTACCGCAAGTGTTATAAGTTATTTTCTGTTTCATAGTCTTATTCTTCTTCCTGACAATCACTGATCCGTAAGCTCCAAGTTATCCAGAACCATGTGATTCAAATCATTACCCATCTCCTCTGAGTTGCGTCGAGAGAGAAGTTCCATGATGAGCTAAACTTGCCAACCATCGACGAGTTCATTACTCGACTGGCTAGGAACCTGTACATGGCAGCTCGTACCAGCCCCAACCTGCTCATATCTGGCCTTGGCCTGTATGATCCTACGTTCTAGATACCAGACAGGCCCATTAGCTATACTCTTGATACAGGAGAACAGGAAGGCTGGTGTCACTACCAGGTTTTGGTAGAGAAGCACTCATCTCCATGTAAAATCCTTGAATAGTGCAACTGATTTGAAGTGAATTTGTCCCAACTTGGGCTAAAATATAATCACTCCCCAAACAGTACCCTTTCGCCGATCAATGGATCATCATAGAGCCAAATGACTAGTCTACACCCATAGAGTCATAGAATTACCTCACCTAAGAGCCAATTGGCTAGTCTCTAAACTTGAGACAACTCATCCTGACTAAGAACTGTCCGACGACAGGTCTGAACCTCATAAGTGATACCAAGAAGACACCACTTATGAGGCAACTAGGCCAGGAGATAATGGGGTAGGGTGGCCAGTTCCTTTCCCCCTCCATTGCATATATCATCGACTAGCTACATATTACACTAGTCAGATTTCAGATGTATACATATGAAGTGAGAGTTACTGCCTGATAATAATAGAAGTAGGCCTACATATCAGCCAGAACTTCAAACAGAGGATAGCTGTATGTAATGATCCCAATGAGTAGACTTCCTTCCCACGTGATGACGAAGATAAAACCAATCTTCGAAAAGCAGTGAAAATATACACCGTGTCCCGCTTGGAGGGGTCGAGAAATAAGTGATAATTTCAAGAGTAAATAATGGTTTATTAACATAACTTTTTACATAACTTGATGTAAAAACTCTCCGTGTTTCGAAGAATGCTGAATGCAACTCGATGTGTGCGCCTTGAGTTGCTCTGCAGATATCTAAACGACAGTATTCAACCTTCCCTCAATTGTTATGCGGCATTTGTGGAGTCACTAGCGCAGCTGCATTTGTGATGTGTTGTCTCAGTTCCTCCAAAGTGTTAGCTCTGCCTCTTTGGTACACAGCATCCTTTACAAAGCCTCAGAAAAAAGGTCCAAGAGGGTCAGATTGGGTGACCTAATTGGCCAGGGTCCTCGTCTTTCGATCCACCTATACATGTACAACGAATACAGCGTTGTAAAGGAAGAGCAAAGAAAGCTTGCCCATTTGACTGATATTCGGTCCTCGTGCCACCATGCTCGTTACAGGGCTGCTATGAACCACCTAATGCTGATTCGAAAGCGCGGTCTCGTATCGTGGAGTGTTGCTATGCAGAGCGGGTAGAAGCTAGCGTTTGTGTTACATATTCTGCGTTTTATCCCTGATATCAGTAGTTTTATGTAGTTCAAAGTGTGTTTGTTAAATAACAGAGTTCTGTATAACATTCTATGTCCTTAACAATGCCTCCCTTTTCGCTCTAAATTAGGAAGTGCTAATAAAACGTTACAGGCTCCGCTCGTAACATAAGGAGTATATACAGATTAAAATAAACCGACCATAGTACCCTAGTTATCGGAACATTTTAATAAAATCACATAGCATTAGTGTTTTATTACAACGTCAAATATCAATTATTACACGATTACATATTTCTTATAACATCTTTGTCATTTCATTCAGTGATTTTATATGTAAAACAAATCGTGCTTCTGTATTTTCAACAATGTTATGTTATTAGTTACTCTGCAACAAAGTTTAGGTTACGTTATATGCGCTGTGATAAATCTCACTCCAAACATCAAGCCAGCAGACGACTGAGAACTGACGACAGTTTGCCAATCGAATCAAAGCAAGGTCGAGTTCACCCGAACGTTTCCGAAAGTTCGCGCAGCTTACATTGGCAAGCTCTTCTTGCGCCTACTCTACTTGTGTAAAAGATTTTTCTTCTGCTAGCCATAGCACACACTGAACTTTCTGTTGTGGTGTCCACATGTTGACCATGGCATGTTCTCCGACAAAATGGCGCCAGGCTTGTTTTAACAACAAACAAACGAAAGTTATGCATGCAGCTGTTTTCAGACTTTGTTGCGTAAATTGGACAGTTTCTCTATCTTGTCAGATGTAAATCTCAACGATATCTTTATCTGGTTTTAAGTGGTGAGCATTTATTTCTCGAACCCTCTAAGCGGAACACGGTGTATTTTATCACCAGCAATGAAAAAAGTCCCTCCACTCCGTCACGAAAGAAACTCAGTTTAAATTCCTCAATTATCTGTATTATTTTGACCCAACTGGTTTCTGACACCTGGTATGTATGAGAAAATACACAAACTTGGATTAATGCAATTCTGAAGAAAAGAGAATCAAGCAATAATAACTAGTTTATTTAAATATTTGGCTCCAGAAGGAGACAAAAACAGAAAGTAGATCTCAAGTAATGGCTAAACAAAGAACTCTTACAACAATTATGAAATGTAAATCGACATTGGAATGGACGGCCTGGCATTTAAAAACAAGGGGAAGACAAGTTGCTTGTCTACATTCAGAACTGAAGACGATGAAGACGAGCAGAGGGAGAGAGTGAGAAGGAGAACAAAGAGAAGAGAGGAGAAAGATAAGAGGAGTACGCAGAGTGAAGGAGAAGATGGAGGAAGAGTGCATGTTGGAATATTACAGGATAACTTTAGACAAGCAACCTGTACCTGGCAGCTTCTTTATTAAGAAAGTACAAACAAATATTCTACCTGAAAAGGAAAGCATGTACGCAAAATAATGTAGTCCATTACAATAGACACTAGCATCGTCAGTCATGCTTTCAGCACATTAAGTCGATTTCAGTTTCCTATAAAATTTTATATTGGTGGCTGTACCCGAAGTTATAGCTAATAAGGAACTCTGTACTTAGTATTAATTTGAGCATATATGTTTTGTAGTCATCATTACGGACAAATGAAAGAATGCAGTTACTTCAATTTATGATACAAATTACTCCAGTGTCCCCTTAAAGAGATCCAATACCATTGGACAGGAGTTCATTTTAGTTCTACAAGTGTTACAATGCATAAATTCATAAATGCTCAATATTAAGCTTTTTATGAATGTATGGAATTTGACAAAAAATATTTTAGCATAAAAACGCCTGTTACAAACCAATACTTATAATATAAATATTCATAAGACTTCATGACAATCATTGTTAGGGTGACCAGACGTCCTCTTTTATCCGGACATGTCCTCTTTTTTAAGGTTTTGTCCAGAGTCCGAGCGGATTTAAAAAAAATCAAGACATGTCCTCCTTTTTATAACTTGTATATTGTCGTACCATTGGATCTATGCCCCTTCAGCGCTGTCGTCGTTCTTGGAAAAGTTAACGCCTCTACTCACCCCATTCCACCCGTTTCTCTCCCACTACGTCAAACAGCAGGCCACGAACCTTGCTGAATAGGGATGTTGCCAAACTTCCGTCAAACAGTGTCATGTCTCTTGAATATTGCTTATAATACTGTAAGGTTAATTATTACTTATTCATAATTTAATTTAAGTAGGTCTAATGACGCTGATTGACTTATGCAAAATGCTATTACTTGCGTAATAATATTTCTTTCACCACTCCGTGCTACAGTATTCATGTTGAGTTGACAACACTGGACTGCAAGTGCAAATAAACTGTCCCGCAAGAAGGCTCAAAATTGCTTAGTAGTTGGGGAGAGAAAGAGAGAGGGATAGAAAAGAGAGAAATAGGAATACAGGGAGAGAAATGAATTGCCGAGGCTGAAAAGGAATTAAGGCTCAGTTCGCATATCTTACGGGGGCACAGAACCGATGGTCGGACCATACCTGATATTTTGAAACTATCTGATTTGACGACTTTTTCAAGTAATTTGTCAGCAGGTGGCAGCAGCATCGACGGAATATACTCTTTGTCAAAGTTCATAACTCTCTTTGCTCCTTATTTTGATAATAATTATAGTTCCCTTGGCTTTCGTATATTGTTGTAAAATCATATTATTTTATTAAGTTTTATCATAAGTATGCTATAATAAAATAGATATTGACATAATTTTAAATACAATATAGGCGTAAGCCTAAACATAAATAGATATTTCCTGTTCTCTTTAATAATCCCTTGACTTTCATATGTAAACTGTAAACTCATTATTATTACTTACTTATTGGCTTTTAAGGAATCCGGAGGTTCATTGCTGCCCTCACATAAGCCCGCCATTGGTCCCTATCCTGAGTAAGATTAATCCAGTCTCTATCATCATATCCCACCTCCCTCAAATCCATTTTAATATTATCTTCCCATTTACGTCTCGGCCTCCCCAAAGGTCTATGGTTGTGCCAGAGAATCAGTCCCATTCCGAGGCTTATTTGAAGGTTTCGTAACAAGCTGTTTTTTTTACGGTGATGGGTTGTTAGCCCTTCGCCCAACCCCCAAGCTGGAGGACCACCCCTCATTGGCTGTCCGCGACTGCCATTATTATTATTATTAAGTTTTATCATAATTATATTGTTATAAAATAGATATTAACAAACTTTTAAGTATGATATAAGCGTAAATCTGCACTGTCTATTGACGTAATTTAAAGTATAATATAGGCCTAAGCCTAATTCAAAGTAGGCTACATATTTTCTGTCCTCTTTTTTCGAACAATGTCCTCCTTTTTGAAGCTTTGTGTCCTCTTTTTTTATCGATGTGAATCTGGTCACCCTAATCATTGTTATTAAAAACTATTTCGAAAATGAACTATTCGTTACATTTTTACTTTAAAATTTGTACTTTCTGGAAATTTAAAGACATCATAGTTTGCTCTGAAAGGGTTATTACTAGGCAGAAGGTCTTTTGTTAATTATAATTACTAAACTTTACAATCTACACTACAGAACTTTAAAAATGCAAGTAATATATTCCGAAATATAAAACGAAATTTTGACAAGCAGTTCTCGAGCTTTTGGCTACGTGGAACAACCAGGATAACGTGTATTATACAAATCTAGCTTTCAGGTACACGTTGGTGTTCATTAACAGAAAACCACAAATTCAAGTCACACAGAAAGTGTGCACTCAATGTTGGGTATCTGACATCTCGTCAACCCATGTGAGATATGTGGATAAAAAGGAAATAATTGAGTCAGGTCTGGTAGAGTTCCTGGCTAGCTCAGTCGGTAGAGCGTTGGCGCGCTCAGCCAAAGGTTCTGGGTTCGATGACCGGCCCAGGAACAATTTTTCCCTTGAAATTATTCAAGTCAGCTTTACAGGGAGCCACACCTGAAAGCCAGATTTGCATAACATATTTACTCAGTTTGCACAACATAATGCCAGAAGAAGAGTTAATGAAATAAAAAATGAACTCATTCTACCATTAGCAACTCAACAAAACAATAATAGCATATTTCGAAAAATTATTTGTTTAGAGAATTAATATATATTTTTTTCATTTTCCTGCAACAGAAATATTTTTTTCAGAGTACCGAAACACTACTAAAATATCAAAACATTATCATATCACACAATATATTTCAATCTTCAAATTCAAATTTAAGACAAGATGAAAGAACATTAAAATAATTACTTATGTCCAATTCTAATGATGACTACAAAAATTTATATTTAAAAATACAAAAATAAGACGTTTTGTTGGCTACAGCATACAAGCAAATTCCATGCATTAATGGCGGCAGATTATCATTACATTTTCACATAATACTGTATATAAAACGGATGGTTTTATTCTTACCACATAGGCCATTATCTAGCTTATTTGTATCCAATTCTTGAAGCAATAATTATACCATATACATTTCACTCTGACACTTTCCATACGTTATTCAATTTTTAATACTATCATAAACATCTCAAGCTCTAACACTGAAGTTTGGCATGCCCTACAAAAATACAGCAATTTCCTTAACACTAGTGAAAATGTGATTTCTTCACAAAATGCGGCTGCACTATTGACAGAACTCGGATGCCACGTGCATGCATGTTTGAATGGTGCAAAGGCGATGGGGAAAAGCTCAATGCCTTTGCTTGTGTTAAGAAGCTTCTTACATTAAATTCTATCTCCAAGCTGTTATTTCAAAATATCACTTCAGCACATAGGTACATAGCACGAAAAAAAAGTAACACATTAAACTTTCATTAACTTAATTATGACGAGCATTTTGAACAAAAAAAAGTGCACTTGAAAACCTATGAAAGAGAAAAATTCCGTCGCAAAACGAAATGTGAAAGGTTCAATGAGCCTGATTTACGACGAAGTATCTAGAGAAGTGTTTTAAGTACCTTGGATGCAATGTTCCTCGTTTATGGAACTATCAACATGGAAAGTATAGAGTATCAATACATTTGTGGAACAATTAAGTTACTGGTAAAAGAAGTTTTAAGTAACACAACAAGAATTTAAAAATGTAGACTACATGAAGGCAGGAGAAGAAGAAGATGAAATCAGCAGATATATGGGTTTCAGATCTGTGTTAGGATTAACCCTTCAAGATAAAAACAGATGTGAAGACGACATCATGAAAGTATTTTTAAAATGAAGAACCTATACACCAAACTGAAAAAAAAAAAAAAACACATAAAACTGGAACAAACATATAAGTTGCATAACACTAGACTGTACTTCAATGATAGTGCTGAATTATGCTCCCTGTAAAGAAATATAAACCACCTTAACGAAATCGTTTGCTCTCAGATACATCTGTCCACTCAACAAGAAACTTGGGGAGCGAGAAACAGTTGATTGGTAATTTTGCATTGATCAGGGTTCTTTAATGTGCCGTAAATCTATATCAAAAATATTTTTGGAAAACGTGTTAAATTTTATGTTACCATGTTAACATGTTTCGGCCTGTTATTGGCCATCATCAGAACTTGTCGTTGCTGGTCTTGGCGCCTTTTGTTTTGTTTCCTGTGGGGGTGTGTTTGTGTAGTGTAATGTGGAGTCAAAGAGTGTGTGTGTTCTGAAATTGAGTTGTGTGTTGAGAATTTCATTTGGATGTGTTTTGTGTGTTTGTATATTTCGTATTGTTCTAGTGTGTTTAGTTGCTGGCCTTTTGGTTGGATGTGTAGAACTTCCATGTCTGTATTGATGTCTCTGTATGTGTGGTTAGCATTTGTAATGTGTTCTGCATATGTGGAAGTGTTTTGTAATTTTGTTATGGCTGTGATGTGTTCTTTGTAACATGTTTGAAATGATCTGCCTGTCTGTCCTATGTAGAAGTAGTTGCAGCTATTACATTTGAGTTTGTATACGCCTGTGTGGTTGTATTTGTTTGTTTGTGTTGTATGTGTGTTGAGATGTTTTTGTAGAGTATTATTTGTTCTGTATGCGATGTTGTAATTCAATTTCTTGAATGAGGTTGCAATCTTGTGTGTGTTTTTGTTTTCGTATGTTAGTGTGATGTATGTTAACAAGGTAACATAAAATTTAAGGTGTAAGATATATAAAAAATATTTTTATGCTCGACCATGCCGAAATGTAGTAATTATACACCTGGTAGCAGTCCTTTAATGTATGTCATTAAAGTACACCTATTCATTAAAGTTCAGGTTTTCGATTATTCTCGGATATGCAATCGAAAGACGAGGGAAACGTCACTGAGGCTGGAAATCCAATACTGTCGCAGAAGGTTATGTTCTGTTACTATAATAATTAGGTTAATTGTAAATAATATTCAAATAAATTCAATTTGTCATCTCGTTTTTCAATTCTAAATCAATTTCCAGGTTATACATTCTCTGCATTACATCAAGGTCAATGACATTATTGTTCCTCGGAAAAAATCAATACTTTCGCGTCTGCGCACATCTCACAATTTCGAGCTATGAACAAGGTCACTTCCGATCTTCTGTCAGATACAAATAAAATGAATATTTCTGAATAATTTCAAGTTAGAAATATGGTCGAGCATAAAAAGTCGTATGAAACTTGCCTATAATGGTAATTAAGATGCTCGTATGAAATTTATGAAACTCGCTTGCGCTCGTTTCATAAACAAACATACCTGCGTCTTAATTACTATCATTATAGACTCGTTGCATAATGTATATTATTTACTTTGCTTCTAAATTATGATCAAGAACTTACTTATTTTATAGCTCTGAAATATCAATATTTTGCTGAACTACTGAAGTTGGAAAATACTTCTCACTAACCCAAAACTGATAAGAATTTAACATCCTTGTATGACCAACAATCTTAACAGAGATTCTTTACTTTCAGGAACTAAACCGAAATTATGATTAACGTATGTGCTGAAGTAGAAGCTTTCAGTATGCAGCACTATTTCACAACAAATCAGTTACAATATTACAGAATTAAATACCTCTAATTAAACATTAACTAGTAAGCACTGTTACAACACAACTAAAACAACTGATGTTACGAACGTGTTATATCGACGTGGAATGTTAGAACCAAACTTCTGTATCTGTGGTGCAGGGTAAGGAGCTAATGTGAACAATCAAGACAAACTATTGTGTAAGCTCACAACATCAAGACCAATTTCAACTCTGGATTTCAAATTGTTAATTGCAGTTACAGTTCATATATTCAACTTGTACATCCAGATGATGTGGAACTTCTTACATTCCAGAACATATTCACATGCACGCTACCTAAGAAAACACTTTCATGTCATTATATGTTTCAAATCAAGTTGCAGTTTTTTTAACCTCGTAACTTCCAGCTGTCTTGCAATGATTAAGAAACGTAGATTAAAAAAAAAAACTAGTAAAATAGTCTGTTTTACTCCTAAAATTTGTTGGGTAAACTAATATAAAATGTACAAAGTGTACATTGTTGAATGACATGATAAATATGGTAGTGCGTGGTTGTCAACCAACATTTTTGGAAATAGTCAATGAAAACATTATTGAACTCTGCTAGAATTGCAGTGTTGAGAATTCCATGCCTGAGGTGAAGGGACTGCTAAGGCCTAGTACATTACGTACCCCTGACGATTTGATGACGACTAGCAAAATTTAATTTTGATGTAAGCGAGGAACGACTGATAATTTTGTCTAGATCTCTCTGATTCTCAGATAAAATTCTTCTACGCACTATAAATCTATAGAATGGTCCTCTCAGATTTATTCTGTCCTCTAAACAAAGCTGATGATGTTTCTTGTAATACAAACTTTTATTCAAAGATATATAACCTAAAAAGAAACATATTTATGTATGGTTTTCATTTTCAGAACGCACTGCTACTATAACAAGGGTCTAGATGATTCAAATATCGCCATTTCAATAATTATCACAGTTTTGCGGAAGAAACTGTCGACGGTAATCGAAGCTTCAAAACACTGTCTCCTCCTCTCACTTTCAAATTTAAATCATAACCACCTAAGTGTAGAATATGCGAGAATATTGTTTCAATACCCAACAGAAAATTTACTGGCATGAATGCTCATAATTTTGAAATATTAATGTACATGAAGACTGTCATAGTAATCGCATTTAACAAACACTGTTTATATGGGACCTTAGTTTTACATAAATATCTTGTAACTTAACAAAAATTAAGTTCTGTCTTGTTCCATAGCTACAGCACAGAAATGAACAACTACCTATTGATAAAGACAGTACACGTAATAATTTTTTTCTCTACCACAACAAAGACAATGCAAGTAAAGTTGCACTACTGTCTGAGAAAAAGTATGCTGTTTTAAGTTTTCGAAAGAATGAACAATAATTTAATTTTTTTAATTTTATGTTTTATTTAATGACGCTCGCAACTGCAGAGGTTATATCAGCGTTGCCGGATGTGCCGGAATTTTGTCCCGCAGGAGTTCTTTTACATGCCAGTAAATCTACTGACATGAGCCTGTCGCATTTAAGCACACTTAAATGCCATCGACCTGGACCGGGATCGAACCCGCAACCTTGGGCCTGAACAATAATAAAACTCTCTTTCAAAATCCGAAGTTTCAGAAAATAAATAAAGGGCACATGCCAAATCGGAGAGTACACAGTTTTTCCAATAAGTTACAAAAGAGTTGTGCATTCAGATAGTCTGACATGTCAAAAACTGCCTTTAGAAATGCTGGAAACACCCTACTTCGAAACCATTACAATACTTCACCTCATTCACTGAGAAAACAGGAGGACTCGACATCTTACCACAATGCATTGCAAAATTCAGAGCTACGATTTGAAGATTTGATACATTTTACATATTATGAGAAACATATTGTGGCTTTACCCCAGAATTAACTAACTATGATTTCAAGAAATAAAAACCAGAAACCATGTTATTCATACTGCAAATTCTAGCATATTTTAGTATTCGAATCTATATACTGTATCTTGCAATAACTGACTTTCTTATAAAAAGTACAAGATTTGCAAGAAATATAAAATATCAAGGATGGATTTATTCCTATCTGTATAAGACCTATATGAATAAACAAAATTCACTTATTATTGTTTCAAAGTTAGGTGTGCAATAGATTTGCTCAGCTTCTGATTATAACTCAGAAAAGTCTAATCACAAGAATAACAGGTAAAAGCTAATTTACACTTCAGTTTTTGAACAGAATAAATATTTTCTGTCGCCATTTCAAAGACATTCCCGTCCTGAATAATTTCAAGGGAAAAAAATTTCCGGGGCCGGACATCTAATTTTCTTCTATTGCACTAATGATCCATATTTATGGCAAAGTTATTTAAAAGCAGTAGGGGAGAGTCGGATTATCGGACATCAGGTAATATCGGACAGTGAGTTTCTTTCATCTACCACACGATGATAGTACCTGATTGACATGGTTACGTTTCTGTGATGTCGCATAGAGAAACGTAACCATGTCATTCAGGTACTACCATATGGTGGTAGATGAAAGAAACACACTGTCCGATATTACCTGATGTCCGATACTACCTGACTCTCCCCTATATATTAAATTTAAAGTTTAAACAAGTGTACAATGACAAGAGAACGGACTTCTAGATGCTAAAAAAAACAACCCGGGACATTTGGCCGAGCACGCTAATGCTCTACTGACTAAGCTAGCCAGGAACTCTCCCAGACCCCCCCCCCCCACACTCAATTGTTTCCTTTTATATCCACATAACTCAAGTGGATTGACAAGAAGTCAGAGACCCAACATTGAGTGCACACTTTCTGTAAGACTTAAATTTGTGGTTTTCTGTTAACGAATAGTAACATGTATTATACAAATCTGGAAATTATTCAAGTCAGCTTTACAGGGAGCAATATTTTAGCCAGATTTGTACATTCCCCACCCTTTTTCTATAGGTTGTTAACTTACAAGAACATGCAACTAAATCAACAAATACTTTCTAAACAGTTCAACATCTTACATTCACCAAATAAAAAAAAAAAGAAGTACAGTTTAAATCCATTGGCTACATTATACATAACACAGTGAATATATAATTTATGTCTGCAACTGTTCTTTGAATAAAAAATAAACTTTTTTCTTTATTTACAAATTTACATTTACATTATATAAAAGTGGCTAAATTATTAGAGAAAGTATTGCAATTTAATAACATTACTCTGAATTAGCACAGAAACAATTTACATAACTTGCCACCACACAACTTTTAAGTAAAATATGTTTTAATGATGTAGGCCCTATTGCTTACAATTTCTAAGAAGGAAATAAGAATATGCGATTATAGTGAACTGAGTAAGCTTTTTAGCATCCATTTGCATTCTTTAGTCATTAAAGTAATATTTTTTTTAGTAGGTTATTTTACGACGCTTTATCAACACCTTAGGTTATTTGGTGTCTGAATGAGATGAAGGTGATAATGCTGGTGAAATGAATCCGAGGTCCAGCACCGAAAGTTACCCAGCATTTGCTCATATTGGGTTGGGGGAAAACCCCGGAAAAAACCTCAGACCGGGAATCGAACCCGGGCCACCTGGTTTCGCGGCCAGACACGCTAATCGTTACTCCACAGGTGTGGGCTTAACCAAATATTACTTTTATGACTTCATAAATAACTTTCATTGACATATTAACATCATTATATCATTATTGTTTTCGTATAACATCCAAATTATTTTCAAGATAAACAGAATTCTGAAGCTATGAGAAAAAACTGATTAATCTAAGCACAAGAAGTTTAACAATAAGTTCTCTCATGTGTATCTATGTTAAACATATACAGTATATGTCTATGATAATTGCAAATATTATCCAGAAATAATTTAACAATTGGTTCGTCTGAACCGGTGCGAATCGGCCAAATATCACCACTGGTCTGGTGGAATAATGATGAATTAAGATTTTTTTTTATCCGTGGCGCTACAGCCTGTGAAGGGCCTAGACTGACCAGCCGGCTGCTGGCCTCACGCCCACATGTCGAAGCAGAGGTGGACGATCATCCAACCAGAATTGAGGTATCGTGTGGTTAGCACGATGATCCCCCCAGCTGTTATAGCTAGCATTCGCAACCGGATTTCGCTACCTATCGTAGCTCCCCCAGTGCATCACGATGCTGGGTGGGCACCAGTCCCATACACTAGCCGAAATTTCATGAGAAAATTTCTTCCCCCATCGAGGACTCGAACCAGCGCGCATTCCGTAACGAGAGTCCTAGGCAGGATGCCTTACACCGCGACACCACGGTGCGGGACAATGAATTAAGAATAACAATGGAAATCTCTGTATGCTATTATGCTTAATTGAATTAAGGCACTAATTTAATATAAAGGACAGTGCATGAAAACCTGACAATAAAATCAAGTTTAGTAATATAAACACTTAAGGTTCTCAATAAAATGTTAAAAAATACATTTTATCTAATAATTTGGCCACTTTTGTTTAAATTAACTAGCTACTGGTACCCAACTGACTGACCTAATAAACTAATTAACAAATAGACTAAAATAACTAATTAGCTAACTAACTAAATAAGTACCATAACTGATGAAGAATTTCTCATAAAAGCTATTAATTTTCCTCCAAAACAGCTTCTGCTTTTATAAGAATCAAATTCCGTCAGCACTAGATAAATAGAAAATGTCAGCATAACCTAAAAAATTATTTCATTTTCATTTTTTTATGTAGCCTATTCTCAACAGTAAGATGGTCATATGTTTACAAAGAAACGTTCTCGCTTCAGTATTTTTTGTGTGCTATGAGATCTGACCATTTCAATCTTTATATAATTAACAAGAACAATGTAATAGACGAATTACAATTCATAAACCTTATAATTGTTTTTCGCATCTTTTACTTCAGATTTACTAAGGCCAGAAGCAACTCTGTAATAAAGAGTGAAAGAAAGTCTACATCATCTGAATTTCTTCTACGTGGGCTCAAGCAATACACTACATGAGGAAAAGGGGGCGGGTCCTTGGGGGATTAGGGGGACGATACACCTAAATCACAACAGACAACGCAGTTATTACAAAATGCATAGACAGCTGTTCTACTGATGCAACTTACCACGTTACCACCACGTCCAATTGAGCGAGTGAGTAAATGAGAGAGAGAGAATGACCACATCCACAGTTGATTGGTTGATACACATACGAATGGAGATAAAAAAAACAGTGCATCCAGATAAAATGTTGAACAAAATCAACATAGCAATAAATTATGTATACAATGCATTCTTCATAAGCAGCACAATTTCTTTTTTTTTTTTTCTTTCCTTATAAAATTCAGAAACTAATTTATGACAAAAAAATATACAGCATGGCTCTAAGTATGCATCGCATACATTACCAATCAAAAGCGTAATACTACATTTGCTATTTATTGCAAGAGCATGAAGTTATTCAAGAAGCAATACTTAGAAGCAGTAGCGTAGGTAGTGAGAAAATTCAAATAAAATTATTAAAAAGATACAAAGAGAATTAGAAAGAGTTAAGTAGAGAAACAAGTGATAACCGAAAAAATACATAACCTAAAATCTGGAAAACGAAAAGAGCATTAAAACAGATCTAAATATATCGCATTATCAACGAAGGTTAATTCCTTCTTCTTAAACAGAACACTAACAAAACTTATTGTTGTAATTCTCCAATACTTTTGTATCAAATATCCACTCTTAACCTTAAAAATACTGACTACGCCACTGCTTTATGTGCAACTGTAATGCATTGAAATAAAAATGCAAACCAAACACTGTATAGTAGAACAAACCTAATATCTCTAGTTCTGGTCCAGACAGCAGAAAAGTTATTCCATATCGTTAATAACACTAATTGTATACTCATAATGTGCTTCATATGAAGACAAGGCAATGTATACTGCTTTCACATATATCATTATAATGATGATGGCAATAATAACACTGATGATGATAATTATACACTAATACAAAGCTATATAAAAACAGTGACGCCATTTTGTATTATCTGACCATATATGGACCAAAAAATCACATAAATGTAAACATTATAATAATGTTGCACAGAAAGTGCTTTATATAACACTTAATTTGACTATTTCAACAATATCTGAAGTGACGATATTTGTAAAACATAATAAAGCAAATGTTTTCAGGCGTTAGTTTTCTAAGTACTGGAAATTCGATTTTTAACCATCGTTCTTATTTTAAAAACAATATTATTCACTGCTACATACTCATACCACAAAATAATTAAAAACTCTTAAATCAATAATAATAACAACCCTTTGCCTATTTAATTTTCATATAACGAGTTCTTAATTAATATATAAATTACATAAAGACAGAATTTTGTTTGTCAACATGGCTATTTATTGTGAGCATACATCATAGGGGGTACAGTACATCAGTTATTCATAGATTTGAAAAAAACATATGACTCGGTTAAGAGAGAAGTTTTATATAATATTCTTATTGAATTTGGTATTCCCAAGAAATTAGTTCGATTAATTAAAATGTGTCTCAGTAAAATGTATGGCAGAGTCTGTATAGGGCTAAAGCTAGGAAATGCACTATCACCTTTACTTTTTAACTTCGCTCTAGAATATGTCATTAGGAAAATCCAGGATAACAGAGAGGGTTTGGAATTGAACCGGTTACATCAGCATCTTGTTTATGCGTATGACGTGAATATGTTAGGAGAAAATCCACTAACAATTAGGGGAAAAGACGGGAATTTTACTTTACGTAAGTACTGAAATAAGTTTGGAAGTAAATCCCAAAAAGACAAGGTATATGATTATGTCTCGTGACCAGAACATAGTACGAAATGGAAATATAAAAATTGGAAATTTATCCTTTGAAGAGGTGCAAAAATCCAAATATCTTGGAGCAACAGTAACAAATATAAATGACACTCGAGAGCAAATTAAATGCAGAATAAATATAGGAAATGCCTATTATTAATAGGTTGAGAAGCTTTTGTCATCTAGTCTGCTGCCAAAAAAGCTGCAAGTTTGAATTTATAAAACGGTCATATTGCTGGTTGTTCTGTATGGTTGTAAAACTTGGACTCTCCATTTGCGAGAGGAACAGAGGTTAAATGTGCTCGAGAATAAGCTGCTTAGGGAAATATTTGGAGCTAAGAGGGATGAAGTATAGGGAGAATGGAGAAAGTTACACAATGCAGAACTGCACGCATTGTATTCTTCACCTAACATAATTAGGAACATTAAATCCAGGCGTTTGAGATGGACAGGGCATGTAGCACGTATGGGCGAATCCAGAAATGCAATATAGAGTGTTAGTTGGGAGACCGGAGGGAAAAAGACCTTTGGGAAACAAGAGAAAGATAAGGAGAACAAAGAGAGATAAGAAGAAGAAAGGAGAATGAGGAAAAAGGAGAACAAGGGGAAGATAAGCAGAATAAGGGGAAGACAAGGAGAACAAGGGGAAGATAAGCAGAATAAGGGGAAGACAAGGAGAACAAGGGGAAGACAAGGAGAATGGGAAGACAAGGAGAACGGGAAGACAAGGAGAACAATGGGAAGGCAACGAGATCAAGGGAAATACAAAGAGACCAATGAGAATATATGAAGAGAAAGACAAGGAGAACAAGTTGACGACAAGATAAGAGGCAGGTAATGAGAACAATGGTATTATATGAAAAACAAGCTCTGCTCCAGATCAGCTCACAAATATGCCTACCACCTGAGCTATGCCTGTGGTGCCAATCAGCTTTGGTGCTAAAATGTACTGCTACATGGTATGTTTGCAATTAACCAGCTTTATTACATGATATATCCATTAGCATTTCTTTATTTTTGCATTCACTTCACATGTTTTCAATTTTTCGCCAATGATATTATTAGCTTTGATATCAGTTATTTCATAGCGGTATCTAGCAATACATCCATGGAATTTCATTTCATGTTTGTATTGGTGCAACATTATTATTAAAAATATTTTGCACAGCATTAAGTTTTCATGAATTCAAATATTATTATGCAGCACAAAAGAAAGTTTCGAAGTAACATTTTAAACTGTTGCTTTAAGAACAATATCCACTTTCCATAAGTAGGAGTCTTATTATGTAGCTCACAATAACAGCCATGTTATGAGTATGCAATAACTTCCGGGTTTGCAACATAACTCAGGAAATTTATTCAGTAACAACAAAGTTATCATATTCACATATAAAATTCCAATGCATTAAAATATTAAAAAGGCAAAAGGTCACGCTTGCTATATGCATGGTTACTTGGGAGTACTGGTACTAAACTGTACTAAATTTCGTATTATTTAAATCCAGGACCTATCCAGAGGAAACCTAAAACTGTTGCCGAATGTATGAACTTCACGAAAACATGAAATTGAGGATGTCCCTAATTATGTAAAGAGCAAAACCCTTACCTATTGGAATACAGAGTCAATACACAGATATCTGATATGATAAATAATTAAGAATTGTTATATCTGTGGCAATGTCTCGTGATAAACTGTGAAATATTTTGTATTAATCATTTTCTTCTTGGGATAAGTGCTGATAACATATTGGAGAATATTTAACATTTTTTAGGTTATGAATATAACTTTCAATATAAAACGACCATTTCTCAAAAATTACTATCTTTACATAAAGAATAATGGAGAGACCTACGCAAAGAGCGAGTTTATGTCAGCAAGTAACAAAACTGCACGTAAAAATCTTATATAACAACATTTACTTTAAGAAACTTTGTTCAACAAATAAGATACCAAAACTGTACAATAGAGTCACATACAAACACCTGATATAAGGAAGTACAGTAAAATGCTTAATTTACAGCACTTTATACTTTATAATATAACCATACAATTAATTATATGTTATAAACCTCATTCCACGACACATCTAAACTTTTACTAGTGGAAAATTGAAATATTCTTATGAAAAATAATGCTGTCTTTTTATCAGCTGTTTTTAATACAGTAAGTATAAATTTAAACTGTGTAATTTTACAATAAAGCAATAATAATATGTTTTTTTTTTTCTAATTCTTGACAAATGGCAGAAAATATTTTAAGTTGATACCAGGTGAATATTCATTCATCTTTGAGCATTAATTTTTTAAAGGCAATGTTATAAATTTCTGTCTTGGACCCTTCCTGCTTTATTAAGTTTTACTGAAAATAAACTTGTTTTCTGCCATAAACTTCTTACACATTAAAACAGTAAATTTATTTTCTGTTTCGCTCTTCTCATACTAAAACAAAACTCTTGGTACTGTGTTCTACATCTGCATACTGTATATTAAAGTTTCAATCAGCTGAACATTTCACTTTTATCTTTAAAACTTTCAATAAAGAGTCCCACAATTTGGTAACAATCATATAACCTACATGATGAGTATTAATTTCTACATGAAATTCTGCTAATCTCCATACTCCATATCATTAAAAAAATTACGTTTGTATTAATTTTTGTTTGAGAACGTAAATTAGGTATACTGGTAACTTCGATTTCATTATTACCTAAGTGCTATTGTTGGGAAGAGATGGCAACAGTTCGTCATTTTAATAGCTTCTATTTTTATAGACAGCAACAATTTCCTCTTTGCTATATCGTAAATACATAATACCAAAAACATAAAATTAGCTATTGCTATAAAGACAGAAGAATTGGATTTTCTCAACAAAAGAGTACTGGTATATAATAACGAGTATGTAACCTATTTCCTGCTAATAATATATTTATTTACAGAATTTCACTTAATAGATGAAATAAATAAGTCTACTTGACAAAAAAGAATCTTATCTCCAGGCATCTGAAATACTTTTAAAAATTAAGTGTTGATAAAATACATATGAAATAGAACAAGACCTGTTTCATGTCATAGAATAATAACTTTAAAATCGTTTGAATTGCTGTCTTAATATGACACAAAACGTAACAAATAACTTCACTAGATAATGAAATAGTCCATAGTGAATGTACTATGTAATAGACATATACTGGGTGTTCATTTCAAAGTGTGTCATGACGTCACTGTTGATGAGTCAGCAATTTGAAGCGAGTTTCAGCTTTTGTGTCAGAGAAGTTGCCTATTAATCAAGGCGTTCAATCTGAACTTGAGAATGTGTACGGTATAACTTGAACTTCGTAGCAACAGATGGCGGTCTGTACGGTCTGTGTGCTACCACAGCCTCTTTCGAACTGTGTTTTGCTCGGACAAGTCGTATGCAGGGTATTTGTTATCATCAGTTGCGTACGGCAACATTCCACAATACAAATCAAATGCTCCGTATCCATGTTGACCATCGAAGTTAATGTCAACAAATACGTAAACAATCGTCTTAAACCTCTCCCCAGTAAGAAAAAACTCATCTCAGTACATGTTTCGAAACAGTTCACATTCCTGCCACTACCGGCGTTACCGTACATATCGGTAAGTACTCTTCTGAATGAACACCGTACTTGCTAGGCAACTTCTCTGGCAGATAAGTAATACACCTCTGCGGAAGTGTAGGAAGATTGAATTATATGGCTCATCGACTAGCCACGTGACGGCATACAGCGAACCATGACACACTTTGAACTGAACACCCAGTATATCTAAACTTGGATTTATACATTCTTTAATTGCTCTCAAAAAAAGGATAAGCATAATATCATGCTTGGAAAAAATAAAAGTCTAAAGTCTCTCAATTACTTTTCACGCAATCTTTTATTATTGAGATAAAAAGAAATTTGTTAAATTCAAATTCAATTACTCGAAAATTGACTTTCTAATTTTTATTCACTTCGTTTCATGTCTTACTAGTAGTAAGGAAAAAAAACACAAAGTTTGTTTCAAAGTTTAAATTCTTATATTAGAAAAAAAAAAAAAACAAAACAAACAAAGACACGATATTCTGAAACAAAGACACATTATATGTTCAAATACATAAACATAGTAGCCCCTATCATTTTTATGCTGGGCTGAATAACAGAAAACTTTACAAACATTTTCTTACACTGCTGATGTATAAATCCAAATTAACAAGTTATGGTAATATTATAGCAACTTCATTTAACTCTGCATTTGAAAACTTATAACTACAATACCACATTATGGGCCTATGCTGAACAAAAGCCAAGCTTAACAGTACATGACCTAAATTAACCAGCTTTCCTTGGTATACCATTTTGTTTTCAACTTCAGTAATGATAAACATTTGTAATATACTAATTCAGTACCAGCAACAAATTTTCTAAAAGTATAATTAAAACATTATTAATCAAAATTCAATAACCGAGTTAAATTAGTTGAAAATGTACTATTAGTGACATTACAGGTTTGTAGTGGATTAATATGAAGTAAACATTGTTCAAGTAATAGCGAATGATTATTGTTGCAATACAATACGTGATTAATGTGCACTTCTCGTCATAGTTATGAATATGTATCCCTTGCAACTTAAGCTATTACGGAAGACAATGTTTTTTTTTTTTTTATTTTAAAGAATTGGAATTTATTTACACAAGTATAAAGTACCGGTAATGATTTACAACTGAATATAACTATGACCAATAAAATCAGAAAAACAATGTTCCAGAAGATCTTGTACTCTTCACCGGTACTTATTATTTACAAGTAAAACATTCTTATTGGTTTGTTTCAGAATCTTCTTCTTTTTCACCGTCATCATAATCATAATTATGCTTTCAAATAATAGGCCTAGTGGCCTGTTACGGTCTCTAACAATCGTCTGTGAGGTCTTCCAACAGATCTTTTCCCTCGTGGTATGCAGTAAAGAATCTGTCTAGATATTCTCGAGCATTCCATTCTTTTTAGATGTTGAAAATATATTATTTTAATAATATTCTACCTGTAGACTAGATTCCAATTGATATACCATTTGTGATCGTTCAATCAATTAACTAGGTTTTTCTTGTTATTTAGTTCTCATGAACATATGATTTTGTCTCATGACTTTTGTTATGTTATTTACACACGCTAATTTAAACATAAGGTCCAGGAGCAGTAGTGAAAATGATTGCTAAGTTATTGAAAATTGCCATGTATTTAGAGTTAGAATGAACTTTCAATTCAGTACTTTAAGTAAGGAACAATGAATTTACGTCAAATTCAAAAAAAGGTTAAACACTTTTGCATTATATAGGATATCAGTTAAAACATTCAATAAATAAATGCAAAACATCACCTAGCCATGTTTTACTAATTACATTAAACTAAGTTGATTATTTCTTCATCATATATGATCTCACTGTGTAGGCCTAATCTTGTTTTTACCTAATCTATGTCAGTCTATTTATTTTAATGTCTTGTAAACTGAAAATGTATTATGTATCTTGTTATTTATTGTGTCTTTTGGTAGCTTTACTATTTTTTGGAAAACTTACGTGTTAAAATTAAATTCATACTAGAAATCTTATTTTGTGTGTGTGTTTGTATTTTGTGTTTGAATCTAATGATGAACCTATAATCTGTAATAGATTGTACAGGGAGTAAATAAATACAATATAATCGTACCTACAGTCCAGAAAATGTTTATTTTTAATTGTTGATATGACGTCACTTTCATTATGCAACAAAAACTAACCTATTTCCATAATACAAAACTAAGTGGACCTTCGACTATAGTCGTTTATCTATTCCGCAAAACTAACATGGTTACTGAAGAACAATAATCATATCATTTATTATGAATAAATTTGAATTTGAATACTTACACCGTACAATTTGTGAATTACCAATTCAAATGAATTTGTTTTGATAAAAATGTGCGATTTAAACCTATGTCATAGTGAAAATATAACTGAGCAACGTAACTGAAGATATCCCCGGAATAAGAATGTAGGTACAGTAAGCAAGAAAACTATAATTCATTTTTCAGGAGAAAGGAAAATAATTTCAGGAGCATATTCCATTAGACCTATATTTATTTGCAGAACGATTTGACTAATCAAGGATACAAGTTTTTTCTGCTATTGAATGTAATAGTTTATTGTTATAAATGGATGCTTCAAAATTACTTTTTCCATCTAAGTCACACATTTCAATAATTTGATATTACATTATTTTTTCTGACGAGGTTTTCTTTCTTTTACGTTTTATAACTTTCAACAAATGTTATACAAGAAATATTATTCTTTAACACTACCGGTACTATAGGGTGACCAGACATCCCGCTTTTAATGGGATTGTCCCTTCTTTCAGCCTCTTGTCCCCTGTCCTGACAAAAGTATGCTCGGGATGTCAAATGTCCCGTTTTTTAAAATAGCGTCGCATTTTCCTCAATTACTGTTGAAATATTTCTTTTTCCTTTATTTTATTTAATAATCACGTAAAACATTGATTAATTCTATATTGTTTCCATCAGATGTCACTGTAGTGAATTCAATAAAGACCATGTTAACCACAAAATGTAATTTTAAAATTGTGCCTTGGATGCACTTCTATAGTTACCAGAAGGAAAGGCCAGGAAAGGCCAACACCTAGAGCAAATTCACTCATCAAAGAAATATGATGCTGATTGTATAGTTCATCTTCATGGAAAATGTTAAAATAGTTAAAAGGTAATATTAGGCAAAACATTTTGTTATGGAACAAGTTCAGAATACAGTGACATGGATATAATGTAAAATCCAATTAACCTGAAGGTAAGTTAACCTAATTAATCCAGACTAGCTGCAATATAAAAAATGTTTAAGAATGACTTAAGCCAAGTAGCCATGCTACTCTGTTATGTATTCGTATAATTACTAGACCTATAGCCTAGTTACTGTAAACAGTGTAGTATTTATTACTTTAAAATAAAATAAAACTGGATCTTATTATTATTAATTGATTAACTAGTGGACTTACTAGTGTTAATTATGTAAGATTTGTCCGGCTTACAGCTGTTTCAGTGCTTCATGCACCATCCTCAGAGCCTACTAGATCACGGCGTCATCTCGAACTTCTCTGCCTGTTATGTGGGTGTGTTTGATTGTTGAAAGGTGTTGAAGAGTGGAGTCAAATAGTGTGTGTACTGAAATTGATCTGTGTGTTGAGAATTTGATCGGGGTGTGTTTTAGTATGTTTGTATATTTCGTATTGTTCTAGTGTGTTGAGTTTTTGGTTCTTGGGTTGTATGTGTAGGATTTCCATGTTCGCATATATGTTACTGTATGTATGGTTAGCATTGGTTATGTAAATCGGCGTATGTAGATGTATTGTGTCTTCTGGTTATTGGTTTAATGTGTTCTTTGTAGCGTGCTTGGAATGATCTGCCTGTCTGTCCTACGTAGAACTTGTCGGAACTATTACATGTGAGTTTGTATAAGCCTGTGTGGTCGTATTTATTTGTTCGTGTTTTTTGTGTGCTGAGAGGTCTTTGTAGTGTGTTTTCTGTTCTGTATGCTATGTTGTATTTTTGCTTTCTCTCAAAATCTGTGCTTCAGTGGCTGGTCATGATAATATCTTTGAAAAATATTGGAATGCAAGCGGTCAAATGACTATTGTCAAACGCCTGGCATTAGAAAACAACAACAACATTTTTGCTTTCTGAATGAAGATGCGATCTTATGTGTGCTTTTGTTTTCATATGTTAGTGTAATATATTTCTTGTGTTCTTGTGTTTGTGTTGTGTTTTTGTGTTTGTTGAGTTTTTGTTTTGTCTTTCTTATGATGTTGTCTATTATGTTTGGATTATATCCGTTTTCTTGTGCTATGTATTTGATTGTGTTCACTTCTTCCTTGTAGTGTTGTTGGCTCATGGGTATGTTGAGTAATCTGAGTACCATTGTCCTGAATGCAGCATGTTTGTGTTGTATGGGGTGGTTAGATGTGTTGTGTATGTGTGTGGTGGTGGTGGTTGGTTTTCTGTATATTTTGTAGATGTGTTTGTTGTCGATTTTTGTTATGGTGATGTCTAGGAAATTTATGGAGTTGTTGTTTTCAAGTTCTAGTATGCATTGAAGTTTTGGGTGTAATTTTTTATGTATTGGTGTAGTTTGTGTATTTGTCTTTTGTTTCCTTTGTATAGTATGAGTATGTCGTCTAGGTATCTGTGCCAGTATATTATTTATTTTATTAGGTTATTTTACGACGCTTTATCAACATCTCAGGTTATTAAGCGTCTGAATGAGATGAAGGTGATAATGCCGGTGAAATGAATCCGGAGGCCAACACCGAAAGTTACCCAGCATTTGCCCATATTGGGTTGAGGGAAAACCCCGGAAAAAACCTCAACCAGGTAACTTGCCCCAACCGGGAATCGAACCCGGGCCACCTGGTTTTGCGGCTAGACGCTCTAACTGTTACTCCACAGGTGTGGACGCCAGTATATTATGTTGTCTGCATATTTGTTGTGTTCATTGTTGAGTATGTATGCTTGTTCTATGTTGTGTAAAAATATCTCTGCTAGTATGCTGGATATGGGTGATCCCATTGGCAATCCTTCTGTTTGGGTGTAGTATTTGTTGTGTGTGTGTGTGAAATAGTTTTGCTTTGTTGTGATGTCTGTGATTTCTACGATTTCTTCGATGTATTCTTGTGGTGTGTTATCTATGAGCATTTGTTTTAGTATCTGTAATGTGTCCTGTATTGGTATATTAGTGTATAAGTTGGTGATATCGAAAGATGCTAGTGTTGCACTGTGTGGTATGTGTTGTTGTTTTGTTTGCAAGATTCAAAATGGATCTTATTGCTCACTGACAGTATACAAAGACAAGTAATAATTAATGTTGAGATAAAATGTTGATTCATGTCAAGTTTAATAAGTGTCCCGTTTTTTATTTTGGGAATCTGGTCACCCTACACTACTATATTGATTAGATGAATAACAAATTATTAAATCATTGCATTTCTTGTACGACTTTAACAAAAAAAACCTTCATAGGCCTATATGCTGTTAAAATTCAATGAGCACTGAATAGCGTGTTTAAATGGGATACCATTTTGTTCTTGACATTGAAATAAACAGCTGACATGCTCTTCAGTGCCTATATACGTCACAAGGACTGTGAGTCTATAAAATGAAATACTCGGGCACATGACTGAAAGCTCGATAATCTATGAATGTTAATAATTCTGGTGAAGTGCATTTATACGACCCAGAAGAAAAAAATGTCAGTAGAATTTAGACGATAATGAAATTTAGTGGCATTAACAAGTGAATGACAGTAAAAATGACGATAATCGAAATTCCGACAATAATCGAAATTCCATTATATTATATTATTTTCTGAAACATTGAACACCATACTTTACAAGAACCTTTATTTTAAACTTGTAAATTATTATCTCATACTTTTTGTAAGAAAGGCCTTGAATTTTACTCCTTTCTAAAACTAAAAATTACCGGTATTATAAATTCCTGAAATTTTCGAAAAACTTCGCTTACTTATTCTTAAATACACTTCTGTACTGGAATTAGAGAAGAAACGCACAATTAATGAGATGCGTACCTTATTTATGTTAAAAATATTGAACTCAACTTATATTGACGGTACACCAAGGAATGCTAGTTAAATTAATATACTGAAACAAATTCAATTCCTACCTTAACTAACAATTTCCCTAATTAGATGTTATTTAAAAATTCATCATCATTCAAACAAAAGAAAACATAATTCGGTAAAAACTGATATCTAAAATTATCTGCGTCCCAACAAAAGTAGCAAATAAAAGGATGCAAGCATGCATCTAACAGGTAGGAACTGAAGAAAAGGTTAGCCAAATATTTATTCAGCATCTCAAAATTAATTAGGGCTATCACACGCACAAAACAGAACACTATGGCCTAGCTAACATCTAATATACAGACCAACACCTATATGCAGGAGGAAGAAATTAATCTGTACATAAAAAACGAACAAATGAATATGTAAGTCTGAGTGTCACAATTTTGAAATAGGGGGTCATATCCAGAAGATAAGAACAAAGAGTTTCAGAGGGCAAAGATAATATGTTTTATATATTTAGGATATTTAATAATCACGTTTAGAATGGCATACTGTACTAGTGTGTGAAGTCATTTAAATTTATATTCCATCACAATATACAGTAGCGTGCAAATTAATCCGAACACGACATATTTTTATATTTTCTGTCATTGTTGGCCTCACAGCTGCTCATACCGCTTTAATTGACATCTGTAGTACGTGTAATTCCATTATTGAAGGTCTGTCGTTATTATTTTTTTTTTATAATATGTGACATTTTGCCTGTCGTTTTGTAATTATAAGCATTTCAGTTGTGTTGAAGACTTAATACTGCAATCCTGTGTACATTCTGTCGTCTTCACAAATGGATACAACTCCACGAAAACGGTCTAAAATTATAACATTAGCAGAGCATTCTTCTATGACACAGAGGCAAATTGCTGCAGAATGTCACATTGGTTTGGCTACTGTTAATTCGATCATAAAACAATACAGGGAGACTGGATCCATCACACCCCAGAAAAAAGGAAACTGTGGCCGGAAAAGGAAGACTTCACCTGCAGATGATCGTTTAATTGTCAGGAAAAGTAAATTAAATCCTAGACTAACTGCTGTCGACTTAACCCGCGAGTTAATGGCTACCACTGGAGCGAATATTCACGTCACAACAGTGCGGCGTAGGCTTTTGGAAGCTGGATGAAGGGCTCGTAAGCCTATTAAGAAGCAACTGCTAACCCCTGTTATGTGCAAAAAACGCTTAATGTAGGCAAAATTACATCAACACTGGACAGTGAATGACTGGAAGAATGTAATTTTTTCAGATGAGTCTCATTTCGAGGTCCACGGCCACCGTGTTTCTTACGTACGGAAAGGATCCGAAAAAGTAACAGCAGCTCATCTCCAACAAGCACCCAAATACCCCCCTAAAGTAATGTTTTGGGGTTGTTTTACACATGAAGGGCCTGGAGCATTAATACCTATCAAGGGAATGATGAATTCTGACAAATATATTCACTTATTGGAAACCAGAATCGTACCCCAGCTGCAAAAATCATTTCCGGATGGCAGAGGTGTGTTCTAACAAGACCTGGCACCATGCCATACGTCTCGAAAAATTACAGAATCCTTCAACAAGAAGAATATTCAGGTACTCCCCTGGCCAGGCAACTCACCCGACATCAACCCCATTGAGAACTTGTGGTCAATTTGCAAAAGAAGAATGCAAAAAATGGATTGTTCTACAAAGGAGAAGATGATTTCTGCCCTCATTGATGTATGGTTTCACGATGAAGAAATGAAGAATATTTGTGGGAAATTAGTGGAATCCATGCCAAATCGTCTCAGAGCTGTTATTAGGAACAAGGGAGGCCACATAGATTACTGAGGTATGTCTTAGATCCTTTTTTGATCCCGTTTGAGTGTTTTTGCATAAGTAATTACGTTGTTCGGATTAATTTGCATGCTACTGTACATGTGATTCAACAAAATTTTATTTTTATTATACTGAAATGGGTGTTTAAAAAGCAACAAAAATTTATATGAAAGCATACTTTATTCAAAAAAATAAAAACGCACAACATAAAACGTAACAAAACTCAAAACAGACTTGTCATCGATTTCCTGGTCAGTGTACAAAAAGCTTTTGTGGAAACATCGATAACAATTACGTTAATTCTATTGTTTCCTTTTATCTCGAATGTAACTCTAATTTTGCTTCTGAGTTCATTGCCTGGTATTAGTGTTCAAAATAAAATAAACCACACGGTCATGCTATTAGTAATCTTTTCCATAACGTAAAATAGGGATTTAACAATTCTCTCTCCAAGAGGGTATCCATATCTCCATAAGAGTAAACCACAAACTCTTTTATCAGCCAATGGAGAGGAATGATAAAGCACACAACTAGGTGAATATATTAGGTGTATCTGGTGAAATTCTATTATTTAATAATCAAAAAAAGAAATCATAATGAAAAAGAAACCCATAAGTTGCACAAGAAACTTACCATTCTTTTGTATAAAAAGTTTCCCTGTGCACCCAGCAATTGAGAGTCCAAATGCATATAGAGAAGGTAAAGTGCAGTCAGAAGGTGCAATTGTTTAGAAAAAAGTAATAATAAAAGGGGGGAGGGGAGGATGTGTGAAGATGAACAGATCCAAGAATCTTATACAGGAGAACTCATATATCTGAATATATCAAGAAAAGTAACACAGGAAAGGCCCAACTACATAGTTAGACTGAAATTTAGTCAAACAATCAGTAATAGAGTTCAATCAAAGGGACATATTCAGTTATGAAAGAGATTCTTTTACTTTTTCTTTACAAGATTCTCATCCATATAATCTACTTAGGGGTATGAAGCAAGATATCATACTCTTATTTAAAAATAAGATAGCAAGCTTATAAAAATATCAACCAAATTACATACAAAAGCAGATGTCATTTTTAGCCAAATAACAAAACTCAAGTTTCATGATACTGGGAGGGAGGGAAAAGTAAACACAATAAGTAAAATGCAATCAATATATATAGAGATTTCATAAATATAAGACTTGCTACAGGTTCCAGTGAAAAGAGTACAGTGAATTTATAGCATCGCATGTCTTCCATCAACTACCAAAAATACACAAATAACTAGATTTTATCAAAAGAATAAATAAGGAGCAAACAACGATAAGAAGTGCTAAAGAAAATAATAAATTGAGGAACAGCCATTTTCAAATATTACAACTTAAGTATTTTTAAATAACATATCATCTATTTATATGTTTATATATACAGGCAAGAGTTTTATGCAATTAAATAAATATTTACATCTTTGTAACAATGTGATTCATAACTATAATATAGTATCATTGAAAAAGGGTCAATTGTATTTTCCACCTGTCTTAATGCCTATCTGAGAAGAATGCAGCTTTAAGTGATTAAATCTGGTATGGAGTAAATAAAGACGGCAATGTTATATAAATGTGGAATCATAACTAATCATGGAAAAAACCATGAACTGCAGGAGAGATATATAGTTCTACTATATTCTCTAACTATAAATCACTTGCAGTATAATACAGGGCATATCAAAAGTCCGGAAACACTTTCAATATTTTATTACACAAAAACTACTAATGATAGCACTTTCAAACACACGTCAGTTAAAGTCAAACTCTCAAAGTTCGTTTTACACCTTACAGAGATTCAATGTGTGAACCACGAGTGACTCGGCAGATGTCCAAACGATAATCAAACTCTTCCCATACCCTTTTCAACATATCCTCTGTGACCATGGCGGCAGCTTCTCGAATTCTGGTTTTTAGTTCCTCTAAATCACGTGGCAAAGGCGGTACAAACACACGGTCCTTTAGTTACCCCCATAGAAAAAAGTCACATGCAGTCATATCGGGTGACCTTGGTGGCCATGTCATGAAACATCTGTTTCATATTCCAGCACGTCCTATCCCACAATCAGACATCTCTGTATTCAGGTAAGCACGAACTGCATTGTGGAAATGTGGCGGAGCCCCATCTTGCTGAAAGATGGGATTGTCATCGAGATCTTGTCTAAGTTAAGGCACCAACCATTGCTCCAGATATGAATGTCCAGTCACAGTAGCCTCAATGAAGAAGAAAGGTCCGTACAGTTTTCGTTGTGACAATGCGCAGAAAACATTCACCTTTGGTGAATCACGCTCATGTTCAATGATTCTGTGAGGTTTCTGTGTACCCCAAACACGACAGTTGTGCGTGTTAATGTGCTCCACCACATTTCCACAATGCAGTTCGTGCTTACCTGAATACGGAGATGTCTGATCGTTGGATAGGACGTGCTGGAGTATGGGACAGATGTTTCATGACATGACCACCAAGGTCACCCGATATGACTGCATGTGACTTTTTTCTATGGGGGTACCTAAAGGACCGTGTGTTTGTACCGCCTTTGCCACGTGATTTAGAGGAACTAAAAACCAGAATTCGAGAAGCTGCCGCCAAGGTCACAGAGGATATGCGAAGAGAGTTTGATTATCGTTTGGACATCTGCCGAGTCACTCGTGGTTCATACATTGAATCTCTGTGAGGTGTAAACAGAACTTTGAGAGTTTGACTTTAAACTGACGTGTGTTTGAAAGTGCTATCATTAGTAGTTTTTGTGTAATAAAATATTGAAAGTGTTACCGGACGTTTGATATGCCCTGTATATAAAAATTTCAATTATTATATTTGAGACAATTTTCTTAATTTCAAGGTCAAAACATTTTCAGTTTAAATACTTTAAAAACTTAAAATTCAACAAACATGTGTGTCCAAGAACAACTAATAAGCATGAATTAATCAAATTCAAGTCTATGAAACAATCGAATTAACAAAATTACAATTTTCCGGATTTTACATTTTCCTTCTTTTTATGTTTAGATAATTTTCGGTGTTTTGTGTGACATTTTGATTAGGATAAGTCATCTTCGACACCAACAGAGATATATAAAATACAGAAGGTTTATAGTTACACCAAATAGAAATAACTACGAATTAAAAAATCATCAGCCCTAACTGTCGCTAAAACAATAACCACAATCTTCTCCATGTTTTATATCTTCTGATATTACCAAGGACAGTGTCTTAAAAATCAGGTATGAACATACATGCTTAATGCTCACCTGACTAGAACCACACAAAAGAAAAGTTCAACTACTAACACACATAATTATATTACACTTTGATTCTGAAATAAAATAATTATTAATGAAAATGGCTGTTTAGTTATTGTGAATTAAAATTCTATGTTGGATAAACAGAGTGTACGAAAAAAAACATTTGTTTAACCAATCTTTGTAGTAATTGGTTTGTGCTTTCAAAAACAAACAAAACATACAGGAAAGAATTTTAAAAAGAAACGTTCTAATTATAATTATAGTAATAATAATAATAAGAATTATGAGAATAATTAACTTGTCACCTGTGCACTCCAGCTACATAACACACACCTACATGAGCGTAATAAATTAAGGATTGATTCTTACCATCTGAGTTATCCAAAATGAAAGGAATGACAACGAATTCAAATTCATTAGTTCACTCTTCACAAATAAACCAATGATTAAATTCTAATCATGCTTATATCTTACATAAACAATGAATGCAAGAGAAGCTGTAACCGCTGGTCATATCATTTATATAAATCACATTTTATATAATATATAATTATTTATCCTCTGACTGAGGTTCTGGCTAATATGTACAGTTTCCCTAGAAAAGAATGAGACAATTGAATATTCCTAAGTCTCAGATGTAAGACACTGCGCATGATCGGAGACCAGAGCACTGATACACAAGATAACGAATATTGAGTTACTTAAATTCAGGCTATTTGGTTTGTTACTAGCATTGTTCCGAAATTCACTTCATAAACTGCAAAAAATATGGTAATATGATGTAAATAATAGATAAATATAATATGCATAAATCGTCTAAATAAATCGACATTGGACCTTCATGACTAGATCGACACTCAGCACAGAAAGGAAAGCTTTCGTGTCGTTTCAATAGCTCAGACATTAAGACTTCTGCGTGTTTTGTAGAAGAGTGCGAGTTCGATTCTTAGTCTACACAACTTCTTTTTTTGTCTAAATAACGTTGAAATAGAGTTTTATAAAGTCCTGAGATTAAACAAACAACACAAAATTACAAATTATAATACTATAAACGTTAATCTAATGAATATCTTAAAAACTAACAATTAGAATGAAATTAAAAGAATATTCCTAAGCCACACAGACAAACTTTTCCAAACGTTTAGAGTCCTTAGGCCTATGCCATTTGTTGAGTAATTATTACAATATTTTATTAGAAGCTTTCCCATACGCATAAGAAATGTACTCGCACAAAACAATTTTTGTTAAAAATGTGGCTTTGGACTATTTCATTCTCACCCCTTCAGCTGATTTTAACTGTTTTATCTACGTGTTTGCAATGGTGTTTAATTTAATGTGCATTCAATTTTATTTATGTTTTGATTGAATGAAAAAGCACTGTAGCAGTTATTGACTAATTAGATAGGCCTATATTAATATTAATTATTAAATGCATCTGTTAAATAACGAATTGCAGTATCTTTTGCAAAATCTTGAATGTTGAAGTTGTCAATAATATTTATGTACTATATACTGTACTATAAGGCATTAAAAAACACGAGATGTTTTGGTTATACAGTGGAACCGACATGCTACTGTACTCGTATGAGCTACCAAGACAAGACAGTGACATTAGCAGCAGGCATTTGCCATTCGGTACAGAGAAGCAATGATATTTTGTGACCCGAGCTATGTTGTGAAATCGTGGCCTTAAGTGGCTGTCTTCTTCATGATCCTTCTTCTGGTCCTTGTCCTTGTTATGGTTCTTGTAACAATTCTTGTAGTATTTGTCGTGGTACTTATCGTGGTTCTTTCGTATTCCTGGTCGTGAACCATATCTTAGTCGTTATTGTAAGCCTTGTCGTGGTGCTTTCTGTTGTCCATGTCATTATCATTATCGTAGTCCTTGTCGTTGTTCTCGTGATTCTTATCGTCATCTTGTTGCCTTTGTTGTAGTCCTAATCATGGTCCTTGTTGTCTTTGTCATGGTTCTAATCATGGCCTTGGTGCTTGTCATAATGCTTGTCATGGTCCTTGTTGTGTCCATGTCGTAGTTCTGATTGTTATCCGTATCGTAATGCATGTCCTGATCCTTATTTCGATCACTGTTATTCTTGTCTTTGTGTTCGTCCGTTTCGTGGTCCCATATTGGTCATTGTTTCTTTGTCGTAATATTATTGTGGTCATTATTGTTGTCCAAGCCATGGTGTCTTATTGCGATCATTATCGTGGTGCATGTCATGGTCCATGTCATGATATTTATCGTGGTCCTTGTCCTTATCGAGGTCCTTGATAACTTTTCCAGGGTCTTTATAGTGGCCATTCTTGTCTCTCTTGTGGTTATTCTCTGCTTTGTTGGGGTCCTCATCACAGTGCTTGTTTCCATTGTAATGGTCTTTTTCGATCTTGTTTTTGTCATGGTCCCTATCGTGGCCTTGGTCCTTATCATGGTAGCTATATGTCGTGATTCTTATAGTTGTCTCTGTCTTTGTCCATTTCGCGTCCTTATATTGGTCCTAGTTATCTCTAGCATGGTCCTTACCGTGATAATTGTTGCCTTTGTCATATTTTTTTTATCGTGAACATTGTTGTCTTTGTCGTGGTCCTAGTTGTCATACATACATTTAAGAAATGTCGAAGATTTAGAGTTCTTCTAACAAAACAAACGTTAACAATTTTGTCTTCTAATCAGTTAATTTTGCTGATTTAATGTGGATGTGGTTTTCTGTAACTAGTTCAACTATACTACCAAGTGAACTAGGCTTCTTTATGCACCATCAAGTGATGGTGGTGGGAATAGGAGAGAATTACTAGCTTATGTTAACTACAGTATATGCAGCATTTAGAAAGAAACCTCTTCTTCTGTCTATCAAGGTTTAGGCCTAGTAGACCTGTTCCAAGCCAAAAACTGTCGCTCCATCTCCTCGTTGGCGTTCCATGTCTCTACGTCCTAATGATTTGTAAAATAATGCCTGCCCTGGAAATCTTGAGGGTGAAATTCGAAGAACACGGTCTTGCCATTTTTGCTGATACTGCTGTATCTCGTCTATTATACTATTCTGTCCCAACACTGCTCGGATATTCTTATTTGTTAGTCAATCCCTTCTTGTAACTCTTATTAACGACGTGAGAAATCGCATCTGGACTGCTTCCAATATACTTTTATCCTTTGACCTTCAGCACCAATGCTTCATTTGCGTATTTTAATAATAATAATAATAATAATAATAATAATAATAATAATAATAATAATTTAATCTGGCAGAGCTAAGGCCAGTAGGCCTTCTCTCCCGCCGAGCCAGACTCTAATTCTAATTAAATACAATTGGTTACGTAGTTATTCTAGAGCATTCATTTTTAGCCCCATACTTTTTAGTTATGTGCACATGGAGTTCACGTCGTTGTTTGTTGACATCAGATCGAAGGGGTGGAGTACCCGCTGGGACACACCGGACATGTACACTTGCATTAATATAAAGGTGAGTCACTTCTGTTAATCATTCTTGAGCGAAACAAATGAACTTCAACTGTTGCAATTTATAACTAAGTGCATGCGTAAAGTATCAAAATTAAAGTTTCTTGTGCGATCACTCAACAACAGTTTGTATTTAGAGAAACTTCTCTCACCATCACAAGACGTTACTGGAGCAAACAGGAAATAAGGAACGTTACTGTCTTTTACTACCCCCTGTGCCAGATTTTTGCCACAAAGTCGAATAACCAGGGATCTTGTGTAGAACACCTTTAAGTTTATTCTTAACTTTTTCGCCAATAGTATTACCTTGTACATCTGGAACATTCACGTTTCTTTCAAGTTCATCTATTAAATTAAAGGCGTCTGACATTTTCAGATCACGAGCTTCTAAACGTGTAATTGATTTCGAGAACCTTGAAACTACCAAGATCTGCAACACTTAGCGAACGATTTGTCGTGTATATTTTTCCAGAAAGTCCTTAAGATAACTATTTTCGAGCTTATGAAATGGTATATATTTAACCACCATTTCTCATAAATCTCTGCAAAATTCTGAGTCCTTAACCTGATTGTCAGTAGAGATGGACGATTGTTCATTGCCTACACTGCTGAACAAATTTATGTGGTAAATATGTTTCTTCGAATTACAATGTTGTTTCAAGTACTTACTTTTACTTTCCCTACACATATTATAGAGTCGGCATGTGACTTTATATGTTCATTTCCAAAGTCCTCCACAATCTTATTCAAACGATCCTGTAAAGAACGTTTTGCTTTTGGCATTGTAAATGCACTGATCTTGTACAACTAAAGATAATTGACACGGTACGTTCGCTGTGTGCTCTACATGCTGTCCTACAACTCCACAACTATTTTGTATGTGATCTATAAGTACGCAAGGTCAAGTGACGTTATCCATACTCCATACAGCTAACTTAACATTCGCTGTCTGTCGTGTTATGGGGCTAAAAATGAATGCTCTAGTTATTACATTAATATCTAGATCATAAAACAACATGAAAGTAAATAATGAAAGTTGGATAAGTAATGTTAGTGAGACAATAATAAACATTGGTAAGAAATAGTAGTAGTAGTAGTAGTAGTAGTAGTAGTAGTAGTAATAATAATAATAATAATAATAATAATAATAATAATGAGATAATCTAAATATTTATTCTGTGATATATATAACCATTAAATATTGAGAAAATTGAAACGGCTATTATTGTTAACAAGAATTGTTAGAAAAATATTTCCTTAGTCTATTCTTATGCTTACTTATGATATTCTGAAAACAAATTATTTAAGTCCTACATTATTAATAAAATACAAAGCATAAATTATTCCCAGCGGACAGCTTCTCTTGCCTGTAAAGTTAACCTTTGGTCATTGTGACACAATATTGTAGATAATAGAGGTAGCCAGATAATTTATGTATTGAAGAGTTCGTGGGAAAAACGATGAATGTCACAGTTTTCTTAAGGTTGATGTCATTATCTAATTCAATGGATCACTGCGAAATTTAATGTTGTTCTTATGAAAAATGGTAAAAAGGAGGATTATCACCATGAATACAGTAATTCTTTCCTTTATTTTCTATAGAAACAGCAATACATCTAGCAGTTATAGACTCAATTAGATCATTATCTAATCCTTAACAGAAATGTGACATTCGTTGTTTTTCCCGCGAACTCTTCAATAGCACAAAATTTTAACAAGATTTAGAAAAAGCTTCTTTGCTAAATCAATACCAAATCTCTACACATTTTCCACTTTTCTATGAAAAGAATCTGTAGAACAGACAGAACATACGAATCTGATACAAACGTACCTTCTTCCAGGGCGTCATCTCCATCAGACATGAGTTCGTCATCGGAACAGATGTTCAAAACATTCACCAACATTTCAGTCACTGTAACAGAATGGTTTAAATTTATATAAACAATTGCTGAGATATCAAAACATAATTTAATTCGTACTCTGTAAGAAAAAAAAAAAAATCATATTATTATTTTACAGAGATCATAACAATTAGTACGTGGAACCACAGATGTTCCAATATTTCATCCGTCAATTTCCCTTCAACTGTTAGCTTTCAGACAGACACATAGGGTTAAATCGATGTACTTTAACCCAAACTACATTATACTTACTTACAAATGGCTTTTAGAGAATCTGGAGGTATACTCAGTGGCGGTGCGTCAATAAGAGCACAAGAGCACGCGAACACCTTGTTTCCATTAATGCACGACTAATTTTATTATTTAATATCGTATTGACGTAGTGGGGATGTATAATATCAGAATCGAGTATTTTAAACTTCCCGCATCTTGCATAAACTTCTTATGTAAACTTGACAACATCCATTCACGTACAAGACGTGCTCTTTTCAAGAAGGTTACAGAAATTCCACGCATGCACAGGAGAAAATTGTCTTTAGCTGGCCGCTTATGACTCGTCAAGAGCACAAAGCATTAAGTGAACAGTGAATCTATCCTACAGATGTCAGGTGCATCGATGCCTATCGTTCATGTGCTATATCTCGAGAAGGAAATTTAATAGTCTGTATTTTAGCCTGTAATTGTCAACATCTTACTGTTAGAACGTTTACTTTATGTGGATGTGTGTACAGTGCTGCTACGAGAGCGTAGTTTGTGAATTACTATACTACAGGTCAGCATACTAGCATAGTTTGGCTTTCAAACACGTGCTGGCTGAATGTGATGGTGGTATGAATTTAAATATCTGTATGGTGGTGTATATTATTTAAGAATAATATTTACTGGCATCTATTTATAGTAATCAATCTATGCGAATGGGATTACAGTATTGATATAGGCTATAGTGTATCAGTCTGTTGTGAATCAAATATATTACTGAACACACGCTTTTTTAAATAATGGAATTGTGGTATGTATTAATTTTTAACAAACCTAAGCAATGAACTCTGTTCAAGCAATTTTGAACAGTAAAGAACTGGGTAAACTGGCTTACGAGGAAAAATTGGAAATAAAAAGACTGGGTTTCATTATTATTATTATTATTATTATTATTATTATTATTATTATTATTATTATTATTATTATTACATGTTTTTTGAATTTATATACGGTTTTTTCGGTAATGAAATATTGGAATCATGACCTTTCATATTAGGCTAAACGTACAATTTCAAACTCTCTTCGATTTTGGAACACAAAATTGTGAACACACACAATATTTTATCACGAGCCGCCACTGGGTATACTGCCATCCTCACATAAGCCTGCTATCGTTCCCTATCCTGAGCAAGATTAATCCAGTCCCTATAATCATATCCCGCCTGCCTCAAATCCATTTTAATATTATCCTCCCATCTATGTCTCGGTCTCCTAAAAGGTCTTTTTCCCTCCAGTCTTCCAACTAACACTCCATACGCATTTCTGGAAAACTGCATTATCCAGAAGTATCTTACATTCCTTCTGGGACATTCTACATTCATTCATTCATAGTTTTCTGCCCAAGAGCAGGTCTCTCACTGCAAACCCAGCATTTTCCAATCTTTCCTCTTTGTCTCCGCATATGATCTATTTATCTTAATGTCGTCTATCCTCTGACAGGCAGTTTTTCTCAGCCAGTGACCCAACCAATTCATTTGACATTCTGTATAAAATATTACAAATTACAGACGGTACCTATTTTTCTTTGTTTTGCAGTCCAGTTATAGCTATCAATCATTTTGGACACAGTGCAACACATGTTCTTCTGCTCCCCATCTACAGCCAATAGTCTGTTAACGTCCTGTATTAATTTAACAGTTTGTTTGTTCAGTCGTCCGAGCCACTGCTTCAAAAGAGTGCACTATTTATTTAACATTTAAAAATTAAATAACTTGATCCTACATAGAAGGCCATTACTACAGAAAGCCAATATTTTATTTAAAGATAAGCGAAAAAAAATCTCTAGGTTTTTTAACACAAAATTGTCCATTGTTTTCCTTTAAGGGGGGAGACAGGTGAAAATTCATCATTTCTGAATTTCTGACCAAAAATAACATTTTTCATTTTTCTTGGAAAAAAAAAAACTTATGCTTTAAAGAATGTATTCCCTAAGTTTCAGGTAGTTATGGTGTCTGGAACTGGTCATAAATCAGCTATTTTTAAATAACTGCGCTTTAAATGCCTTATGCATGAAAACTTTAAAATGTTATTTTCCATGCTTCAATTTTTTAAGATTATAAAAAATGATAAAACTTCCACAGTAATTGTGATAGAAGGCTGATTTTTTTTTTTGCATGCTCATGAAAGCATGATAATTAATTATGTATATTCATTTTGCTCTACACCTTAAAGTATATTGCTCAGAAATTATTAAATTGAGGTGTGTACTAAAATACTTATTTTAGAATCTTATAAACCACTTTAAGTAAGATTTTTTAAAAATTAAAAGTAATAACAGCAATGAACTGAAAATATCCAGTTTTGCTTAACATACAATACTATAGTGGAATAAGAAATAAACTAGACTTGAATGTGAAAATTTGGGAAAATTTTAGGCTTTTTTTTTTTTTTCAAAAATAATTCCTGAAGCATCCAAACAAATGGGACCAAATTTTTCCTAATCATTTTACACGTAGAAAAGATGAAAATTAATTTTCACATTTTCTTAAAATTCAATTTTCACTTGCATCCCCCCAAGAAATTACAAATAAAATCTTAAAAAATAATTTAAATGTTTATAGTATTATGAAACATAAATAAGCCTAACCACGGTTTAAGCCACAGTCGTATTCGTCGCATTTTACTACTCGACTGCTAACAATGCAACAAACTTTGAGTGTAAATGTGCAAAAATGCGACAACCACACTGGACTTTAGAAACGAAGATGCTAATGTAGAAAATGAAATCAGAGATGTGTTTGAACTAATCTGAATTTAAATGAAATGCTAATGGCATGGGCAATGTTCAAAAAGATATTGAGCAATAAATGTTCTGGAATTGATCAAGGAGTTGGTGCAATTCATATAAGTTAATTGAACAATTTCTTCTAATTGATTTATATAATTCCATCGCATACTGTAAATTGTGAGCGAGGATTTAGTTGCATGGATCTTGTAAAAATTGGAATTAGAAACCGCCTTTCAGTAAAAAAGTTAGCACTCTGCTAATAATAAATCTTGAAGGGCCTACCAGTAAAAAATTTCAATGTTTAGAGTGCCCAAAAAATAATGTAAATTCAGCAGTAATTGATTCTTACATAAGTATATCTGGAGTGTGATAAGATGGATTGAAAGTAATAAAACTCCAAGAAACAAATTACGTAACTTTCTGTTTCTGCATAGTTTATTAATTTTATTTTTCTGCACAATTATTTATAATATTGCGCAAGCATTTCGCAATTTGCACAAATATAATTTTTCATTTCTTCATTTTTTGCGACAATTATTTATTTTCTAGCTTAAACCCTGAGCCTAACTTAATACATATAGTCCCGTCGCTCCAATTTCCGGCAGCCAATCACGTTGCAGGTCGGCTAAATTTAAATGTGTGCGTCTTGTGATTCGCTGATGAAGATGTTAAGCATTTCCTAAGGCTGGATAAATACTTAATATAATCGCTCGCCATTTTGGCTCTTTCGTTGGCGTTCGCAGAAAGCACACAAGGACGTTATTTGCCGTTCAATTATTTGCTGAATTACAGTGCGTTTGATTTACTATCATAGGAGCTACGACATGATAATGTTTAACGGTGTGGCAAATAGATCCCTCGTCTGGTAGCGCGGCAACGAAAGAACAAAAAAGGCGAACGATACTACCTACCAAGACTTTATAGAGCCTTGACTTCCTAAGACGTAAGGAAAGAGGAGGAGTCACGCCAGGAATTATACCGTGGCGACTATAATTGCTTTGTCCACCATAATCTGCCCAGGATTAGAGTGGTGGGGCGATTTTACTACTACACTTGTTCCATACAGAACACCTGGAAGAAGTTCAAGCATCACAATGCTCACCTTTCTCGCCAACGAATGGCAGCGACCATGTGAACACATCCATGAAGTTGGGCAGCCAGTATGGGTGTGGGGAGCAGTTGAACTGTCGAATGTTCATCACGTTGTTCTCGTACTTCAGCACTGCCGCCTATGAACATAAAGATTTGACAGTGATCTACCTCGTACTCAATATATGCATTTCAGTAACAGATGTAATCAAAATATACCCTCTTTCTAAAATTATAGCTCTGGATTATTAAAAAGAACATAAAGACTATTCTCATAAATTACGTGGATGGTTCACATCTAAACCAGACTTCATTTTTCATTTGCATTAAATCCAAATACTTCAACAATTCAAGCTAAGCTTAGTCTTTTATATAAGCTTTTATTTATGAAATTATCGATGAATTTTGGGATCGGAACATGTCAACAGTGGTCTACAGGCTTGAAATTTCAATAATTATATTTCAACTGCACTAGTTGAGCTTGTCAATACTATGAATAAAATCTAACCAACAGTTTAGGACAGGCCTGCACAAACAGCGCTCAACGAGAGTGCGTGCTCTTTCCGAGCGGGAGAGCAGTGTATACCGCTCGTCGAAATGGAGAGGAAGATACGTCAGAATGACATAGATTTGATATAGATAGAGGAGAGGGAAACGACCACTCAGTTATCTAGTGGAGTGCAGTGTGTAGGCCTATTCTCAGTAACTGTTTCACGTTGCTTATCTACTGCTACAGTACAGTATGGAGGAATCTAAAAGACGGAACATAACATTTAACATTTAACGATTTACAGCTCGAACTTATTGATCTTCAATGTGACCTAAAGGCTAAAGATCGTTTGAATAATACTACTAGCCTGGTTGAGTTTTACAAGACTAAACATTAGCAATAATATCCAAGACTACACAGGCTGGCTGTGAAAATGATTGCTATGTTTGGCTCAACATTTATATTTGTGAGCAACTGTTTTCTATAATCAATTTTAATAAAGACAGGCATCGAACATCTGTAACTGATGTTTCAATACGATCAGTAGGCTACTGTTCCTTTCAGCTGCCAACAGCATGAAACCTCGTTTTGAAGTACTGATAAATAAAAATTAACAAAATGATATTGTACATTTAAGTAGCTATAAAATTTCTATTACTTCTGTAAAATAAATATTTCTTTATTAATTAATAATAGTCCAAGATAGTTTTGCAAACACTAAACGGGAATTCATTTCATAAGCACTCGTAATAGTACTTCCTTTTATGTTTATTTTGTACGAGATCCACCCCTTCTTCCAGTCCACTAATATCTGCATTCCGCTCATGAGCTGTGAGCCGGCTCGGAGAGAGCAAACCTTGTGCAGGCCTGGTTTAGGAGAAATCTGTATGGTTACATGCTGAAAACCACTTTTTCGTACCAGAGATGCCGAAAACGTGTATTTCTGTTAAAAGTCTTTTTATCCATTGTTTATAGCATCACAATAATTTATAAATCACATGAGAAAGTAAAATGAGTATACAAAGTTTTCTATCAAAAACGTCAAATTGAATTCCAAAAACCAAGTGAAGACCTATCAAATTTTTTTTATGAAAACAGAGTTACATATTCCACTACGTTGTTACATAACGGCGCATCTGTAAACCAAAAATAGAAACCAGATCTTTCCAATGCATCTTTGTACACAAAACCCTGTCCTGTGAGGTCTGCCAAAATTCGAGACTTAAATAAAATTAAAATGCACCTCAGACAGGAAGTAGCTCCTACATAGAATCACACAGAAAATGCTTCAGTTTCTGAGTGCCAGTGTTGCCAGCTCAATTCTTAAAAATCAGCTTCAAGACAGTGCAGAAGTCGCTAAATTAATTATTATTATCAATGTAAAACGAGATTATTTTACTGCTGTGAAAGTTAGAAAAAAGAATCTAAATCCATATACCACCAATATTTTTTTCTAATGGCAGGTACTGTACTGTTCGTCCTTCACCCATATGAAGCCTGTTGTGTCGATAGACCAATTTACCGAGAGTTATTGCCCAAGATGTGCCATAGAAGACTGGTCTACACTACACCCCCAATGAGGTGAATGATGATGAAGCTTTGTTGGGATGCCACAGGAGAATTGGAGCTTCCAGAGAAACAAGTTATAAATCTGGGGTACACCGAGGATCGAGCTCGGGTCCACAGGATTATAAATCCAGCGTTGTAGCCACTAGACCACCATGGTGCCTACTATACCATGAGTATAAATTTGATGAATTTCACTCACAAAACTAACAGAAAAACACCACATCTAGCGGAAAAACAGTTGTGTTGGCAACACTGGACTGATTAACAATCATAAACGGAGATAAGCAGTATCTGTGAGCGGTACGGAAATTCTTATTTGTGAACAGATTCTCAGCTTACATTTTTCTGTTAATACTCGTATTTAACAAGTTTCAGTACGACAAAATCCATTTCACATGACATTCTGCTTAGATACAAGGGTGAACCGTAAGTAATGTCATTAATTTCTTTGAGATATTTCAAACAAAAAATTTACTACAATTCTGATCGTTTTTGCTTCCTTTTCGAGATAAAAATAGTTTTATATCAAACATTTCATAGCATGTTTAGGGAAAGCCATTGATTGAATTCCCAATATCCTCAGTCAATTTAAGAGAGCAGTGTATTACGATGATAAATGATTGAAATAATATTAGTTTTGTCATTTAAGTATGCAGAAATTTGATCCAAACATATTATGTAACATTTTAAAATTCCTTTTCAGAACGAAAGTTTACATTTGTTCGGATCAAATTTCTGCATATTTAAAGGACAAAACTAAAATTCTTTCAGTAATTCATTATCATAATACACGGCTCTCTTAAATTGACTGAACATACTGGGAATTAAACCAATGGCTTTCACAAAACACTTACAAAATGTTTCATATAACACCATTTTTATCTCGAAAAGGAATCAAAAACAAGCAAAATGTAGTAAATTTTTTTTGTTTGAAATATCTCAAAAATAACTTTAAGGTTCACCCTGTACACATACGCGCACGCACGCAAGCATACACACAACACAAACTTGCGAGTATAATTATTATGCAACACTCAACAGATGGCAGCACACGTAAGTTTTCGTATGTGCAGTATCTGGTGGAGACTTCTTGAACTTCGTGTTACGGTACAAATTTTACCAAGGTTGGATAAAAAGTAATGGCAACAGTTTGATATTTCTGACATGGCTTTATTCACAGGGGTACAACGTTCATGTACCCTTCAATATAGTCGCCCCCTTATTTATCACCTTTTGCCAAATGTTTGGAAGGCATCGTACACCATCAGCGCGTCCATCTTTGTTGATGTTCCGTATTGACTGCCCTACAGCACGGAAAAGTTCATCTCTGGTATTGTACCGGGTCCCTCGCAGTGGTTCTTTCACTTAGGCGAAGAGATCGTAATCACATAGACTCATATCGGGTGAATACGGTGGATGTTCCAGAATCTCCCATTGTCAGCGGCGCAAGAGGTCCTTGACAGCAGCAGCGGTGTGACTCCTTGCATTGTCATGAAGATGACTGGGTTCTGTACCACCAAATGTCGTTGTTTTCTCCTGAGTGCTAGACGAAGGTGGTGCTGCAATAACCTGCAGTAGAGTCCGCGTTTACCATCTGCCTTGGAGGTACAGCGTGGTGCAGTATTACCCCATCAATGTCATATGCCACAATGAACATCACCTTCACAGCACTTTGTGTAGGGCGCACTTTCTTTGGACGAGGAGAACCGGGATGCTTCCATTCATCTGAATGGCGATTCAAGTTTGATTCATAGGAGCGAGCCAGGTTTCGTCCATAGCGACGATTCGTCCAAGAATGTCGTCACCTTCCCTTTGGTACCGGTGTGTGATATGGCAACACTGCATCACCACATGCTTCACGCAGTCCCTGACAACATTTTTGTGCACTACGACCTCGTGCCACTTAATTTTGATTCAGGAACGTTGCTCTAGTTTTGTAAACATGGTCTTAGGGCACTCACACTATTCCTATGAAAGTCAACGTTCTACACACTGCAGTAGATTGGCAGATTACTGTCGCTGCTGGCTGCACTAACTCATCTAACAGTCCTTGTTCATGTCCACACAGCTGGCAGCTCTCGAACGCACCATCGTCATGTGAAAGCAGTGTTGCCATAACTTTTTATCCAACCCTTGTAGATTTTCTAATCAAATGTATCTCGAACAAAGACATATTCACTTAAAAAATATAGCATATTCATATTAATCCCGGAATCAATAGTAATTTATAACAAACATAGACGTATTTAGAAAATGTAAACTGAAGTTGTTGTTTTTTTAATGCAAAATCTGGTAACCCTATCAATTTGTAAATATGATTCAATAATAGTACTGTCTTAGGAGTAATATCTGATAAACATGCTTGCAGTATTACAGTCTTCTAGTTTTTGTGATATAAATATTTCAATCTCGACATAAAATAGCTTAAACATATACAGAATGAAATACCTTATTATTGTACACATCCAGGTAGTTTGGTGCTGAGAAGATTGTGATGAGAGATGGGAAACCTGTTGTCTGACTTTTCCTGTACATTCGGTAACTATAATGAAGGAAACGAAACAGCATTCTTACAATCCATACATTTGTTAATATTACGTCATTTTAAAATTGAAGTTTTGTTCCAAAACTAATTGAGGCCATAAGTTACAAAACATGCAACTGTACATAAAATTCAATTAAGAGTTCAATTAAAAAAAAAAAAAACAAATTTGTCAACAGTTTGTTCATAAATTTATTCTTTCATGGTGAGTGGCGCAAAAGTAACTTTACACTTTACATTACATTTACTTTCTGTGATAGCTACTTAAATGATTTCAAATTGTTTTCCTTCTTCATTATCACATAGTTGGAGTCAGCGGAACACTCCTGGCACACACGAAGGCACAGCCCAATATTCCTGTCCAAAAACTCGAAGCTGTCTTCAATGTAACCCTCCAGATGTTTAAGAGTTTCTGGTTTCCTTATATACATTGAGTCATACATCATACCAAACAGGTATAAGTCCATTGGGGTGAAATCGGGTGAAGGTGGCAGCATTCCATTGACTCAACAGTGTCATATCACTCTAAGGTAACTAACATCAGGGGTACTATAACTGGTACCTTTTCCAGTTGTATTTCAGAAAATAATTAATTTCAGAAATTATCATTTGTATTTCAGATTTATCAATTTAATTTCAGATAGTATCATTTGTATTTCAGGTTAGTCAATTGTATTTCAGATTTGTCAATTTAATTTCAGAGAGTATCATTTGTATTTCAGATTTGTCAATTGTATTTCAGATTTGTCAACTTAATTTCAGATAGTATCATTTGTATTTCAGACTAGTCAATTGTATTTCAGATTTGTCAATTTAATTTCAGATTGTATCATTTGTATTTCAGATTAGTCATTTGTATTTCAGATTTGTTAACTTAATTTCAGATAGTATCAATTGTATTTCAGATTAGTCAATTGTATTTCAGATTTGTCAATTTAATTTCAGATATTATCAATTGTATTTCAGATTAGTCAATTGTATTTCAGATTTGTCAATTTAATTTCAGATAGTATCAATTGTATTTCAGGTTAGTCAATTTAATTTCAGATAGTATCAATTGTATTTCAGATTAGTCAATTGTATTTCAGATTTGTCAATTTAATTTCAGATAGTATCAATTGTATTTCAAGATTAGTCAATTGTATTTCAGATTTGTCAATTTAATTTCAGATAGTATCAATTGTATTTCAGATTAGTCAATTGTATTTCAGATTTGTCAATTTAATTTCAGATAGTATCAATTGTATTTCAGATTAGTCAATTGTATTTCAGATTTGTCAATTTAATTTCAGATAGTATCAATTGTATTTCAGATTAGTCATTTGTATTTCAGATTTGTTAACTTAATTTCAGATAGTATCAATTGTATTTCAGATAGTATCAATTGTATTTCAGATTAGTCAATTGTATTTCAGATTAGTCAATTGTATTTCAGATTTGTCAATTTAATTTCAGATATTATCAATTGTATTTCAGATTAGTCAATTGTATTTCAGATTTGTCAATTTAATTTCAGATAGTATCAATTGTATTTCAGGTTAGTCAATTTAATTTCAGATAGTATCAATTGTATTTCAGATTAGTCAATTGTATTTCAGATTTGTCAATTTAATTTCAGATAGTATCAATTGTATTTCAGATTAGTCAATTGTATTTCAGATTTGTCAATTTAATTTCAGATAGTATCAATTGTATTTCAGATTAGTCAATTGTATTTCAGATTTGTCAATTTAATTTCAGATAGTATCAATTGTATTTCAGGTTAGTCAATTTAATTTCAGATAGTATCAATTGTATTTCAGATTAGTCAATTGTATTTCAGGTTTGTCAATTTAATTTCAGATAGTATCATTTGTATTTCAGATTAGTCAATTGTATTTCAGATTAGTCAATTGTATTTCAGGTTTGTCAATTTAATTTCAGATAGTATCATTTGTATTTCAGATTAGTCAATTGTATTTCAGATTTGTCAATTTAAATTCAGATAGTATCATTTGTATTTCAGATTAGTCAATTGTATTTCAGATTTGTCAATTTAAATTCAGATAGTATCATTTGTATTTCAGATTAGTCACTTCAATTTCAGATAGTATCAACTGTATTTCAGAAACTGTCATTTGTATTTCAGAAGTTGGTGGTGACTGTGCTCGTGCAATACAACACTGTACAATTCATCAAGCTGCAGCTTTAGCTACGGAGAATATGCCTGTCAGATGCTAAACTGCAAAAAGTTTATTTTTTAAAATCCATTTTCCATTTTTTTAAATATATGTTAAAATCTCAAGTAGGCCTACATTTGTTATTTTGTGAAATAAAAGTGACTACCTGTATGTAATCTTAAATGCATTGCTTATTTTCTGAAATTAAATTGACTATGTACAGTACTCTACTGTACAGTAATACATCTGTCAAATTGTTCGTATGTATATAATAATTCGATGAATAACTTTGGAATTTATTACTGCATTAACAAGTACAGTACAGTAAAATACAGTACATTTTTAAAAATCCTTATATGAAACCCAATATACTTTATAAGAATAAAAATGAAACATAAAATTGAAGATACAAAATCTGAAATACATTTGATACCACCTGAAATACAATTGACAAATCTGAAATACATTTGATACCATCTGAAATGCAATTAACAAATCTGAAATACATCTGATACCATCTGAAATACAATTGACTAATCTGAAATACAACTGATACCATCTGAAATTGAACTGACAAATCTGAAATACAATTGATAATATCTGAAATTAAATTGACTACTCTGAAATACATTTGATAATTTCTGAAATTAAATTGACTACTCTGAAATACATTTGATAATTTCTGAAATTAAATTGACTACTCTGAAATACATTTGATAATATCTGAAATTAAATTGACTACTCTGAAATACATTTGATAATTTCTGAAATTAAATTGACTACTCTGAAATACATTTGATAATTTCTGAAATTAAATTGACTACTCTGAAATACATTTGATAATTTCTGAAATTAAATTGACTACTCTGAAATACAATTGATAATATCTGAAATTAAATTGACTACTCTGAAATACATTTGATAATTTCTGAAATTAAATTGACTACTCTAAAATACAATTGATAATATCTGAAATTAAATTGACTACTCTGAAATACATTTGATAATTTCTGAAATTAAATTGACTACTCTGAAATACATTTGATAATTTCTGAAATTAAATTGACAACTCTGAAATACATTTGATAATTTCTGAAATTAAATTGACTACTCTGAAATACATTTGATAATTTCTGAAATTAAGTTGATATTTTCTGAAATACAACTGGAAAAGGTGCAATAAAAGAGGAAATTTAGAAGTAGGAGCGAAGAGAAAGGCATAAGTACGTAAATAAATAGAGGAGAGAATAGTAGGGAAATTATATGTGATGTAAGTGTTGTAAAATAGAGAAAATGAAAATGTAGACAAATAATTTAGGAGAAAATAGCTGGGTAAGAATGAACAAGAGTAGGTAGATTTGAAAACAGAGAATAAAACATGATGTAATATTTAAGAAAAGGAATATACAATATTTAATAGGAAAGCGAGAAATTGAAGGGAGACAGTCAAGGTAAGAGAGAGAATAGAAGAGGATAGATCGCAGTTCAGTTAAACAGAAGAATAGGAAGTAATCAGGAAATACTTGGCAAATGAATATATTAACACAGCGTTTCTCAAACTTTTTTGAAGTAGGGACCACTTTTTTAAGTCAGAACGGTTTCGCGGACCACCTTACTCTTGTTCCCTTCGAAAGCAAATTTATCATTTTTGTAGCACATTTTAATACCAGTATACTTGTATTTTAAAATATAATTAATTCAAATTAATTTAATTTGATTTATATTGGTATTAACTAATTAAGTTAATGTTAATAGAATAAAATTTATTTGTTTTTTTTTTTATAATTCAAGGTATTAGAGTTTGGATAATCTTTAACTAATTAACTAAAAAAAAATAAATAAATGTTGGTGTTCACATTAATGAGATGGATGAACCTGCCGATTCTTGCACAGTTGTTCCATACTTGGAAGTATGCTGGTAAACTTAAGTCGGAGATCGTCACATAAATCAAGTCGATGTCTGTACTTTGTTTTTATTAGACTTAGTGATGAAAACCCTTTCTCACACAGTACGTAGAAGCAAACTCGAATTACAATCTCTAAAGAACCATTGTACAATTCACTATATTCTTTTTTTCACTTATGATGAGGTCCAGAAATGAATCATACCTTCCACTTCGAATTTCATTTTAAGTCCGGTGTCATTCGAGAGTTCAATTAATTGTTCTCTTTCACTCAATGAAAGTTTGTTATTTTCAATGTCGCAATGAAAGTGATAACGAAGCCATAAAAATTCGTCATATTTACTTGGAAAACAAGTTTCAAATTGTGACCTCAGAGTTGTATTATTGGTGTACGATGTATAGTACGTACCATTTCAATGTGCAGACTGGGTGTCGGCAAAAGTCATAAATACATGAAAGGGTTCGGTACTTTGCTCCTCTGTTCTGAATTCGGGTGGTCCCTGGCTGGGTTACAGGCGCCAGATGTGCAGGGAAAAGATGGCGAGAAACACCACGTTCATATTGCTTTAAATCCCTATTTTGCTGTTGAGAGTAGAGTGGGAAGTCGGTAGACAGGTAGAGTAATAAATTTCATTAAATGTCAGTACTGGGAGAAAAAGTGAAAGGCAACTGCCATGTGTCATTTTCAAACTCTGAGATTTTCAGCTATAGAGTGATAAGCAATTCATGTGAATTTTTTTCTTCTGTCTTTTATGAAGGACCACAAGAGTAGACCTAGAGGACCAAAAGTGGTCCGCGGACCATAGTCTGAGAAACGCTGTATTAACAGATATTAAAGGGATGGTGGATCGAAAAACAGAAATGTAAAGGTCCACCATGACTATGAATTGTAAAGTTGGCTGAGAAATAAATATCAATAAATCTTCTTTAAATTTTACCTTAAACTTGATAGTCGAAAACTGCGTTTTTACTTTTAGTCTACATAAAAATTAATTTAACAAAGTTTAAGCAAATCTAGTCTTTCAGGTGAAGCTCCCTGTAAAGCAGATTTGAATAATTTCAAGGGAAAAATTGTTCCGGGGCCGGGTATCGATCCCGGGACCTCTGGTTGAACGTACCAGCGCTCTCCCAACTGAGCTACCCAGGAACTCCACCCGACACCGTCTGAACCTTTCCCTTTATATCCACACAACTCGCGTGAGCTGACGAAACGCCAGAGACCCGCATCGAGTGCACACAAACTCTGTGTGACTTGGAATTGTGGTTTTCCGTTAACGTACTCAGTGACGTATATATTATGCAAATCTAGTCTTTCAGGTGAAGCTCCCTGTAAAGCAGATTTGAATAATTTCAAAGGAAAAACTGTTCCGGGGCCAGGTAGATTTGCATAATATATACGTCACCGTGTACGTTAACGGAAAACCACAATTCCAAGTCACACAGAGTTTGTGTGCAATCGATGTGGGTCTCTGGCGTTTCGTCAGCCCACGCGAGTTGTGTGGATATAAAGGGAAAGGTTGAGACGGTGTCGGGTGGAGTTCCCGGGTAGCTCAGTTGGGAGAGCGCTGGTACGTTCAACCAGAGGTCCTGGGATCGATACCCGGCCCCGGAACAATTTTTCCCTTCAAATTATTCAAATCTGCTTTACAGGAAGCTTCACCTGAAAGACTAGATTTGCATAATATATACGTCACTGTGTACGTTAACGGAAAACCACAATTCCAAGTCACACAGAGTTTGTGTGCACTCGATGTGGGTCTCTGGCGTTTCGTCAGCCCACGCGAGTTGTGTGGATATAAAGGGAAAGGTTGAGACGGTGCCGGGTGGAGTTCCCGGGTAGCTCAGTTGGGAGAGCGCTGGTACGTTCAACCAGAGGTCCCGGGATCGATACCCGGCCCCGGAACAATTTTTCCCTTGAAATTATTCAAAGTTTAAGCAATCACCTCGACCAAAGGCAGAACAGAGAACTTCAATTACAAGCACGAAGAACAGAAACGCAACTTACTATCAAACGATATGCAGAATATCAGATTAGAATACTGTCTTACCCGGCATCCTGGGCCTCATGCGCTCTGATTATGGAAAGTAGGTTGTTGTTTTGAAGGAAATCACAGCATGCAGCATAACTGTAAACAAACATACATACATTACTTCATTAGAACCATGTTACAAATAAAATAATCCTGGGTGATGAATCAAACAACCTATCGAAAATAATCTTATCACAAACCTCTATATTTCTGTGTCAATGACTGTTTTTATTTTTAACTGGAATGTAAGATACTGTATATCAACAATTAACTGTCACATTAATTATGATTATCATTTGTGCCGTTAACTCTAGCACACAGCAAACTAATGAGCATCTAGTGCTGAATAGTATCCATAATGAGGATCTATCTTTTCTAAGGGGCTAAGTGTCAATTTTTCGAATTTCATTTTATTCGATCTGAGGAAGGTACTTCCATATGAGGACATCATAAAATATGGGCTCTGTCGTAGTTCAACTGTGACCCATTCGTGCGCCGAAAGATGGTGCTGCAGGTACCTTAACATTACAACAATACTAACAATACCATCCTCATACTCATCCTCTTCTACAATAGTCCTGCCAAGACTATGGAATTCGCTACCTGCTAGCAACAGGGACTGTTGAAATAAAACTGAATTCAAACGCAAACTTATTAGGCACTTGATCACTGATTACTTGAGACTTGTTCAAACATGGCTTCTTGTAAATAGTTCCCTTATTCTATCACAAAATATTTCATACATCCAGTAATTTCATCACTATAAAATTTTATTATTTTAGATTTAATTTGTACTTCAGTAAAAAAATATCTTTCTTTGTTCTTACTTCTTAATCAGGTAATCTCTTCGTACTTTGATTTTCATTGTAACTGTAATGGTAAATTAAAAGGTTTTTATTAAAGCACCTACGAGGATTCAATTATTTCGAGAGCAACTTCCCAATGTGCCACTTCCACCAGAACCTATTCTTACCCGATAGGGAACATGCTTACAGGCCGTGGAATATTACAGCAAGCATTTGGAGTACATTAAGAACTTTGTTTTGAAACTGGGGGAGGATGCAGTGAGATTGTATTCTTCATATTGTAGTTGTAATCCCTTGGTAGAGGGGAAGATCGCGAAAATCACGACATAATAGATATACAATAGATTTTTACTACTCTTTACGAATTAAGTGAGTCTGATTCATAATATGCGGATAAAACAATTGCGACAAATCTCGAAATAGAGTTCTAATAGCGAAATATGAATACATTCGCGAATTATTACTATTGCGTCGTTTTATAGCGAAATTCATATTCTGAGTTTTTTCGGATTTTTTTCACTTGAATTTGTTATATATCCAAATAGGCTACATTACATAGTATTCCAGGTGTTCTGATTACATTAGTGAACTCAAAAGACGGAGAATTCAACATTTCTCTAATAATTTGAAAGTGTTAATTTGAGGACTGCAAGTTTTTTTCGTTTTTAATGAATGTGTGTTAAATATAGTCTCAATCCATCTACTGGCCATCAGTGGCGTAGCGTCAATGTAAGCTAAAATGCTTAGCTTCCCCAGTTAATAATAATTTCATAAGAAACCTGCAGTTTATGGAGAAAATTATTTATTAATTTTAATAGAATTTATATTTACCCGTTAAATATTGCGATGCGGCAGCTCAGGATGATTTGTGATGCAGCAGTAAACAAGAAGCCTGCACACACCAGCTTCCAAGCAGACTGGTTTCTTTCACTCATTCTTCTGTGTAACTCACCCCGCAGATTTTCCATCCCTTTCTAACTAAGCTACCCTAGTCGCAAGGCTCGCGAAGAAGCTAGCTTTAACATTTAAAATAAGTAGTTTCCGAGTTATCCCTTTTCGTCAGTTGTGTTCAGTTGAAGTGTTAGTGTGCATTGTGGCTGATATAATAAATAATGAGCGAAATGACAGTTCCTGACACCAATTTACTTGAATTTTTTTTAGTATAATTGTATTATGAAGACCGACTTACGAACAAAAGTGTGATTTAAAAAACAAATGACCAACTCCCTTGCTGTCAATGAAGAACACAACCAAAAGACAGACGCATACTTACGTAATGATACTAATATTGTGATTTCTCTAAGTATGACAGGGAGTGAGCTAATGTTATACGTATACGTGTCCATTTGTTAAGAGATATGTGTAAACCGTGAAATCATATTTTATTACGTATCATTTGAGGTCATGCCTTATTGGTGTTACTTACGATGTTCCAACCAATCTTCGACTGCTGACTTGAAATTGACTACTATTTATTTTAAGACTGTATTTTTGTAATACGTTTTCTCGTATTGCATGAAAGACAACTTGAGTTAGCTCCCCTGCTCAAAATTTCATGCTACGCCACTGCTGGCCATACAGCATCTTTACCAGAATCCAATGAACCTTTAATGCTAATTATTTGGAAAATAATATTCATACTGAGTTAACACCCCAATTCCAAAATAATTGTATTTTCCAAAATTTCCATTAATCTCCGCCAAGAGTACAAATCAATTTGAAAAAAATCTCCGCCGACATCTATATTAGATGTATGTATGTATTTTATTCACACTGCAGTGGGTATATACCCGGTGGCAGTGGTAACTAATCACATTCAATAATGACAATAATAAACTTATTAATTAAAAATACAATTAATAATAATATTAATAATTAATAATAATACCAATAATAATAATAATAATAAGAACAACAACAACAACAACAGGGAATATACTAAATTAAATGAAGCACGATCACTTAAAATAACATTTGAAATAAATCTAATTTGTATCTGAAAACTAAGATCGAACTAAAACCCACGAGTATGATATGTTCATATCTGCACAAGTACCTTTCAAATTACACTCATTTCGCTGTCAACTCACTCACTGCAATGGGACTACGACACATTTCACTGATTCTATCCTGATTTCACTAACACTTCAAAAATATTTCACTGTTCAAATACTATGCACTGCCACTATAAACTATAAAAAACACAAATGATAAAATTAATTTCCATAAATACCTGTTCCTGAATATAAGCATTTAATAAAAATGTTAATTCATTTCCTAAGGGTACAATATACTGAAACTACTAACTTCCATATTTTTAAAGCTAAATTCACAAACATTTCATCCTTCTATGATAAGTGGTTTGAATTTCATTAACATTTTAATAAAATATTGTATCGCTTTATATAAGAATTTTCTTGCGCCACAATTTACATTATTTTTAACTGATATTCACTTACATGATTCTTTATATACATTGGAACAAACATGACTATTGGGTACAGTGAATTGGTAAATTACTAGGAATTTTTTTATGGTTAATTGATTACTAATGTTTTTATTTTTTTATTCTTTTATAATAAAAATCTAGTAATTTACTGATTAATTTTACAGCAAAAACCTATAGTAAGTTTTGATCCATTGTATATAAGGATCCATATAATTGAATATCAGTTACAAATAATGTAAATTATGGCGCAAGGGTCTTTTTATATAAAGTGGTTCAATATTTAAATAAAATATTATAAAATGCAAATCACTTATCATAGGCGAATGAAATTTTGTACATACGTCATTATCAGAGACCGGAACTTTGGCAGAATGCCTTTTTAAATGTGTTAAATCTATCTTCATTTTGAAAGTAAATCTGTACGAATTATACCTTTGTGATTGAAACGTCACAGTTTTATGTTGCCCTTTTCTGCCTTTTTTAATATAAATGCCTAATTTACAAAATAAATGCTTGTTTTGCCTTTATTTGATTATTGATCTATTATTTATTAATGTATTCTTAAAAATTTCTACAGGTATATTTTAATTTATTTCCATAACCGCTACAATGAAAGTGACTTCACCGAATGTATATTATTGTCTTTCAGTCAGTTCATATTCTCTTTGCAACAATGAGGGCTGCCGTGCAAAAATGTATACCAGTATAATAAGCGTTTTAATTATCACTTGTGTTTATTTGACAAGGCAACAATGAGTGCGGGTCTAACGTTATTTTTAACGGTCATTTTTCTTTCAGTTTTCACTGCGACGTTGTTGTAGCTAGCAGCAAGATGCCGAAATTCAGTGTTCCTTTACGCAGTAAATTGCAAAGTTACGTTAATACTTTTGGATCCGACGTATTTTGTACTGACGGTAAAGTACTTACATGCAAAATATGTGAGCAGTCAGTGAACTACGAAGAGAAGTATATTTTCATATCGCAACATATCAGTACAACCAAACACTAAAATGCACTTTCCAAGGCTACTGGGAAGAAGATTTCTTTGCTTCCAACAGTAATTGCAACATCGAGTCGAAAATATCAATTTGCATTCGACTTATGTAAAGTTTTTCTTGCTGCCGAAATCCCTTTGTGGAAAGTGCAAGGTTGTGGGTCTTGTGCAAGGTTTTTGTAATTGCCTTTCATTGCCTATTTTAGCTATTTATGATGCCTTTTTGCCTGCCTATTTAATGATTCATAATGCCTAAATTTCCGGTCTCTGGTCATTATTAACCAGATATACCAGTGATCAAAATTTGGTACATCTAGCTTCATAAGTATGGTAGTTATTGATTTCACTATTGTGAACTCTTTAAAATATTTTGTAATCTGAATGACTACGTACTTTAATACTCAAAACCTTACTCAAGCATCATTAATTCTTTCTGCACGCAGCCTAAACTTGGTTAACTGACAAGCTTTTTGCTACATCACTGTTTGTACATTGTGAGCAAAAACGACACTTTGAAGTTCCACGTTTTTGCTCTGTGATTGACTGTGTATCCCTTTAATAAATTAGTGTAAACAGGGCTTCCAACTACAGCCCCTCAACTGTGACTGGATCCTGATAAATACGCAAGCAAGCTGGTTTAGCTCACTTTACATTTAGTCGCAATATGCAAAAGACAGACCAAATTTAATTTTAATATTTTGCTCATTTAAGCTCTTGTTGCCTATTTTGAGAATAAGTATATATTTTTGCATTTTAAAATAATTTGTAAGTTTATTTATTTGTAATTTTAAGAAACAACATTTTATTGTCTTCAATTTACCATTATAGTCACTGGCGTAGCATGACGTAAACTTAAAATGTAACTAAAGAATGAATTTTGAAGACGATGATGTTGGTAAAATTTGGCAACATACTTACTATAAATGAAAAGTCACCTATTTTTTTTTTTTTGCGAGAAAACGAATGGGTATGTTTTTCTTTTTCTGGGGGGAAAAAAAAAAGACCAAAATTTCACCCATCTCCTCCCGTCTTCACTTGATCTAGTATGACTGGCACACTACTCCCTTTTGCATTTAATGCCTAAATTTTAAATTGTTAACTGCCTCCCATTGGAGGTAGCCCAGAAGGACTCAGTATACTCTCCTACATGAATTTTACAATATTAAATGTTTACATGAATTTGTTGGTAGAAAATTAAAATAAACATATATGAATTATAAAGTGAAGAAAAAAAGAAATTAAACAGAGTGAATATGATGACTCAGAATATGGCAAGAGCGTTTCAAAACTGAAGTTATGATGTCAGTAGTAAGTGTCTGTGGTAGTTCAAAAGTCTTCCTGAAGCGTTCAAAGAACTTGGGAATCACACCACGAGCTCCAATAAGAAGACCAATCACCTCAACGTTTTCAAGCTGGTATTTTGCTTTAAAGTAATCAACTGTTGGCAGATAAATGTTGATCTTTTCTTAATTGACATCCTCCGGCTGGCTACTCCCCGTTTCAATCCTTATAGTAGGATCAATTATATAACCTTTCTTGGTAGTCTGGGAATACGCTATGATGTCAATACGTCTAGAGGAGTCATTAGTAGCACGGCAAAAGACTTCCTCTTCTACTGTCCAAGACTTTTTTTTCAAAGCAGTTGCAATTAAGGATCGAACATGATGATGTTTGGCATTTCGGAGGAGTAAAAACCTCTGTTACACTGACCTTGGACGTGGGCAAGGGTTTCAGTCTCCGGGCAGCCATGTCTGCACCGGGATCCGTCCAAAGAGCGACCAGGTACTCCTCTAACTGCTGCTAAATTGGCATTCATTTTAAGGCAGGTTACCCATTCAGAATTAGATAGTCCAGACTTATTAAAAATCCAGACATTGGCTTTAGGTACTTGGGTGTGTTTACTGAATTAACTGTGAATATGCGGGATTGCATAACTACGTATAAATAAGGGGCAGGTCTCACCTAATATAATCGTATGTATAGGTGTGTAAAAAAAAGTTAGATATAACTATTTAAGTGGTACAGTGTTTGAAATGTCCAAAACATACTTTCTTATAGGGTGTGTTTTAAATCACAGTTAAAGGAAATAAACTATAAACAGTAACATATCGTTCGGAAGAAAATACACAGGGTGGAAGTGAAATAACTCTGCAAATTTTCGGAGCAAATAACTCAATGCTGTATGTAACAAAAAAGTCTAATACCATATTGGTGGGAAGTTCATAGTTTTCGCAGGAAAAATGTCCCCCCCCCCCCGCAAATGTTTAACACTCTCTTATTCGGTACAGACGTGGACAAATTATCAGACTAAAACTTTTTCTTGGAAACATAATATAATTCGTCATATCAACTATCAGTATAATTCACAGAGTCTCTATTGTTGTAAATATGAATGTTTACATCTTCTGGTATATTTTTCCAGTGGTTAAGTATATTTCTTTCTGGCTAAGTTGGTACTACTAGTGTTTTAATTATATACTACAGAAGATATTCTCCCATGGCCTGCAAGAAGACCGGACATGAAAGAAATTGAAAATCTGTGATCTATACTGAAGAAGAAAGTGAACAAAAAGAGGCTTACAACAAGACATGGATTTATTTAAGCACTGTCTAATATCTGGCGACATGATATTCAAAGAGAGTGTCAAACTTTGGTTTCCAGCATCCCTGACAAAATCAACCTGTTAATAAAGAATAAGGGAATGTTGAAAATTATTAGTAACCTCAAAACTCTATTATCTGTTCATCATATCTGTGCAAAATACATTTTTGTTCATTATTTCTACCGATAAATACAGCTTCGTTCCACATATAATTAATTTAGTCAAATAATTTGTCCACGTCTCTAATTGTTTCAAGTAGGATCGTCATTTTTGTTCATATCGATAGAAAATCTAATAAAGAATCATTCATACCTTTGGCGTATTTCGATAGCGTGGACTGTTTTCGTGTAAATTTAATTTACAAATCATTTAATTTGAAGCCACTGAACAACGCGACAAGATTGCAACGCTGTAGCCAGAGAGGCAGGTGGAGGCAGTTCGCCTGAGTTCGTCGACCTCTTACTTGAAGAGAGAAAGGGTGTGTTAGCGGCGATGTTGCTGGACTGCTGCAACTTCCAACTTAATTTTCTAATTAACCGTGCAGTTAATCACAAAACGTATTATAGGTTTTCTGTTAATAATTGAAGTATAACCTATTGTCCCTTTCGATCTGCAGGGTTATTTAACTTCCACCCTGTATATAAGTGGTTGATGGATGAAGCATTTTATAATAATGATGAGTATTTAAATCTCCTTTCACATGTTTTTAGTTTTAATTTAGAGACAGGGGCTATGTCACTGCAATTTACTTGCTAACAGACAATAAATAAATATCAATATAATAATAATAATAATAATAATAATATTAATAATGGTGTATTTAACCTGGCAGAGTTAAGGCCATACGGCCTTTTCTAGCACTCAACCAGGAGTAAAACTGCGATATAAAAAACACTACAAATTTACAAAGTAAAGTACACTACAATTTTACACTCTAAACTGAAGTAGATAATCATAATATAATGTAAACAACAAGTCAGTGGAAATCAGACATAATATATAACATACAGAAAGAAAGGAAAATGCATAATAAAATGTAAACAGTAGATCAAAATAAATGAGACATATAAAGTATAAAAATATAAGAAAATAATAATATTGACAATAATAGTAATAATAATAATAATAATAATAATAATAATAATAATAATAATAATAAAAGTGAAGTACAAAGCATACAATCCACAAAATATTTTTAGGTACACACAGTAAGGAAAATTATGATTATATATAGGCCTAGCTCAAGTTATCACATTATAGATATACCATTATCGGGAAATACGAAAACGAAAAGATAAAATAAGTTAAATATCACTAGAATATAAAAAAATGTAGTGAATGCGTGGAAACCTGGAATATAACAGTTGTCATAATAGTAAGTTAGTTTGGAAGCTCGTCATAAGATAATTTTCTAACTTGGATTTGAAAGATTTCAAGGTTCTGCAGCCCTTGACTTCAAGCGGCAGAAAGTTCCAGTGACGAGAGGTAGCAACAGTGAAAGATGAGGGATACAGAGATGACGTGTGAAGTGGAATTTATAGCTTGTTACAGCGTTGTGATCGAGTATTAATATTATGATAGCGAGAGAGAGTATGAAAACGAGCGAATAAATAAGAGGGGGATGTGTGCATAATTCGATATACGAGAGAAAGCGAGTGCAGATTTCTCCTCTCATGTAACCTAAGCCATGATAACTTCTGGAAAGGAGGTGAGATATTGTCATAGTATAGAACATTACAAATGAATATCAGTATCTCCAAAGAATGATGAACCCTGCATTCGTGAACAATCTCTGAATTATTAAGTAGGAGACAGGCGGGATTAAAAAGAGCGAGGGGAAGTTGAACGACGCTTCACTGAGACGGGAATTGGCAATAATGCTAATCCACGGTCTGAAGAAGTTTCAAGCAAGATTTTGGGCTTAGTACAGGATATTTATACTGCAGGCCTACGCTTCAAGAAGAAATTTGCTGAAAAGCAGCTGCTGGATGTACAACATGCCATACAGGATTCATTCGGATAAGTGACAGATAATGTGTAATTGTAATATGCTATACATCTGACTGCCAGAAAGGTAGGGGTACGCACATGCGCAGCATGGGACTGAAAGGCTGGCACCTGTGTCGACAGTAGCTCTGAACGTCGGAGACAGTAAATACCTGCATAGGCCAATAATTCCAAATTATTATTAAGAACACGAAAATTACACAGAACAAAGCAGAATACATAATTTTATTACTAGAGCTCGGGGGCCGTATTCATAGACATTTTTAGCGCGGGCTTCCGGTGGATGATCAGCGTTTTTCGTATTCATAAATCAGTGTTAGCGATAGGATATGATTTGAATTCTATACTAGTAACCAGTGGATAGCCGGGGCTAGCTTAAGGTACGGTCACACGTCGCTACTTTTGCAGCGCTACTTTTATACTGCAGCTGCAAAAGTTGCGTGTCGTGTTCACACGTAAGCCAAAAGTAGCGCGCTGCACGCTACTTTTCGTGCTGCGCAACCAGAGTGCTGCAAAAGTTGCAACTGGAGGTTGCGAGTCTGTTCACACACAAGGCGCTACTTTTGCAGCCGCAGTCATGCTGCAGGTTTCCATCTCCGTATTGACTTCTCAATATACATTTTGTGGTTATGTTCGCATTATTAAGAAACTCATGCGAAAGCTTCCTTATCTATTATTTGCTTTTCTGTCGTATCTAGTATTCAGAAATTTACATTATTTTTACTATAAAGCTTTTAAAAACGCCTATATACTTAAATGATAACCAACAGTATATTCACGTAATCAACGTTGGCAACCCTCCTGTTTGGAACTACGCTAAGGAAAATTTAAAAAATGAATTATATCGTCACCAATTATGCTCAGACTGTGTTGTGTATTTAGTAACTGTTACAAATAATTTATTTTCATCACATTTAACATTAAAATATATCCAAGCAATAAAAGTATCATTGGCACATTTGGGTGGTAACACTGGTTGCAACCGCAGCAAAAGTTTCAACAAAACCGATATCAAAAATGCTGCGGCTGCAACCCTGAGAACCCTGTTCACACGTCGCTACTTTTAAGTTGCGCGCAGCATGGAAAAGTAGCGGGCAGCAGGTTCGGCAGCCGCTACTTTTCGGGTTGCACCGTTGTTCACACGTCGCAGTACAAGAGTTGCGCAGTTTTTTGTACTGCAGCGCTGCAAAAGTAGCGACGTGTGATCGTACCTTTAGTACGCTCGTAGCGCGTGCTGCGAAATGTCTATGAATAGCACCCCGGATGTTTAAGCACTTATAATACACTGTATCCCAAAGGTCATGGTGAGTTTTCAAAAGAATATATTTTTTGAATGAATAGAGGTAGAAATGTTAGGCCTGTTACACATTTGAAGAGATCTCGCTAGCGAGAAAAGTGTTGCAAGAAAATTAAAAAATTGATAACATGGATTCAAATGGACGTCCACACACTGGAAGAGATTCTCGTTCGAGGCGAAAATCTCGAGCGAGTTTCTCGCTGAAATCGGTAGCTCAGCGAATTTTCTTGACACAGTTATCAAAGATGTTTGACATTTATACTCTTTATGACGACTGAATGCAGAAAAAGATGAAGAAGTAATATCGCAGGTGGCGATGAACTGTATTGTCTTTATTGACAATGATAATTGCAGTCAGAAACTTATCGAACTAGCACGATGTCACCCGTAGGCCTATTTATATGATAGGCTACACGGGATGAAAACTATAAAAACACGGAACTTAGAGAAGAAATCTGGAGACAAATATCAGATGATCTGAAAATAAATAGGGCTATATTTTATTTTGACGAGATTTAATAGTATTTATTAGCCTATATTGAAATAATGTATCTATAGGCCTCTGTCTTAAGAGTTCACATAATTTTAATCAGAACATAGCAAAGAATCCTCTATCATATCATGAATGGCAAAAAACTGAGGTCAACTCAACGTATCATCTTCCAAATCGAAATCAGTGGCCGAAACTCGCCCTTATCTTCGTGATATACATGTGATTTCCAGATATTTCTGGCTTTAATTTTAGGCCTACTTTTTCTTTTCATTAACAATTTGACAATGACGAACAGTTTTTAAGTCGTGTGCTGTTCAGCGATGAGAGCATTTTTCACGTTTCTGGGTATGTCCACCGACACAATGTAAGAATATGGGCAAATAAACGGCCACATGACTTCGTTGAGCGAGCATATTATTCTAGTGTGGCGGCTCTTCGTTAAATACGCGACGAAATTCATGTCGTACTCGAGTCACAGATTAAAATTTTGCCAGCCACAAAATACAATGCACTTTTTTTTTAATCCTTGTATAATAATTTTATTGTGGTAATGAAAATTGTATTTTTTTATTGTTACCGTCTTTTGTTTCCTTCAGTGTCTCAAAACTTACAGACGAAAAACTTTGAGAGTTTTATTTTCATCTGGCATCAATATTACATTTCTACCTTATACAAGTAAAGAGTAACGGAACGGAGAAAAATTCTCTCCGTCGCCGGGATTTGAACCCGGGTTTTCAGCTCTACGTGCTGATGCTTTATCCACTAAGCCACACCGGATACCCACCCCGGCGCCGGACAGAATCGTCTCAGATTAAGTTCCAACTCTTGGGTTCCCTCTAGTGGCCGCCCTCTGCACTACGTCACTCATAACGAGTGCACCTCAGCACATGTGTGGACTTCAGTCCTACGTTCATAGACATCTATGACGTAGTGCAGAGGGCGGCCACTGCAGGGAACCCAAGAATTGGAACTTAATCTGAGACGATTCTGTCCGGCGCCGGGGTGGGTATCCGGTGTGGCTTAGTGGATAAAGCATCAGCACGTAGAGCTGAAAACTCGGGTTCAAATCCCGGCGACGGAGAGAATTTTTCGCCGTTCCATTACTCTTTCATCGTATGATGACGCAGAATTCTGCATGGAAATATCATATGTACTTCGGTACATTAAATAATATATTTCTACCTTGCTTTTCATTAAAAAAATACAATCCTCTGAAAAAATCCCATCATAACTTTTGAGACACAGTGTAATTTAAAATAGTCAGAAAAGGCAATTAAAACATGAAAAAGGCACAATTGGCAGGCAAAAAAATGTAATTAAAAACATAAAAGGCAAAATATCTGAGCTAATTTGTATGATATTCATGTTCACCCCAGAAAAAGGTCCCCCTACTGACATAACTGGGGAGTGCTTGAAGCAAGCTTCTGTCTACTGTACAGTGCTGTAGTATCCCCTCTTACTATTTGACAATTTGTTTTTATTTTCTGTAAGCCAGTATTTAGAGAAAATACGCGTTTGCACTTTCGCCGATCGCACTTGGGTGGGCGGGAGAAAATTTTAAGCCTACTGACAATTACGTTTGTATGAACAATTAAATTCTATTAAGGGTTACAGCTGTGGGCAGACAACATTAAATTTGTATATGAGACGGGTAAATTAGAGGCAATTAAAACGTTGGTTGTAAAAATAACTTAAAATGATAATTACATAAATTAAATTTGAATTCATTTTTAAAGATAAAAAAATAGAAGTAGATAGGTACTTATTCTTCAAATAGGTGGAAAGAGCTTATAGCTCACTCATTCATTTAGTGTTCTGCCCAAGGGCAGGTCTTTCACTGCAAACCCAACTTTCTCCAATCTTTCTTATTTTCTGCCTTCCTCTTTGTCTCCTACTGAAGGATACACTGAAAGGAATGGTGAACGTGAGAAACGTTCAAGGCAGAAGAAGGTATCAAATAAAAGACGATACTAAGACATATGGATCATATGCGGAGGCTAAGAGGAAGGTAGAAGATAGGAAAGATTGGAGAATGCTGGGTTTGCAGTGAAAGACCTGCCATTTGGCAGAAATGTATGTATGTATGTATGTATGTATGTATGTATGTATGTATGTATGTATGTATGTATGTCTCTATGTATGTATGCATCATAACAATTTACTCATTATACTCTACCACAAGACATCTTTATATTCTTCATCTTATACAGTTTCAGTTGCTAGAAATTGGAACTCGTTCCGAGTGATGTAAGGGGTTGTTGGACAATAACTTCATTTAGGTCAAAATTACATAAATTCTTACTTAACAGATTAATTGCTGATTAATATTTGTTACTTACAATGAAACTAACATCTGTCCATTCTTATTATTATCATTTTTTTTTAACTGCTTGAATACTTTGTGACCTGGTAGAGTGTAAAAGAAGGCCCTATGGCCTTAACTCTGCCAGTATAAATAAAGAATTATTATTATCAATTTCTCTAAATAGATTTACAAAACCTCTAATGGCAATTACATTAATATTCTCATTATAGAAATATATTTTAGATTTATATATATATATATATATTTTTTTTTCTCCCTGTAACATAGTCCTAGTAAGCTTATATTAAATTAATTTTCATCATTTTACTAGCTATCTCAAATATTAAGTTAATTATAATTGATTGAATTAAATTAGCTCATAAATTAAGTTACTACTTTACCTTATAGGTTTATCTAAATTTAAATAAATATGTAGTCTACTAGTCGTTATAACTGAAGAATATTGCTGGAGAACCTTTTTAGGTGTAGTGTAAATATTTGTAATTTAAATATGTATTGTATTAATTAAGGGTGGTTGAGTGGAAGAGAAGGCCTTATGGCCTTAACTCTGCCAGCGAAAGTAAAACATTATTATTATTATTATTATTATTATTATTATTATTATTATTATTACTTACTTACAAATGGTTTTTAAGGAATCCGAAGGTTCATTGCCGCCCTCACATAAGCACGCCATCAGTCCCTATCCTGTGCAAGATTAATCCAGTCCCTATCATCATATCCCACCTCCCTCAAATCCATTTTAATATTATCCTCCCATCTACGTCTCGGCCTCCCCAAAGGTCTTTTTCCCTCCGACTTCCCAACTAACACTCTATATGCATTTCTGGATTCGCCCATACGTGCTACATGTCCTGCCCATCTCAAATGTCTGGATTTAATGTTCCTAATTGTGTCAGGTGAAGAATACAACGCGTGCAGTTCTGCGTTGTGTAACTTTCTCCATTCTCCTGTAACTTCATCCCGCTTAGCCCCAAATATTTTCCTAAGCACCTTATTCTCAAACACCCTTAACCTATGTTCCTCTCTCAGAGTGAGAGTTCAAGTTCACAACCATACAGAACAACCGGTAATATAACTGTTTTATTATTATTATTATTATTATTATTATTATTATTATTATTATTATGTAGCCAAGTTTACATATTTCAATATTCTGTTAAGACACTTAAATAGCATAACAGCTAATCAAACTCCATTTCGAGCTCTACTTACCTATAGAAATATGAGCAACCTCTCACACTGTTATGGCTGAAGTGTTCGGCATTCTTTTCATTGCCAAAGTCTTCTAGGGGGTCCGACCAAAGAAGATCACACATTGGGCCAAAGGCAGGAGGTTCTTTGAATCTGTCCAACTGCAACGAAGGAAAAAAATCGCTTTTAATAATGTGTAATTTCCACAGATTTTCAAATAAATACAGCAGAATCTGAAAGAAAAGCATTACCAGACCATTCGGTTAAGCATTATCTAACAGACACTTCTCTCGTCTTAATTTCATATCCCTTTGCCGACAGAGGAATGAATTTTTAGTTAATATAGCTTTTCCTTTAATCTGTATGGTTTAAGCAAGAGGAGGCTTAGACCCAACATTATAACAAAGTAATATAATCCATATAACATGCTATTACCATTAGTAGTAGTAGTAGTAGTAGTAGTAGTAGTAGTAGTAGTAGTAGTAGTAGTAGTACTAGTGGTTGTAATACTAATAATAGTAATAGTGGTGGTAGTAGTAGTAGCAGTAATGGTGGTGGTGGTGGTAGTGGTATAGCAATAGTTCAGCAGCAGCAGCTGTAGTAGTAGTAGTAGTAGTAGTAGTAGTAGTAGTAGTAGTACTAGTGGTTGTAATACTAATAATAGTAATGGTGGTGGTAGTAGTAGTAGTAGCAGTAATGGTGGTGGTAGTGGTATAGCAATAGTTCAGCAGCAGCAGCTGTAGTAGTAGTAGTAGTACTAGTGGTTGTAATACTAATAATAGTAATGGTGGTGGTAGTAGTAGTAGCAGCAGTAATGGTGGTGGTGGTAGTGGTATAGCAATAGTTCAGCAGCAGCTGTAGTAGTAGTAGTAGTAGTAGTAGTAGCAGTAGTAGTAGTACTAGTGGTTGTAATACTAATAATAGTAATGGTGGTGGTAGTAGTAGTAGCAGTAATGGTGGTGGTGGTAGTGGTATAGCAATAGTTCAGCAGCAGCAGCTGTAGTAGTAGTAGTAGTAGTAGTAGTAGTAGTAGTAGTAGTAGTAGTATTATATTGTATTTATTAACATTCCATGGTATTCATACATTGCTTCACAGCTAGAATATGGAACAAGTCAAAAAAATTAATACTACAGTGAA